>NW_008824035.1:6628840-6644095 GCF_000699105.1 Pygoscelis adeliae
GACCCAACGTGCCGGGAGAGCCTGCGTCGTAAATGCAGTGCTGCACCCCCGCTGCAGCAGGAGTGCCACCCTGCAGCCTCACCACTCCTAATAGGAGTATTCAGGATCAAAAACAGAATTAGGAGTTGTTCCGTGAACAGCCAGCGTGCCAAATTCTGAATGTTTTAAAGACGAAAGGGGATAATGGATAGCAGTTGCGGTAGGTGTCACAGGAAGATGGTATAGGATGGAAATTTAGTTTATTTCCTGGCCTGTCATGGATGCGCTGTTCTGGTGTGTATTTGAACAGCTTTTAACACTCTACGCCTGGAGTATGCCGTGTGGTAAAAGCAATCCGCCAATTGAAATAACGTAAATATTCCAAACTTAGAGCCTGACCATACTGGCAATAAAATCCACTTGTAAAAGGAGATTTATTCTACCTGTGAAAAGTAGATGAGGTTGTGGATAACTGGCTTCAGCAGAGAAGGAATTAACAATTACTGTAAATGTTTGTGCAATTTACATGAAATCTCAGGCTAACGTTGCTGTCCAGCACAAGGGCTTTCGCCTGGATGGCTTTTACCTCAAGGGCTTTCATTATCAACAGCCTAATGACTTAAAACGATTGTTTTTTCTTCGTTTGTGCAGGATCAAGGGGTCGGAGAGTGTATATTGTGCTCTAGAGGGAATAAACAGTTGGTGTGTCAGGGAATACCCTTCTCTGGGTAGCTGAAGTTAGCTCAGTTGAAAAGTATGCTGAAGATTGGGCGAGAGAGTTGAATGATGTGATGTGGATGAATACTGGAGGTTTGTTTGTTAAAGTAGGCTATAGAGAATTCCCAGGTCACCACTACAGGCAATTCGCCCCTGAGGTATGCTGTAGAAAATTCCTAGCATAAACAGTATCTGGCATGATGAGCAGTCTGGGCATAATTAGTAAAAAGGAAGTGTGGCAATATCAAAAATCTATCAGTCAGCACTGAGAGCCTTGGTTTTTTTCTTCCCCCGCCCCCCCCCTTCCCCCACTTCTGTTGATGATGCTCGAGATGAGGCTTGCTGGAGCTTTGAAAGTCAGGAATAAATGTTTAAGTTTTTGTTTTATTTCAGGTGAAAATTAACACAGGCGTCCAAAAAAAAGTACTGGAAGAGTGTTCATCTGCAGAATGAAAGTAAGTAGATTGGTCAAGGGTTGCACACCACATCAGCTACTACATGTTGTGTGGCTTCTGTGGCTTCCAGGATACAAAGAGAAAATAAAGAAAGCCCATTTAACAGATACTAATTGAAAAGCCAACCTAGACTTTATTTTTTCCCAGCCTTTTGTACCTTGTTAAAACAGATTTACTACAGCAACGTGTGGATATAACAGATGTTTATTTGAATGAATATTCATTCATTTGACATCAGGTCTCAAAGGATGGCACTTTCTTCTTAGGAGGTTGTATTTTCCTTGGGTATGTCTGTTATGTTGTCAACCATAGAAAAAATACTGCCCTGAGAGGTACGGTACAGTTTGAAGGAGAGGGAGAAATGCCGATTTTAATAGCCATTGTTACAAAGCTACATATCGTGATCTCTCTGGCTTTCCATATCCCTTGTGATTTGACATCAGTGTAATTTTAACTGATGTACCCATCGTGAATGCTTTTTGTCTGCCAGTTTATTGAGTACTTGAACTGTGAAAGTGCAGCTGGTATTGTGAAATGCAGAGCCTTCCTAAGGACCGTTCAGACTTGTCTGAACAGTCCTGGGCACTCAGGAGTGGGTGAGGCCTGCATTTTTTTCCCCAATCAGTTGCCTTTGTTATTTTGTGTTTTGTTGTTTGGTTTTTTTACAAGCCCTGCTCCCAAAAGCGGTTGATGTTTTTTGAGAAGCCCAATGTCTTTTTGGGTATGCCTCCATCCCTGTTCTGTCAGAGCACAGGTATGAAGTTACTGTCAGCATGCAGAGGTTTAACAGCTGCTTTGGGCTGCACAGACATCTGAAAATATTTTTCTAGGTTTAGGAATTCACAGTTCGGTCTCCCCCGTCTGACATGAAATTCTGCGATAGCAAACAACTAAATGCCTGGCACCAGAACTAGGGTGAAAGGCATTTTCCGCTTCACACAAGAAGACTATGAGGGATGGAAAATCATTGCGTGATCTCCTTGTCCCTACCATTTTAAGGGTGTACAGATGGTAAAATAAGGCCAGCATACATTTTTCATGATTAAGAGCAGCTCAACTGAAAATACTACTTAATGTTTACAGTTGTATACTCCATCTTCTTTATCACAAAATCATTGTTTCCTGACAGTAAACATATCTCCACCCAGCAATGCATCTTTCTGTTCTATGTGTTCCCATACCAGGCTGTGTTGTTAAAGCACCTGTTGGAGCTCTACTACAGCGGCACAGCTGGATGGGCACAAACTGCAGAACCAGGAAATGAACAAAATATTTTTTTTAAAAGTAGATGGGGTAAAATTTAGATTGTGTTTTATTAGTAGTTAGTGTCATAGTAGCAACTAGTGCTCCTTGTAAGGTAGATCCTGTACAAATATCCAGCGTGTCCTTTCCCAAGATAATTAACAATTTTAACAGCGATAGCTAGGGAAGTAGATTAGGCAAAAACCTTGGGCCAGGAAGAGATACACTCACTTACAGAAACGAGTGCAGGAAGCCTGCTACAGAGTCAGTAATTGCAGCTCATCCTGTTGTGCCTTAAACTTAAAATCACTACCATAAATAGGATTATTTTTACATTGTGATGCTATAGGTTCATTTGGGTTTATGAATGAAAAATAAGCCCCTAAAGAACAATGTTCCTACTATGTTTCAATTAATTTGTATCCTCAAGAATTTACAAGAAAAGCAGAGGTAATTTTTTTGTCCTCAAACTGAGAAGTAAAGTATGCATGGCAGTGGGCAGGAACCAACTGTTAGGAAACCACCTCCCGGTCCCTTTGTCAGCTGGTGTTTAGCCCATCTGTTGGTTTTGTATTGCCACATTACAAATCCTGGCACGGGAATATGGCGGAGGAAGGATGGGGAGGGGGGTGGGGGGAAGAGATGAAGGCAAGAGCCAGAACACTGCTGTGCTTCAGTTGTTCTTGTTTGAAGAATGACTTTTTGGAGGCTGTTGTAGCTCAGCAATAGTCCCAAGACTGCTCTAATGCAGACTGTCACGAGGCCTGGAACTCGGGATGCTTAGAGGAGTTTTCAGGATATCTTTGCTTTCTCTGGATCCTTATGTGCTTGAATAAAGCCAGGAGGAGAAGTTTACCAACTGTATTTTAACACAGGAGTTAGCTAGTTAGCCAGCGTTCTTCATAGTGTTGAACACTGCTGTATCTAAAATCCATAGAAAAATACTTAACATACGTTAAAGCACTACAGATATTAATGTTAAAGTATTACAGATATTAATTAATATCTTCATCATAATCCTATGAAGTAGATAGTAGGTTCTACTGTATGGTATACATTGTATTTGACAGTTGTTTTTTACACGTTGAAAGACTAAATGGTCAGTTGGGTACTAGTTTTTAGTGGGCAGATTAGCGTTAAGCACTTAAAAAAATTAACAGGTGAACCCATGTTTTTGAAGCACAGTCTCATGTGGAAATGTTTTTATTTCGGTGTTCCCATGGAGTCCTTGTATTCTATTGTGTAAATTCTTTCCTTGTGTGTGGATTATTGATGCAAGAAAAAAACATAATGGCCCCTTTGGAGTTCCTGTAGACATTCATGGGAATCCAGTATCTGTGCATGTCAAATAAGTATCAATGCTTTAAAAAAATCCATACTTTTTTTTGTTGAAAATAGGTTGTATTAGCCAGCTTTTAACCTCTATAATTTTCATTTTACTTGGAAAGCTGTAAGAAAAGTGAGAAAAAATAAACAGGGAAAATTCAGGTGGGATTGGTCTGTCTACTGGGCAATAGTAATTTGTACTTCATAACGGTATTTCCCTCTATAAATAAGCATTATTTCAGTGAGTATTCATCTGCAAGCAATGTCATGAAGAGATTTTTTTTTAATTGAAAAAATATCCTTGATGTGTATATATGGGTAGTTTCAGCTTTAACACAGACTTAATTTTTAGTACAGTATCACGAACGTTTGACTATAGTAGAGTAAAATGCAAATACTGGCAGACTTTTACCTTTAGTGAAGTGTGAGAATGATAGGTCTATAAGCAACTTCATAAACTCCATGAAACGATTTTGTGGTGTATATTCAACAGCATAGTGTGTAAATCGTAAGGTAGGGAGAACATGGCTCTACAGATACAACCCTGGCAGACCAACATTCTCGGAAAACTTTTAGTGTGAGGATCTGCCCCTTTTCTACACACGGGGCGTGGTATAATAATGCTGTCATTCTCAGTGTGTGATACTCTGCTATGAAAGTAGCTGTTGTAGTGAATAATGTTGAAGGCCTAGTAAACTTCTCATTCCTTGTTACAAATAGAGATATTCCACCCCTAAACCATCTCAGATTACATTATCTATTAGTATATACACAAGCATATGTCTTAGTGCTATCTACAGACTGCTTAGATTGGAAACCTTTGGCTCCATAAAACCTTTGGCTCCGAAAGACCAAAGTTTGAGTGAAAGCACGAAGTTAATAGGCTGGTAGTAATAGAGCTAATGTACTCATTCATGCCAGCCAGAAGAAGGCAAGATAAAGTCAAACTCACTTGACCGAGTTGAGGTCGGAAAGAAACATACACATGGGGCAGGCATTATTCATAAGCTGATTGATGTTTTTTCCAAAAAAAAAAATCAAAGTTTACATGACTAAATTGGTCCATGCTGAGGGTGTTATTAAAAAAAAAAGGATCCTGGACAGCTGCTTACTGCTTCAGTCTGGCTAACCTATTTCCCTGGGGTTAGGTGGGTAAAAGATTTCCTTCATCACCTTTAGGGCTGGCGACAATTGGCACAAACAGCTTTATCTGGCTTAGCAGTTTGACACGTCAGGCCCCAACAGGCTCTTCAAATTCTGGTTTCTGACATCCCATCGAAGAGGAAGGAACTGATCAGCATTTAAAGAAAATCTTACAAATCCCTGAGAGCAGTCACACCCTTTAGTGATGAGTCACAGTGCTTTACATTTGCCTGCCTGGAAAGCCTGTGATACTTCTGAATGCACCCTAATTATAGAGTAAGGCCCATACATATTTCCCATTATCATGTCTGCGCTGGATAAAAGGCCAGATTGGCTGATCGCCTGTTCTACAATAAAGAATTAATATCTTTTTTAGTTTATAAAGATCAGGATCACCAAAGACTCCTGTGGAGTAGCTTTGTGGCATCTTGCTTTTGACTAGGAACATTACTGTCTGCATTTATCCACTCCCTTCCTGCTGTAGGAGCCCTAACCTCCCACAAAGGGACAGGAAAGACAGGTCAGGGCCCGATCATGGTAAATCACCACTGCAAATAACTGGGCAGGGCTGATCTTCCACAGCCTGGACTCCTGAGCTTGCTGGGCAGTCTCTGCAATAGGAG
This sequence comes from Pygoscelis adeliae, assembly GCF_000699105.1. NCBI lineage: Eukaryota > Metazoa > Chordata > Aves > Sphenisciformes > Spheniscidae > Pygoscelis > Pygoscelis adeliae. The sequence continues at coordinate 6,634,326 of NW_008824035.1, forward strand.
TAGGTGCTGCAACTTCCAGCAGCCTCTCTTGTGCCCTGGTAAGTGGGAATTGTTCCCATAGCAGTCGCAGCAGGAGCAAATGTGTGCCAGGAATGGATCTCCAGGGTGGTGGTGAGGGCTGAGAGGGGAGGACAGCCCTGGCTGAAGAGCTTCCACATATTTGCCTCTGTTACCTCCCCTGCTGGAGCAGTCACATCCGAGCAGAGAGCCTGGGTGGTGCTGTCTTAAATAATTGTAGCTAAAGCCATCTGAGATGGAAAGTCAGGCCCTGGAGATACACTGGAAAAACTCAAGGGCAAGAATGGATTGAATTGTGCAGGGTAGGTGGAGGGTTTATGTTTGTCATTGAGTATGTTGAAAGGTTCTCTGAAGTATTTGAGTGGTGAAGTGGTGCAGACTTAGAAATGAGCTGCTTTTAGTGTTACAGTCATTTTTATCACCCCCATCTGTGCAATGTCAAGATGTGACTATCTTCAAGTAGCTCTTTTAGTATCACCAGCCAGAAATCTTTGCACGGGAAAGAAGTTATGATTAGCAGGTGTGAGACCAGTCTGATTTTAGTCTTGTCCCATGGTTTCAACAATAAACTCTTCTTTCAGCTTTTGATTGTCTTTATAATGAGCATTTCCATGTTACACTTTTGAGCAACATCCTCCTTCCAAGTGAGAACTGAACAAGGCTCCCTCCAAAGTCCCTTATTACTGCTAGGCTGGCTGGGTAGCAGCTGATGGACAAGTGTCCTTCCTGGCCAGCTACGTGTGCTGTCTCTACTGCACTCCCAGCAGAGAATGAGAGATCAAGGATATTCTCCATGCCCCTGCAGAGCACAGCTGCACTGCCGAGTGCAGTTATCCCTCAAGGTGCTTTTGTCTTAAATACCCACTGTGTCGTTTCCCTACCTTTATTTGCATGTATGTCAACAGACTGACTCTTACGTGTTTTCCAGTGCAGTAATCCCAGCTGCTACTGGAGCCCTCCTTCACAATGCAACGTGGCACTGCAGTGCATGCTTCTACTTACAATGTTTAATAAATATGTAAATTAATCTACTCTATCTCTTCAGGTAGGAGAGTTGTATGACTGCACTTGTATATCACTGAATATGGTATTCATGAGGATGGCACAGTGTGGAGGGGCCAGAGCTTGAGGTGGAAGTTTGAAATATAATTAGCACAATGAAAGTGTCAGTTAAAGCCCAAGTTTAAAGTGTTTTAGTGTTTCCAACCAGAGTTAAGCTGAAATGATGCTCCTGTGTTCTGTGCAACTCTGGTGAGGAAGACTAGGAAACGCAAGCTTAATTCACACCAGCTTTGCTTGGATCAGTCTAACTATAGCATTGCCTATTCATACTTGAATTTCTAAGAGTTATGTTTTACTACTGCTTTACTATGTTCTCACTAATAGTTAATGTGCATATTAACATCCTATGTTTTTAAGAGTGCTTTTTGGTTAAATAATAATAGAGGAGACTACTGTGCCAGAACAAATAAGAACATGGTACTAACTTCAAAACAGCAGAAAAAATATGCCAATGAAGCTGCTTCCACTCATCTAACATCAAAAGATTACTTTACTTTGTACTGTATCCATGATCTTGAAAGCCATGAAAAAAATCTCTCAGGGGTATTCTTATTCCTAAGTTACCTTACGTTGTTTTAATTAATTTGCTAAATGGAGATCATCACTCCTGAGGTCTGCTTATTTTTGTCCCTGTTTCAACTGTGTGTGAGAATGAACTTTTGGCCTTTGCTGTCAGGCTGATCATGATTTTAAATAGTAATGTTCTTGCTAGTAGACTGTATTAATCCTACTAGTGGAAATTTTAAGATAGGGAACGTCTTGGTCAATGGAATCAAATTCATCTAATTTAGTGTTGAACTGGGACACAGGTATTTAAATTTAAGTGTTCAAATGCCAGCACATAAACAGGTGGCTAGATTGTTTAAAAAAAAGCTAGTAACTCCTGTCAGTATTTTACATACGATATCTTCTAATATCTGGTATAGATATCTGACATATTGATGTGCTACTTTCCTGTCTCAGCATCAGACCAAGGGTAAAGGAGATGTAGAACCAAAATGGTTCCATTAATCGGAATCAGTTGAAGCATATCTGTTTAATAATGGCCATCTTGCAATGTGTGCATTTTAAGTCTCCAGAGTACTCTTCCCTATTTAATTATCTTTCTCAAATTTAACTTTGAAATAGTATGGTGCTGATATAATTCTGGCTGAAACACTTGTTTGATACCTCTTTCAATGAAGAAATACAGTGACATTAAGATTAATTTTATCAAATTAATAGCTATTAAACTTTGGTGACATGGATAGGTGACCCAGAATGTGTGAAATCCTGAAGCAAACAAAAATCTTTTTAATGATACATTATTTTTTGTTGGTTTCTTGTACCAAGGAAGCAGCGAAGCCAGTCTTTACATTCCCAAATTTATCTTTCACAGAATCCTACCCAACAAGTAGACATGTACATGAAAAAATAGTTTTAAAAGTGCAAATCAACTTCTTTTCTTTGCATTGTTTCTTAGCAGTTAATATGCTATTGATGGGGTCATTCTGAACTATCAAAAAGCCCAGTTCATACAAGTAATGTTCAGCAGAATAGGAAGAGCTTTTGTGCTGAGGCTCAGGGCTAACAGGTGATAAGCTGTGGTTCTGCTCCCAGAAAAAAAAGGGAAATGAGAAATGAGTGGGAGAAAGCACCTATCTACCACTCCGCAGTATTCAGATATATAGATCTCCATTAGCATTGTCCTTTACTACACATTGATGCAAAAAAAACCCCTACAGAGGAGAATAAATGCACCATTCTCTTGAATAATTATAGGTGAATTGATTATGTCTGTTTCTTTTTGTACTTTATTAACAGAAAACTCATGCTGTTGAGTGCAAGATCCAGAACTCTTGAATTTCGACCTCAGAGCTGATCTACAGCTCTACCCTGACCTTCCTTAACAAAACCAGATCAGATGGTGCCAGCTAGCCAAAGTCAGTCCACTGGGCTGTTCAAAACAGCAAGGAGAGAAGGTACGCTATACTATTCAACCACGAATGCTAAAATGGTAGTGGTGTCATTTGAATATATCTACCTTCAGGGCAGCTCTCAGATCTCCCCACAAGAGAGAGTTCCCAAGATTAATGCTTGTAGGTTTTACATGCTGGTGAAGCTCATTTCCTAAGGCACTTCAGTATTCACACAGACTGTACTCAGACGTTCCCAAATCATCTCTCCAATCAGTCACGTGATTGTTGGTCAGGTAACCACCTTGGCACATGTTGGTCACATCATAAACTCAATTACAAACATAGGTGTGGCCTGAAAAATAAACTTGCTCACCTACCCTGCTGTGTCTGCCCTCAAACTGAAAATCTTTCAGCTCAGGTACTTTAAAGCATCCACTAAAGAAAAAATGATCCATTTTTGCTGAGAATGTGGGGCTTCCTACAGGTGAACACCACTTGTGAAAATATTTCACTTTTCTTCCCGTCTCTTCCTCCATTTTCTTAATAGTCTTGTCAGATATAACAGGAATAAAGCAATTCTAATTTGTGACATAGTTTGCAGGTCATGTAATACTTGCAGATAAACTTGCAGATAAACTCTGTCACTGAGGTTTCCACAGTCTGAAATTCGGCTCTTTGTAGTATCTTGAGGCTGTGGATTAATTTCTTACACTGGGCTGAATGCAGTGAACTGTGGAAGGACTGTACTGTAAAGAGACGTGAGCATACTTACCAGAACAGGTCCACCTTCTTTGGTGGGCAGTAAGCACGCAGCAGGCACAGGACTCAATATCCTGCAAAGACGTTGGCAGGTTTCTGGGAAAAGGCACTCCCTAGAAATGTACAATGTGCCTACTTGTGATTTTGGGTGATGCCTGTCTACTTTTGCTGCAGGATGCTTCAGCACCTGCAGAGGAGCTGCGAGATTGTCAAGATTGTATCTGAAGAAGCAAACTTGTATTTTGTTCAGCACTGTGCTCAAGTTAGAGCACTTTTCCTGACATTTCCACATACAACAGAACTTCCAACTAACAAATAAATAGTCTTTTTCTGCCAGCCACTAGAAAGGGGAGATTTCTATTCTGTCTTCAGGTGTACTTGTTCACTAATAGTTACCCTGCTGCCTGGAATCTAAGAGGTTTGCTTCTCTCTGTAGGCTGGCCCTCCACAGAATTTGCGTCAGTTTCAGAATATCATTATTAAATGTAAAAGCTTCTTTTCAGACAATGTTCTCTCCTGCCATCTACTTTACTTTAGGAACAATGTTTCTCCTAACCTCAAGGGTAAGTCTCACGACAGTAGAAGACATAGACTTTCGAACACCTTGCTGAAACAGATAAGAATGATCACAACTTTCACAGCCTTCAGGGTAAAGTATAACATGTTATTTCAGACCACCTATCCCCACCACGTACACAGCTTAAAGCAGCAATGAAGAAAAGAGGTAAGCAGAAAAGGTCAGAATGGAGAGTGAGAAGAGGATAAGTTAGATAAACCCTGTCTGGGGAAAGGAAAGAGCGAACTTAGACTTGTGGCCTGTTGTAATATTGGTTATTAATTCTTGAGAGAAGATCATCTACTGTGGGAAAGGGCAGCAGAGATTGACAGATGAGATAGATAGCATTGCTACACTCTGACCCCAGCAGTCACAGAACTGTTCTGTGTCTGAGTTTCCTCATCTGTAAAATGAGAATTGTTCTTACTTGCATTTCAGGGTGCTCGGAAGCATTAATCGGTGCTTATTGTAAGGGCTCGTGGAGACCACCAGTTGGAAATACAGAATAACCTGTGTCTTCTGGGCTGTCTTTTCAAGCTCTCTATATTCTAGCCAAATTAATTTAAAAAACAGGTACTGTCAGTTCAGAGTTTCTTGGAAAATAATCAACTTCAAAAATGGGAAGAAGGAAGGGTTGTTGTGAAACACATGCCTAATTTTAAAGCAGAGGAGCTCTGCTAATGCACTCTCCTGTCTGCTGCCGTGCTTGTCCCCCTCTCCTTGTTCCCCTCAAGCACAGCCAAGTCTCAGAGACTGCTCAGGCTCTTCGTGGGACCATTCTCTGGAAACAAAATCGACATTTTCTTTTGAAGGCAAGAGATAATTTCTTTACAAGAGCTGAAAATAACATGCCAACCTTGCCTCTTCCCTCCATACCATGTACTTTTCTTACCGCCAAAAAAGAGGACTGTCCAGCAGCTGCTGTCGTAGGGAAGGTATTGGCATTTCTTTTTCTGAAGAAGGTGCAATAGAGAAGCGGAGAGGTCTCACCTCTGTAGGGGTAGGTGATGCAAACAAAACTGTAGCCCTGGTGCTCCTCTCTTGATGTCTGCCTTTCCACAGTTATGCAGGATGTGATTTGTGCCAGTGTCACGGTTCTGAACAGCATGGTGGGCACGGGCACCATAACATGGGCAGTTGTGGAGGGGATTGCCTTTTACATCATCTTCAGCACTACCCACCACGGTGCTCCTATTAGCAAGGAGAGTACCAGAGCTGATGAGATGGTCTGGCCCTCATTAAGCCAATGTCAGGAAAGGATTAAAATCATCCAGTTACATTTCTAGGTTTTAAATTAACATTAAACCCACAATAAATTACTAAATAAAACCAAAGACATTTTCATCCTCAGATCAGGTTAATTTCAATCTTTAAAATTATTCCCATGTTTGTAACATTTCCAAGCCAGTTATAGTGTCAGTGGCTACATACAGTTACTCATTATTAGTTACTCATTAACTGTCACAGAGCTCTGTAACTTCCCTCACCATGACCTCTTTCCCAAGGCAATCCTGGAGCATGAGCCTTCTTTTGCTGAAGTTTATTTTCAAACATCATTCAAATATCTGTGCTGAACAGCTTCTCGTTCTTGCAGCTGCAGTATGCAACATTCCTTTTTTGCTCCCTCTGCTCCATCTTGGAGAGTATCAATGACATCCAGAGCCTCTGATCACTGTCGTTTCTTATGTCACCTGAAATATATAGATTTTTTTTCCTTTTGCAGGTTCCATTGCTTGCATCATTCCTCTGTGCTCCCACAACTGGTATTCTCCACAGGAGAGTTCTTCAAACTGTTTGTTACAGGCCCAAACAAGCTTTCAGTGGATCACAGGAGCTGTGAATTTTTTGACTCTTGAAGGAGCAATGAACTACTTTGACTTCTTGGCAGTCTACATCTGCAGCTGTTACATAAAGCTAGTTTTCACTTCCTTGCCTTGGAAGGGCTGAGCAGATGCTGTTTCCTCAGAGAAGTGGAAGGACTGAGTGGATAACATCTCCTCTGAGATGCCCTCCTCTTTTTCCCTGCATAATTTGCATGAAGATGAATGAATTTGTGCTTGCAAATAATTTGAGACTATGTCCTTCAGAGGGACTAGTTGTTAAGCAGTGTCAATCTTTTCTCCCCAACAAGCCAGTTTTTACTCTCCATATTCTCATCCATTCTCCTGTTCTCCTCCATTTATTCCTCCCTCTCTTCTCTGATTTTCTCTCTCATCTTTCTCTCTCCTTGCGTTTGTCTGTTTTCATCCCCTTAAGTTCTCATTTGGCAGGTTGGCCACCCACCTCACTGCCTCACTCGACCTTCCATTCTAGATGAGCTCTTCCCATTTGAGTGCCTGCTTGTCCAGCCTTGTCACCTCTCTCACCATAATAAAACAACTGCTCTTTTTTAGTGCTTCCTTCATCTGGTTTTAGGCCAGGTTTCTTGAGGAAACAAAATTTCTGTGATTATACTATATAAATGCATATATTTACCCTTTACTGTGAATAAAGTATTAAGCCTTTGGCAAAACTTGGAAGAGGAGTAGAGGGATTTAAAGTGTCTTTAAGTTTTATGGAAGAAGATGGCCACACAGAAGAAAAGGAGTTTAGTTCATGTTCCTCTGAAAAGAAAGAATGCAGTTTGAGCTCATTCTTACTAGACAATAGAAAATCCATACAGAGGACTGTGGGACTCTCATTGTATTAGGTATTACATTATTAGAGATTATATTGTTAGAGCTTCAGTCTGGGTTTCTCTCCAGATGTGCAACTTCTGTGCACTCTCCAGATGCACACTCTGATTTTGGCTTTTCCCACAGTTGCAGCCTTCAAATTATTTCTCTCCTGTGTGTATTCCTTACTGTCCAATAATAAGTGAACTCATGGTATATCATTAATATTATTCAGTAACAAAACCAATCAATCACAATGTACAACTCCAACGGAAAGAAGACCTCCTGGATTCTGATATTCACAGAACTACGATTTTCTGACACTTGTTTCTTAATCTATTGTCTGTGTATTGTTTAGATCATAAATATTTGGGATAGGGATCATCTCTGGTTTTTTGACCACTATATTGTATTGGAATAGTAAGCAATGGTTATAGTTAGAAAAATGGTTCCCATAGTTTTTAAACATTTCTGTATGTTAAGTATGTTTTAGGAATATTAAAGAAAACACAAACACAATTCTTACTTGGTAACATTTTGCACTGAGATAAATAATACAGTAGCCGCAGGGGTTTGGTAAATAAATGGCTTTCCTTATTTACTTATTATCTTTTCCCCCACCTAGAATATGTTAAACATGTTTCAGACCTGACTTGGTTTCAAGTATGATTAGGTTTTCAATAGCAACATCATATATATTATTTGAAGGTGTGAAGAAAAGGAAGAAACAAAAATGTTTTAACTCCAGTGCACTGTTTTCATGCTTCAGCATACTTATGTCCCCGAGGTGTCATGTAAGTGATAAATAAGCACTTTTGACAGCAAACATATTTCTATATAACCTGCTTCACAATAAGTGACTAGTTATCAAATTTAATTGCTAACTATTCTCTGACTTTGCAAAACTTCTTGGACACCATAGAATTTCATGGACAGGTTTGCAGGGAAAAAGGTCTGACTAGATCCTAAGAACGGGAAAACACAATGTATTCTGATTCAGTGTTAACTAAGTGGTTAATATAGATATTTACAAATATAACCAGTTTGTTTATACACACCCACCACATTGTCAGCCCCCATCGTCAGTCAACAGAATACTTTTCCTTTGAGTATTCCTTTTCTGTGGAAAGAGCTATGTGAAATGTTCCATGTGGAAAATTAACCCACAGCATATTAGTGTTTTACGGAGCTCGTGGTAGACTACAGGGAGAGCTGAATCCCTAGCACTTTTCATTTTAGCTAGGAAACAAAAGTAATGATGATGCTGTCACCAATTCAGCACCTCCATGAGCAACACAGAAGAACTGTTAAGAATCCCAAAGTGTCTGTTGCTACCTGTCATCTTTCCACACTGTTGATAGCACTTAGACCAACTGTTGTTATCGTGGGAAAAAATGAGAAGCCTTATTTGAAACAGGTATAAAACCCAAAAGATTCAATTCAGACACAGTTTACACAGTTTAAACGGTTGATTTCCATGGAGTTGCAATTACACTGCAGGAGGTCTGGATCTGGGTACAAGTTCCCTGCCAGGAGCTATTGTACTGCTGAGGATTCTCTGCATCAGTGTGTGTCAGCTGTCTCTCCGGCTTTGTCAGCTTTTGGTGTCACTAAATTGCCAAATTGCCTCGATGCAGAAATATAGCTCTGTTTCTGGGATGTTCCAGCTTCTTTATTTTTCTTAACTATATTAACAGTGTTGCATGCTGTTATCATCCCTTTGGACTGCTGAGACAATGAACGAATTTAGACCTTCAACAACAGCAACTTCAATACCCGTATTAAAAATGAGACTGTGATCACTATGTCCTACATTCATCCTACATTGATGTCTTTGATCACATCCTCTGTGTCCCAGCCAAACCTACGTTACTCTTTTCTGTGAGGACTGATGTGCAAATTGAACTCACTGTTTCTGATGTAAAAACTTAATTTAGTCTGAGTCCCCTTCTGTCCCCTAAGTTTGAAATCTTTTCTGGTCCACAACTGAGCAGTGCTGGCCTGTATATTCTCTTCTACATTTCTCATCCATTGTTTGTCATGTTTAATCGGTATCCAAAGGTATAAAATACAGCATGTAAGAGCTGTACAAAAAGCATTTGACCAATTAAATGTGGTCATCTCTTTCTGAAGAAAAAAAAGTCAGATATTGTGATAAACTACTCTCTTAGCAGGGAAGAAACATAATCTTTCAGTTGGTGTCTTTTCCATATGTATTTCTTCTCTGATTATGCCAGAAACAGCTGTCTTTAGGAACCTTTAACCTTAGGAAATGTAAAATCTCTAACTTACCTAATAGGAAATCATAATTTTCTGTCAACAAATGCTATGAAAGCAGTGTCTTTGCTAGGTGTGTCTGCAGGAATCAAGGAACTTGTGCCATGTGAATTTTTCAAAGAGACGTTTGAAAATATTCTGATCTTTAATGTCTATTAGTATGTATCTGCTACTTATAAGGGACTTTTTCTGTAGGCTGTTCAGTACATACGGTAAAAAGATTTCAAATGCAAAAATAAACACAGTTGCAATTTTTCCTTCAAGAGCTAATTTATATTATATGCAAACAGAAAACATTCTGTGAAAAAAACCCTTCACGAGATTGTATATTTGTACTGTATTGTGTACAATATTGTATATTGTATCGTGTGTAAAATTGAAAAAAATTAGTAGTAGCAAATTAGATTTCATTAAAATTTGGACTTTTTTATTTCCCCCAGGTGAATGTGTCTTTTTCAACTAAATGATCTCTAGTGAAAATATGAACTGCCTGTCCCGTAAGAACAGCACATTGAGGAGTGATGATGTAGCTTCACAAGTCACCAC
>NW_008824035.1:6644119-6650881 GCF_000699105.1 Pygoscelis adeliae
GAACATAGTACTTTATCTTCAAGAGATAAATTCAGCATAATTGCAGGAAGAGAGATTTATGTTAGACATCAAGAAAAACTTCCTAGCCCTAAGTGTGGTACAACAATAGGGCAGGTTGTTCTGTGAGATTGCGGAATCACTGAGGATTTCTGAGAAGGTGTTAGAGGAAAATACCCATCAGAAATAGCTTAATCCTGTTCTGGAGTAGGGAGATACATTCCTGTGATTCCAGTCATGATTGTCTCATCGTGACCAGAACAGCATGATTCAGCATTAGCTCAAAAAATGAAAAAATTGAAGCATTTGCCTTCTCTGAGAAAATCTGTTTTTTCTTTTTTAACCAAAAGCGAAAACTTCAGCTGTGAGAATGTCCGATTTGTTTCACAGTCTTCAGGTGGCACTTACAGAAAAGAAAAATAGTGGGCTTCCTAGAGTACTCCACCTTGCCTAGAAGGTCCTTTCATAGTTGGAGGAATAGAAAAAATCTCGGCACAGGTCTAGCTTCCTCCAAGAGCAGTCTAGGTCTTGAATGGCAGAGAGTCAAAGTAGACCTGCTTCACTTGGTGGCCAAGAAGAGCTACAGAGCTGATCCATAGCCCTGCATACAGGTCTATAGGTCTTGTTACTTTTGAGTGGAAACAAGCTGTTGAAGGGAAAACTTCCCAATGACAGGCTTGTGGGCTTTCTTCTCATCTCTGCTGCATTTCTGCCAAAGAGTAAATCTGGTCCTATGTTAGCATAAGGTTTTGTACACATAAGTGGAGAAATTGTTTCCCAAAATAACCTTAACTTGTGCTTACATAGTGCTTTGTATTGCTGTGTGTGCTGCTTGCTTTCATCGTTTAATGTGTGCACTGCTTACTATGTTAATCTCTGTGCTCAGGGCAGCATTACAGGTGTTGAGGATATCGTAATTTTTAATTTACTGACTTAGGTTTGTATAAACTTACAGCCATACTCATCATATCAACATCTTTTGCCTTTCATTTCCTTTTCATTGAATACTGCCTCATCTTCTGAACATACCTCTTAATGCAAGAAGTATAACATTTATATGCGCTGATTTGTCAAGCATGACATTTCCCCTCCAAAAAACTTTTCTAAAGTGTTTGCTATTAAGTTAACAACAGACTTGAAATATTTAAGCTGAACCGGTGAGCATTTTAAAGCATTTTCAAAAGCTTTAGAAGTTAGAAGCACCTGGGTAGAAAGGCTTAGAAAATGTCTTTTCAACCAGAATTCTAGAGTTGCTATAGCAATGTTATAATAGTGCCTTATTAACAGAAAACTACCTAAATATGCCTTAAAAAATCTGTGCAAATTTCTGCAATAATTTTTTAATGTCAGTGCTGGTAACAAGCTTAAGAATATGAAGACACTAGCCCCTTTGTTTTGGGCTGCTTTAAGCCAGGATGGAGCATCCTGGTTTTATCTAACTGTTTTGCTTTATCTAAGCAAAATGGTTAAGTTTTGTAGATAACAGAAAAGGCTGGTTCTATCTTCAGTTCCTATTTACATGTACCAGCTACATTCCCAGCTCTGTACATCCTTTTCTGTGAACAGTGTTCCCTAAATAGTTTTGTTGCTTTAAATGGTGCGTGGCTATGTCATCCCCCTGTTAGAATGTCAGTTGCAAAATGGTCTCTTACCTATGCCGTGTGCCTTTTTTTTCTTCTTTTGATTCTTATCCCTCCCAGTGTGCTAGCAGCTATATAAGCCCCTGGAACTGCATTGAACCAAACCATCGAACACAACAGTATTTCACTAACTTTGGCTGAAGGATCTATTCGGGGTTTTTTTTCCATAACATTTCCTATTCCTGTTAGTGAATATAATAATGAATAACAGCAGATAAGATGTCACACTGCATGAGAAGTTAATACATTTTTCATGCTCTTCACAAAAACCTTTTGAATGTCTATCATTGCTCTGAGGTCATGTCCTTTAGCAAGGAAAAAGGTCACTGTGGCCAGAAAAAGAGTTTGTCCTGAGCCCTTAGAAAGAGTTAACTCCATCATCCACAAGGCTTTTATTCATAGAAGGCTATGCAATCTTGATTTTTGCTGTTGTGGACAGTAGAATATAATATTTTGTGAGCCACGATACTTTTTCAAGATTTTCATTACTTCCACTGTTTCATAGTCAGTGTTTCACCTGTAAGAGAGTAAAGCAAACAAGAAAAAGTAGGAAAAAATGACAAGAACTGTTGATGTCATGACTCACTGATTTACCCAAATTCATAAAGCTCTTTGGTAAAGGGAAATACATTTTTCTCTTTCTGTAGTGAAAACAGGCAGCCAGAATATAGTGTTGATGATAGGTTCATTGGGTCTACTTATTATTAAAAAAGTTAACAAGTACTGAGTAAGATGAATGTCTTTAATTTTGTCTCACAAGATTTTGCACATTAACCAGAAGATATTTAAATCTCTTCTGTAGAATAGGACACCTTTTCAGGAATGTTCTTCCAACTCATCAGACTTCTTAAACATTGCCATTCTTTTTAATTTTATAGTAAAATCACTCTACTGCTTTTCTCAATGCTTTTGTTTAACAATTTGTCATTTACCTTAATTTTTTTCCCCTTCTGGCCAGAACATTTTCGCATGGTTTCTGAAGGTGATGATCACATGTTACAAAAAAAAGCAGTGCTGGTATGTAGAATAATTGGTTTCATTTTCATGGCTTTCAAGTTAAGATTCCAAATAATCATCATAGGTGATGATTAAGGTTGACTGATGATTAAGATCATTAAGATGATGTATCTTTGTGACTGAGGACTGATGGGGGAAGAAGGAAGGATTCCTGTCTGGCAAAAACTAAACTTCTTTCATGGTAATTTTTCAACACTCATTCTTTAGATTTGCCTTAAAAGCTTTCTCCAAATCAAACGTTCCCAGATTATCAGTAGATTCTGGTTCAGATAAAGTTCTTTGTGCTCAGGGAATTGCTTTCATGTTTTCTTAGATCATTGTTCAGTTGTTTTTCTGCAACCTCTTTCTCTAATCTCTGTAGTTTCTCTGTAGTAGGCTGGCTTTTTCATAAAAGATGCTGGTTATATCTTTTTTTCTATGAAGTACATCATTTAGGCTGTGGAGCCTAAATTATTTTAGCTTGTGGTGAAGTTAATTTCCTCTTGATTTGCCTAAGTTTTTCAGAGTTCTATTCTGCTGCCTTGTGTATTTTCATTTTTTTCGTGAAGCTTTTTTATTATGCTGTTTTCTCCGTGGAATTAAGTAATATTTCAGTTGTTTTTTAATCCAAAGGCTACTCATTACATTCAACACTAACTTTGCTTTCCTTTGGGGAAATTTTAATACTTCTACACGATTTTTCCATGAAATTCTTATAATTAGAACTAAAAACCAGTCCTTAATTATGGACTTAATCAATGAACACTAGTGTATTCACTTTCACTTTTTTGTCCAGTCTTCATATTTGCACAGATTCTGAATATGTACTAAAATTTTGCACATTTCAGAAGATACAAGTATTCATGCAGACATACATATCAAAAGTGTGTTTCTGTTTGATATTTCATCTCTATTTTATTTGGACATTCTAAGTCATCCTTCAAGAATGGAAATTTTGGCTTGTGAGCTAAATGATCAATTACATGCTATGAATAGTCAATATGAGCCATTCGCAAACAATGCAGAAGATTGTGGCATGCTTACATAGAAGCAATTTGGTGTATGTCTACAAATAAAAAAAATCTGTTCACAAATGATTCATGAACACTAAACTTACAGTAAATCTTATTTGCAACATGCAATTTGACCTGATATACATGAAATCAAATTTCAGTTGCTGTTGCTTAGCCTTTTTGTCAGGTTTAACATTCCAGCTTCCTGTAATGACAGCAAAATTGATTTTATTTTAGAGCTCAACCTTCATAAACTGTTTCCATTTTAACTGAATGACTGCTTTATCCAGCTGCGTCCTACCTGTTCTTCACTCGCAGTGTAAGTAATTCCTGTCCTTTAATATAATTAACTCATTCATGTTATTTCAGAATCGTCTGTATTTTCATTTCTAGTCATCACACATCTATGTCCTCCGGCTGATTATATGCAAGGACCTAATGCAGCCAAAACTGTGCTCTTGGACTGCACCAAGGACAGCGGAATTGTGTAAAGTCTGTGTAGGAGGGCTCTGGATCTGTTTGCTGTTGGTTGACAACTGTAGTTGCTCTCCACTGCAGCACAAAAGCGTTCTGATGCCATGTGGCCACCTGGACCCACATAGATCTCTCTCAAGGGAGGGTAATGTTCTGCATCTGCTTCTCCCTCCCTATTAAAAGTTGATTATGTGGACAGCCTGGGACAAGTAGGATGTGAAGATATTTTTCCACCAACCTGTGGGACCTCAATTTGTGATTGCATTTCCAGGCCAAATTTGCTAAGGAAAACTGAATCAGGTAGCTGTCTGCAGCTGCCTTTTTATGTAGTTTGGCCTGTGACTCTCAAAAAAACCCCATTCAAGGATATTTCTGTAATTGGGAGACAAAACTGCAGGGAGGTATCTGGAAGGAAATGGAATGTTGTAATGGCCAATAAAACACTCTTATATGCTGTAAAATGACTGAATTTATTATGCCACAAATTAATAAGAAATGATACATTTATTAGAATTACTGTACTAATATGAATAATACTTTTTAGGTATCATAGAAGCTGTTATCTATCCTAGTAATTTTTTTGCATTAAAGAAAACCTACTGTCTGTAGCAGTTTTGCATAGATAAACAAAATGCTTTTAAAACCAAAAGTACTTGGCACCTAGAAAATTGCTGATTAGAACAATATTTCATTGTGTAGGATAATGTTACCACCATGACTTTTATGCCAATAGTAGCATTTTCAGGACTTTTTTGCAATCACGCTTTACAAAAGTCTTGGCAGTGGCGTTTCTGACTTTCAGATCTTTAAATGTTAACAAACACAGTGCTTGCAATTGTTTTGTGGTGCTTATATAACTGTGTACCCGGGCGTGCTCTGCTTAACATGTATGTTGATCAAAGACTATGTTTATTCTGTGTGGGTGATTTTTTTTTTAAATGAAACAGGTAAACCTAGAAACTACATACCCTTTGAAGCAAGTATTTCTCCCTTAGGGGAAAGAACATACTTGCTGCCTCTTACACTCACTTGTTCTGTGGGTGTCAGAGGGCGAAGAGGAGGGAAGAGAAGGTGAGAAACGGTCCCTTTTTTAAAATTTTAATTTAAGCATTAATTATCTTCAAAAATCAAAATGGTTCCTCTGGCAATAGCTGCATGGGGTCTGGTGCTCAAAAGGGGCATGGTATGGTAGTAAGACGTGAAAAGCTGTAAGTTTGTACTCCTCCTCCTCCTCTGTACTTCCCACTGAACATCCTTAAGAGAAGAACAAAAACATTTGTTAGCAATCTTTCTGCATCTGAAGGGAACTTACTATTATGTACATAAGCATACATATATGCCTAAAAAGAATAGCCATAGTGCATCATTACCTAGCAATAGAGCATCTATTACCTAGCAATAGAGCATAGAGAAAAAATACAAGTCTGATACACAATTATTATGCAGATGTTAAGTATTTGTTTGAAACCACTGCCTGTGTTCACCATGTCTCAGCATCAGTTGGCAATATCCATATCAAAATGTAGAAGATGATAACAAGTTAAAAATAATCAATAGTCATTTATCATTTAATTTATTACTACTTTCTCAAATTCTGGAAGAGTGCTTGATATAATCAGCTGAAGATATATCAGGATAATTTAATACATTAATAGTTAGAGGCTCCAACTGAAGCTCAAATTTCTTTCTGGGCTTGATTATAGATCTGTAAAATACTTCTTTCCAGCTACATAATTGGTAATTTGGCAGAAAAAAGTACAGCAAATTAACCTCTAATAATCATCTTTTAGTAAAAGTGTTTGTATCTTCTGATTTGAGTATAGAAAGACAGAATATTTAAGTGCATTAACCCTGGTCCACAGAGGGTACTACTGAGACTATGCCCTTGGGACCACTGTCTGGACCCCAGCCTTGGGACCAAATGCTGTGTCCCGTGGTGCTAGCTCAGTTAGGTGACGTCTAAACTTCATCTAACTAGACTGTCCCTGAATCTAGCCTTACACTTAGTTGTTTGGCTTCTTCTGGACTCATCCTTACCCAGCTGGAAAAACTGGCTGGTGAGTCAAATGATGAGGCCACAGAATGTAATACACACTTAGGAGTCGGGCACTAGCTGCAAGCATCTTTTGGTCAGTAGATGGAGTTTGATAGGTCTGAGTTTGAGACTACGTCTGTGGATCCAAGCATTGGATTAAGTTCTGCTGGGTACTTTTGTAGGAACACAGCTCTGACTGACTAACCTGAACAAAGTGGTTAGCAATTAGAAGTTAATTACTATTATCCTTGTGTGGTAGGTGACCAGAGCAACACTCAATTCACTATGGGGTTTGGGCTTCCAAAAAGAAGTTTAGGACTATAGTTCTCCATTTCATAGAATCATAGAATCATTCTGACTGACTAACCTGAACAAAGTGGTTAGCAATTAGAAGTTAATTACTATTATCCTTGTGTGGTAGGTGACCAGAGCAACACTCAATTCACTATGGGGTTTGGGCTTCCAAAAAGAAGTTTAGGACTATAGTTCTCCATTTCATAGAATCATAGAATCATTAAGGTTGGAAAAGACCTCTAAGATCATCAAGTCCAACCATCAACCCAACACCCCCATGCCCACTAAACCATGTCCCTAAGCGCCTCATCTA
>NW_008824035.1:6653683-6655891 GCF_000699105.1 Pygoscelis adeliae
TGTGAGACAGCTGAACTCCATCTGTTGCCAGCAGGCCCGGTGCTGTGTAAACCTCCCCATGATCAAAAAAGCCAAAATTCCTCCAATGGCACCAGCCCGAGCCACACATGTGTTGATCAGGTGTGTTTTCCTGTTCCTTTCAGTATTCTTCCCTGCTACTGTAGGGATTGAGAACACTACCTGTGCTCCCGATCCTTCAACTAGTCGCCCCAGTGCCCTGAAGTCCCTTTTGATCCCTTCAGGACTTCTCTCTGGAACCACATTTAAGATGTGACAAACAAATACCATTTCGTCCTTCCCCTCCCTCCACCTTTTAACACGGATATAAAAGACAAAGATCCCCAAAATGGCTGGCAACAGGAGAAGGAAGACCTGAAGGCTAGGCTCCCTCCAATAGTTGGAAGTGCTTAAGGAAGAAAAGACGACCTTCCCCATTTCATATCTGCCAGATGGTTACTGGATAAGTTAAAGTAGCAAAGTTGCAGCTTAATAGGTCACATTCTTCTTATTTTCATGTATTTACATGTCTGGGGCAATGCAGCAGGTGACAATCCAGACAAACAGTGTGAGGCAGGTGGAAGAACTAGATCACAGGTACACAGCAAATATTAGGCAATGCTATTCTTGGCAAGTTTTTAAAAAATAATAACCAATTTCTAACTAACATATTATAAAAATTTATAAGCATAGCTATATATGAATGAGATATTTACACTGCACTGGGACATTACTGTGTAAGTATCAGAAGTCTGAAGTAAGAAAATTATTTTTATCTTGGCAGTTTATTATGTTTTAATTTTCCTACTCCCTGTGTAATCTAAGTTAATTCAATGTGCAACACATAATTCATAACAGCTTTAAAGTATTTGTCTGTATCTCTTTTCATAATTGAATGTGGACTTTTTCATCTGTGCAGCAAATTCACAGGTTTTCTGTTATGGATTCTTACAGTATCACATAGCATATTATTTTCCCAGATCTGATGGTATTTACACTGGAGTTTGGAGTATCTAAAGCGAGTTTAACATTTAGAGTAATCACGAATAGTTATGTGATGATGTGCAAACCTGAGAACAGCAGGAAAATACACTTCTTTGCAGCATACGACATACAACTACGCAACAAACACTGGACTGACAAATCCGGATCTCCAGGCTGTCCTTCTCAGGGGTGTCATAGTGAATTTGAGTGAACAATTTTACTGGATGACAACATTTGTTAGATCTTTAACATGTCAGGTTTTGTTAATTGTCTTTAATATGTTCATTATTGGCAGTATTTTTTTTCATTGAATTCTCCAAATGGTGCAGCCAACTGACCTGTGATTGCCAGTGCTTGACATGAACTTTTGTTGGTTAGTTTTGATGAGGCTCAAACTTCCTTGCATGATCACTTTCCCTGACTGAATAAGCATACTTCACAGAACAAACATTCTAGTGCAGATAGCGTTACCCAAAAAAGTAAAAAAAAAAATAAAAAAATCTGATTTTTAAATCTAATAAATTTAGATTTAAAAAAACCCAACAACTTGCTACTAGTATTTGGCAATATTCCCTGCCTTCTGAAATAGTATGCTAGTACTGCTGGTAAGACCATCCATCAGGCCCACAAACAGAACTGGTAAACATTAAAAATGTGAATGACTATTCCTGGAAAAACATTTGCACTATTTATATTAGGTCTAACAATGAAAACTTATGGCAGCAAAAACACTCCAATTTGCACTGAAGCGATTCACACTGAAGAAATATTTCTGTGGAAAAGATGAACAGAATAGCCAAAAAGAAATTTCTAACAGCTACAAAGACTGTAACAAAAGCAGACATTGTGGCAGTAGAAAACAAATTGCCAGCTATTGTAAATCCTATTATTTTCTCAATGTGCCTAAATAGCGTACTGCCAGGACTCCCACTGACATTACTAGCATGGAAATAGAATATTATTGTGAATGCATTTTTGAAATATTATAGAAGCCAATAGGGTCCACATAACTGTCTATAGAATATGCAATATAAGCTATCAAACTCTCCCTCCTTTGGTGTCAAAAAGCGTGGTCCTTACACAGAGTGAGCCTGATTTTTGGTAAGGCCTCTGTTTTACCACACTGAATATAAGTAAATGTGACTAGTGCATTCCCAGGTTTAGAAGACATTTT
This sequence comes from Pygoscelis adeliae, assembly GCF_000699105.1. Taxonomy (NCBI): domain Eukaryota; kingdom Metazoa; phylum Chordata; class Aves; order Sphenisciformes; family Spheniscidae; genus Pygoscelis; species Pygoscelis adeliae. Next base: position 6,655,839 of record NW_008824035.1, read on the forward strand.
TACAACCTGATTTCCATTTGACTCATGCAGTCTGCTAGAGTTTTGACATGTTT
>NW_008824035.1:6655907-6661367 GCF_000699105.1 Pygoscelis adeliae
TTCCCTACATGAGGCATGTTGTGAGGAAATGTGACATGTCGTGGCTCAACATCATATCCATGTCTTCACGCTCACCCGTGAACGGTTGGAGATGATTCCAGGCCAGTTGTTTTGAATACAAACCAGGTGACACTGAGCGCTACAATGGTGCCGAGCAAAGTTTTTCCAAAAGATCTGTACAAAAAAAGTGTTTTGCCCAAATCTGTTGTATCTATCAAAATTCTTTCCTCCCCCCATGCTAAATTATTGGTTTATGCATAGCTTTCAAAAGAAGTGAGAGGGTTTTTTAAAATCCCGTTTTTCTTTTCTACTCTATAGTTACATTGGAAAAAGCTCAGTCATACTTCCTAAGACAAGCAGTTCATTTTGTTGGTGACACATTGAGGAAGATATGTTCACACACAGGCATGCGTTTGTGTACACACTCACACACATATCTATACTCCAGAAAATTAAGCTTGCATCATAACATTTCAAAAAGTTCCTAAGTGATTTATAAGCTTTAATGATCAAAACAATTCAAAGATTTAGATTCTAAAGCAATCAGGAAAATAATGATTTTTGCAATAAAAGCTGAAGACTTAAAACACTCGCAAGTACACAGTAAGACTTGGGTTCATCAATACAATTGTAAATTCAGTTCTTTCAGCTCAATTGTTTTTGCTGTTGTATGACACTAGTTTAGATGTTATTGTTCCCCATGGGAGTTTCACAATGTATCAGTTAATACATTTCAGAATGTATTAACTGATATAACTAGGACGAGAGGAAATGGCCTCAAGTTGCGCCAGGGGAGGTTTAGATTGGACATGAGGAGAAATGTCTTTACTGAAAGAGTGGTTAAAGATTGGAACAGGCTGCCCAGGGAAGTGGTTGAGTCACCATCCCTGGGGGTATTTAAAAGACGTGTAGATGAGGCGCTTAGGGACATGGTTTAGTGGGCATGGTGGTGTTGGGTTGACGGTTGGACTCGATGTTCTTAGAGGTCTTTTCCAACCTTAATGATTCTATGATTCTATGATAAAAAATGGTTTGTGTCAGATGTGTAACTTTTAAAAAATCAAACCAGCAAACTTCTACTTAAAGTAAAATGTACATTATTTCTAATTCTGATTATTCATACACTGTGATACCAGTTTCCTACATGATCCTAGAAACTTAGATTTTTCAGCATTTTAACTTAACTTACCCTATAAACTCGATGGGAAAAGCAGCCTCTTAAAATCATTACTTTGGATAGCCAGATAACTTGCTTGAGATGTATGACTTTTAACTCAATGGCTTTAGTATTTCAGATTTCTCCATTGTTTCCAGTGTAGAAGCTTTACTGTCATTGTCAAGTGATTTAAAGGAATTAGCTTTCTGTAGTGGTGGCTGAGTTTTATTTGGTCCATGCGCATAAAGCCTTGCATTTTCAATTCTTGCTTTGTAATTTTAACATGAGTAATTTGTTTAAATTAAAGTTTAAAGTCTTCCATGAGTGTTTGCTGTAGGGAGCTGGGGCTGTATGAAAATACCATGTATATTAAGACTTGCGAATGTTGAGGATTTGCAACACTGGGTTTGAGATTATAATTTTTACCATGCATGCACATAGTACAAATTTCCAGAATGAGCTCAATTTATAAATCTTTCATTATGATTGTCAAGCCCATAAAAAGTTTCTCACAGAAATGTACCTAAAATCTTCTATGTGAAACTACATTTCCTTATGGAATTTCATGCAGAATCATATGAGGATTTGAGGAAAAACCTTGCTACTATTGCTGGTAGATAGGGTTTTGGTAAAGTCTGTAATATCTTCAAGATCATACTGTCTGTGTGTGCATCTGTGCTTATGTGTCTGTGTACTGAGCACATGATTTTGCTACAGTGCTACCTTCCTTCGTCTTGTTAAAATCTGATCTCCTGTTTACAATGAAAATTTCATAGAATACACATCATGTGAGTATCTTGTGGGAGAGATAAGTGGTACGCTCATGGTAAACTCAGTGCAAATTTCTCATTGGATTTCTCAGCTTGCATATATAATTTGGTGCATTTAATACAGTCCCTACAGCACACCTGAGGGAAGTGCAAATATTCACGAGTAGCAGCATGCATGCAGTACCAACTTCACAATAGACAACAGATTTTCAATATGTGAAGTGTAATACATTTTAACTTGCCTGATAAAAATTTCTCAGCCCATTCAAGAAAGAACACAAATTTAGCAGCATAAGTTTCATGTTTCATGCAAAATTAATTGCAAACCACACATGATTAAACTTTGACAGCAGATCTCACACATCTTTATGTTACTGGAACATTATGAGCCAGGTTATGTACATTCCACATCACGTCACATGTTTTCACAAAATACGCATTATATTGCATCTTAAAAGCTTTCATGCAGAAGGAGTGTTAAATCTTGTAATACAAACTTCAGAGGATTAGTATGAATTTCACTGAGCAAGACAAGCTGTGTATTGTAATATAAATTGGACACTCTACAGCTGAGTGAAACTTTAAATGTATGGATGGATTCAAAATAAATGACATGCGAGTATGTCATACTACTGTCTCTAAGAACGTCAGACAAGTACCAGCAATTTTCTTATATACCAGCTGCAAAAGTTAATAAATTTTACATTCTTGCACATCTCATACCTGCACGTGCACACACGTCTGCCCATCTGCAATTATTTTTTGTTATTTAAAATGAAAAAAAAGAGCCAAAAAAAATCCCACAAATACAGACTCATTATTAGAAATTTAAACAGTTCAGATGACAGACAAGTAGTGTTTGGATTAGAAATTGGAAAGACACTACGGTACACTTAAATACAGTGGTTAGACAGCTAACATATCAAGCAAATTCCAGCAGCTTGGAAATGCTGGTAACAAACAATGCAAATTCAACAACAACTGTGATGAATAATTCAAAGCATACTCTCAGCGCAAGCTTTCCTGCAAAATTTTCCAGCTTGACACAAATTCAAGTTTTATAGTGTTTGTACAACACAAGTTTCATGGCACACAAAACTCATATTCAATAAATGAAAATGAAAGTTATCTCACACGGAGAATTTCTACACAATGTGGCTGAACGTGCAAACTGTGTTTTGCTGGGCTTGCATGGGTAATAGCCCCAGCAGTGGGCTTTAAACTTTGACTTTAGTTCTCTATTGATATCATCTAGTAAATAGCATGAAGTACCTGCTGGAGACGGATGTCACCTGTTCACTACCAGTTGTTTCACATGCATGCTGTGAGCTTGTCTGTTCTTCCTGCAGCTTCTACAGTCTTGGTAGAAGACAGATTTTGAAGAGGACATCATGAAACATGTGTTGTACAACGTATTTGCAATTTATGTTGCACAAATTTCTTCATGACTTGATGCCAATTTGCCATTAAAACAGACACACTAAACAAAGAATAGAAAAAATGAGAATTGCATGTATTTATTACTGGCATCTGCTTTAAGTCTGGAGGGACAAAGCTGTCTTATCAGTATATAATCTTGCCACCTGACTTGCTAGCTGTTGGTTCTCTCTGAATCCTAATTCTGAGGGAGCAATGAGACATACTAGCGTGCATTTCCTCCTGTCAGCCAGCCAAAGGATTAGAGCTGGAGCTGCTATTCGCTACCCAACCTTAGCATCAAAACAAGTATTTTTTTTTTTAAATTACAGTTTGAATTTGCTAATGACAAAGGGAACTCCCAGTGGGTGTGACAATCATGAGATAATCAGCTTTAGAGGATTAGAGGACCCCAGGGGTGTGATTAGCTCAGGTTGGCCAAGCCCTCTGTCATGAATTAATTCAGAAATGAATATTTGCATTCCAACACTGCATCTTAGTGAAACCGATTTCCAGCCTAAGAAATATTTTTTATTTTTCTTTTTTTCTCCCCCCCCCTTTTTTTGTAATGAAAGCAATTCACATTGCACAAGACAATTGGCAGCTGTGGCTAATGAAATGTGAGATGATTAAGCAATAAGGATCTGAATTTTGTACGATTTACTTCTGCCAATGATCTTTCAATGCAAAGAACATGTTCATTGTTATTTTTAGTCGGTCTTTTTCCTACACTTTCGTTAAATGCTTGATGGAATATTTTTTATTCATTTGATTCCATGGTTGACAATCAGATAACTTTTGCTTCCATAATTAGCAATTATCAACTGTACAAAAATACTCAATGCTGTTGGGTTTGCATAATAAACAAAAAGCAGAAGTGATGGTAGCAAGTTTGCTGAACTGAAAATACATCTTTTGTGCACTTGACAGCTATTTGGGAATTTGAAATGGTGTTACATACTTACAAATGCACTGGTGAAATGGCCTATATGTCTGACAGTTACATTAAATCCAAGCAGGCAAAATTGTCGCCTGACACAGATTTAGCCAATGCATTTGATAAAATAGGCCAGAGAAACATAATCTGACAATGCAGCGGTAATTTAAATCTGTTTTATCACATAAAGGAAAATAATTATGTGCAATAAGAGAAACAGATACAGATTTGTATGGCTAACTTTTTGCTCTAAGAGAGTTCATTATATGTACGGAGGATAATAGATGAATAGCAGCCACGTGGGCTGCTTAGTATGGCTTACATGTGCACTATCTCTCTTCTTTATATCCATTTGCCTGCTGGTTCCACAATCTGTTCTTCAGTGTTGGCAATTTCTTGGATACATTTTTTTTGTAATCTACTTGTTCTGATCATGTGTCTCAATTTCCATGTCTATAAAATGAAGATGATAGTGATGAGCTCTCTCTAAACGGTGCATTAAAATTTAGTTACAAAAAGCATTAAATACCATCAGTAAAGACAATTAATTTTGCTATTTTCTTGCCTGAACTTACTTTTCATTAAAAAATGTTTATTCTTCTTTTTGGGGAAAATTAAGAATAATTCCATTCCAGTACTGCCTATTTTCCCATCAGAAATTGGTTTTTAACTGAACAAAGATATCCTATAGTTCTCATTTCTGACTTTCTGCTTTATCAGTCCATTCTTCTGTCATATCCACCAAATCTTATTTAATCTGTTTATAAAATGTTGCCCTTTGCTGAATTTTGTTAGATTTTTCTGTTACATTCCCTGGGAGAAACTGATGATTATTTTTTGGTTTAATTGTCTGCATTGTCTGCCTAAGTACTTCAAAGCACTCGGCAAAATCTGAACCTGTATTTCTTCACCAGTAATAGCAATAGTCATAGCTGTAGCCCTGATGACAGAAAAGCAGTAACATTGTGTAAAAGCCAATGCTTAAGCCTCTTAGCCTCAGTATTAAATTGTCCTATGCCATGCGGACCTGAAGAAAGGCAAGGAATAGAAATTGGAGTTGATGGGCTTCCACAGGCTTTGTTGAATTGTAACATGTGTTAATCCAAAACCTGAAGGTTAGCTGCTACTTTAATATTTGCATCTGCCTTGCTTCCTTAGACCACTTCCATACTTAATATCGT
>NW_008824035.1:6661435-6698952 GCF_000699105.1 Pygoscelis adeliae
GATGAGATTCTCTTCCCTTAAATCCCTTTGCAACCTGTTTTTCTCTCTTCCCCTATTAATGTCTCCTTGAGTACGCTCCCAGCCACTGACAAATTTATCTGTTGGTTGTATGGTTTGAGGACTGTGCCTTAAAAAAAGGAAAGTCTAAGTGGAGTGGTGCAAATCTTATCTTATTGTTATATACTGCCATAAAGCACTAAATAGAAAGTAAAGTAGCCTTCTTGTGAGCACTGGAGTCATTAATAGCCCGACTGTGAAAAAATTTTAGACATAATTCTCATTTGATTTTAGTGGGTGCATAAGTGCCTCCATAATTCTGTCCCCCAAAGACAGCTGAAGAAACGGCTTTTAACTGAATGGTTAGCAGTCAGCAGTGAAGGCAACTTCATTGATAACGTTGCAGTTCATATTCAATATAGCACACTGCCAACAAAATTGTAGTCTGTATTCAGCCTAATAAATACTAATAAGCCACATCCATTGTATAGGGACAGTACCTTTCTAAGGTGCATGTTACCAGTCTCAGTGGGAGAGAGCAGAGGACTAAATGGGCTCTTTCCAATATAACTGCAGCCAAAACAGTCACTGTTTGGGGTGATTTTTTTCCTTGCAGCCACAGTCAACAAAACCTGTCAGAGGACGAGCGACTGCTGTACACAACTGAGCAAATAACGCTGCCAAACCGAGAGTGCTTTGCACAGCTGGCCCTCTGCTCCTTCAGAGCAGCCCGTGGCTGAGCCTGCTCAGATCCAGGCAGACCACTGACTTCACGAAGAAAGGCTGCAGAAGCTGTGGAGTAAGAGGGGGTAAGAAGTTGCCCTGTTTTCTATATTGGCTATTTCTATGCAGATATATTATCTCAGAACAAAAGGAATAGGGGGACCAAAACGTAAAGATGCAGACAGATGTGTCCAGCACGACATTCATACTGACAGAAACATGGGTTGAATGCATGCGTGAGGACTTCTGAAATTCCATAAGGTGCCTTTCTGTACCTTCAGGTGCTGCTGCTGTGTCTCAAAACTGTGGCCCTTAATGTTTCTGTTTCAGGTGTTAAAGTATTTTGCAAGTTCCATTATTTCACAATTCTAATTCTTAAGTACTGAGTCCCTTCATGTATAGTGAACAGGGGTTTTTTTTGCAATTCAGCTTGAATGATTCATACTATGCCATTTTAGGATGATAAACAACTGTGGAACAATATATTTTTCATATTTTCCTTAAAAGGGTAAAGAAATCTTAAAAATGTTTTAAGCTGAGTTTTATCCAAATAAAAAAACGCTGTCTGCATCTAATCAAATAGCGTGGATAATAGGTCACTGAACTGAATAGATTCTTCTCAGGCCCCTAATGCTATGATGAGCATGAATATGAAATTTCTGGTGCACACATCACAGATAATGGATTTTCAGCAGTCACTCAGAGAAATATCCTTCCAGATGCTGTATTTTATTTACAAAAACAAATAAGTGTTAATCTTTTATTAGAATACAACTTATGGCATTTTTTTATTAGGTTTATTCTGTAAATAGCTTCTTAAGCTTAACTGGAAGGGTAGGTAGGTGGTAGTAATGCAACAAATATGATGGGGATGGATAACTGGGTTTTGTAATGGTGTTTTAACCATACTGCTGTTGACAGCAAGGACCATAGAAAGGGTCATATTCTTTTCAATCCTTCTCTGTACCCTCTTCCTCTATGAAACCCCAGGAGTCAAATTTTTCCAATATGTGGGTCAGGGCAGGCACAGAACCAGTGCAGAAATGATGGCTGACCGCAGTAACTAGATGGGGACCATACTCATGGGGTGAACACAGGCTGAGGACTTCAGGGATTCACAGCCTTTTAGCTGCTGGTCCCTATTGAAAAGACAGGTGTCCTGGTTTTGGCAGCGATAGAGTTAATTTCCTTCCTAGTAGCTGGTACAGTGCTGTGTTTTGGATTTAGGATGAGAACAAACATGATAACACACCGATGTTTTAGTTGTTGCTAGGTAATGCTTACACTAGCCAAGGACTTTCTAGTTTTCCATGCTCTACCAACTGAGAAGGCTGGAGGTGCACAAGAAGCTGGGAGGGGGCACAGCCAAACTGGCCAAAGGGACATTCCATACCATGTGACGTCATGCTCAGTACATAAACTGGGGGAAGCTGGCCGGGGGGGCCACTGCTCAGGGACTGGCTGGGCATCGGTCGGCGGGTGGTGAGCAATTGTACTGTGCATCACTTGCTTTGTGTATTATTACTATTATTATTATTATATTATTATTATTATTATTATTATTATTTTATTTCAATTATTACACTGTTTTTATCTCAACCCACGAGTTTTTCTCACTTGTGCTTTTCCAATTCTCTCCCCCATCCCACCAGGGGCAGGGGGAGGAGTGAGCGAGCGGCTGCGTGGTGCTCAGTTGCCGACTGAGGTTAAACCACGACAACAGGTACCCTGACAAGTATTATAAAGCATGAATTAAAGCTTCTGGTCCCCTGTAGCATGATCCAAGGTGCACAGCATCTCGAGACATTTGCAGACGACCTGCAGCTAGCTCACAGGAGATGGATCTTAACTCCTTAATACTGTTTCTGTGTCTGGGACTGACATTTTCTTTGATAAGGCGGGAGTTGACCAGGTTTGCTTCCTGCAAAAGTAACTGTCAATATGAAACCCCTTTGTAAAGCTTCTGTTCTCAACAAGGGCTATAGAACCATAAAGAAAATGTCCTCACTTAGCAATAATACAAAGGCCTAACTAATCCACACATTATTTTAATTGTCTGTATTTCCCTATAAAATTGGTAGGAAGGTCTTCCAAAGACTTCTTTTTAGCTGTAAAAAGCTGCTAACTTTGGATTTTGTGCAATATTTTTGCACTGTTTTTCTGTTCTTCCCTTACACAAAATAGTAATTGGGTAAGCATCATGGACACTTAACAGTCAATCCAACATCTGGCAGAGCTCAAATGCAGATTAACTTGCATGTGTTTTGTTGCATTTCTGCCTCCTGGTAAAGGAACAGCCAAAGGCAGTGTTTCACATTCCCAGAAGATTTTTCTTAACTAAAATTTAACTATCAGATAGCCTGCTATTCTGTATGTAAACACAAAGCTGTAATTAATTCATAATAAATTTCAAACCTAGGATACAGGGTCAGTTTCCAGAAGGCACCCAGAGTATATGAATTTGTGTGTCAGATTTGTAACACAAGTGTTCCCACAACACAGTCCTCTAGAGAAAAATGCATACTCATTTTCACTCCTGTAAAATTTGAGCATGTCCAAACTGATGTTTAGCATAGAAACAACTCCGCAGTGTGTGGTGCTGCTGTGTAATTATGAAGCATTTTAGAAAGTAGTTGCAATAGCTGTTTTCCAGATATAGGTATCCAGTCCCTCTCACAGCAGCAAAAGTAATTATCCTTCTTTTAAATAATAAGTCTTGCTAACCAATATTTCCCCTGCCCCCCAAATAGAAGTTTTGGTTTAAGAGCACAAAAAGAATGACTTTGCTTGGTATTCATTAAATAATTTGTTCTAGAAAAAGCTGTATAGCAATTTTTTATATTTCTGACAAGGACATTCAAATGTTTGCTTCAGTGATAAATCAAAACACCTTTCATGAGAGGCACATTGCTGGGTACACACATCTTGCAAAATCTTACAAATAAACTTAAATATAGGCATTGTATAGTAATTTCAAAAGACCTCCTGTCCCTTCCCAATGTAAGCCTTCTTTTAAAAAATAGAAGTCTTTGGAGATGTATGACCTAAGATAAGATATTGCTATCAGACAACATCCACTTCAGAAAAACAGGCAGATCCACCACCTGACAGCAAGGTTAAAAATGAGATTTGATAAAAAATTTTCCCCAGAATTAATTAACTGAAGGGTAAAAGCTTATTTTTCAAGGGTAGACTTTCTCAGATTGTTCTACATTTATTTTCTGTGTTTTAATTTTGTGATGACAGCTCTATGCCTGTCCGCTAGCAATGGCCAAATCCCTTGTGATTGCTTTTAGAAGGAGCAGGGTGGCTGCTTAGCTGCAGGGAAGGAGCAGAGGCACAGAACTTCCCACTCTCTGCGTTGCCTTGTTTGGATGGGGAGATAGTCAGCTGTGGATCTCATAGCTGCATTTTGGATCTTCCAGAGTGGAATCTTTCAGGAAATCTCTTCCCAGAATAAAAAAATGTGATTTCAATTGTCTTCTTACTTGGCATTAAGTTTTCTCCAAAATCACACAGATTATTGATTATTTTCCTAATATCTGTAAAGAAAATGAAGGTACAGATGCAAACTTTGCAGCCTATGCCTGTCTCTAATATGTGCCTATTGAAGGAAGAGTCCTTTGCAAATGCATTGCATACTTGGGATTAAAAGTTTAAAGGTAAAAGTAAAACACAAAAGACTTATGCAATTTATAGAAATACATCTGAGAGGGAAGAAGAGGGGGATTTCTTAACAGAAAACAAAAGGTGAGGTGCGATAAATGATGCTAAGAATCTGCATTATAATTAAAAATTCTAATTACCATTCTAATTATATCCAAAAACATACTTTTAAGGAAAAATATTGTTTAAAGACAGGTGGCCATCTGGCTAGCGCTCAAAATAGAAACTCTTTGGTGAGTTTCTGATTTTGAACTATGTCTCTACTAGTATTGGGTGATGTAATAAATTAATACAATAGCATCACAACTTAATGATTATTAACTTACAGATTTATACTGTTTCCTTGAAAATAACGAGTGCTCTAAATTCTCTGAATGAAATTCAGACCTATTAATATTAATGAATTATACAAAGATAGTTTTATATCTTGCAGTTATTCGTAAGTTGAAGTAAAAAAATATCTTCAGAAGAGAATCTGTATCACTCTAAATCAGCAAACAAAATCCAGGGAACTGAATGAAATATCTGCCAGCCTATTGAGGGAGTCTGGGTACAACTTTGTGTGTATCAGGTTTCTTTTGCATCAATTTATCAATCTTCTTCTTAGTGACAATCTTACTATTGGAATGAAGCCTGACTTTAAACGGCTAAAGTTCACACTGGCCTTAATCTCACCAGTTAAAAGGAGCAACAATGGAAAAGACCCTGCTTAAAACAAAGAAACCAGCCATCTTAACAAATACACAGAAAAAAACATATGAATTTCAATGTCACGGAGTGATTTTAGATAACTCTGGCATCTCCATTTAACCACATTTTTTTTAAGTTAAGTTTATTGCACATACAGCTTTGATTTTAAATGGTAAACTGCACTTGCTTTTCTTTTCCCCTTCATTTATAAAAAATTTGGACTTAAAGCTTCCTTTAGAAATATAAAGGAAACGTGGACTCTGCTAGCACAGAAGTCTGGCAACAGACCGTAATATTGTGCATGGTGTGGTATAATCAGAAGTTAGCTGCCAGGTCTAGCTATAGGTGTTCTAGTAAACTGGACCAAGTGGAACCCATAATTCCCAGCAATATTACATCGACATCCGTGTTTGCTGGAGAGAGGGAAGTTAAAGTATGACATTGATTTCCGACGGCTGAGATGGTGGGCCAGGAGCTTTCCGGGAACACGAATGACAAAATACGGAAAACCAAATATGACACTGATCTTGTAAGTCTGGAGGCAGTTACTGCTGTCATCGCCAGAGAAAGGTTGTAATGTCCAGTACCATACCACCATCTAGACATCTTCACCAGCTACCCAGTTTGCCTAGTGTTATTATTTGCTCTGAAACATGAGATCACCATGGAAACTAGTTAGTGTGCATAATATAGAGGTAACGTGTGGTTAGTACAGCTTTGTAGTCCATGCTGTTACGTGTGAGCAGGTTTCTCGATCTGCAGAATAATTCAGTTCCTCTCATTTAGCACAGTTATGTTTGATCAGCAAAGAATGTTAGTTATTGAAGATTACTTTTCATGTGATACAGTGGTGTTTAGTCAAGTGAGAGATGTGTTACGTTGGATCTCAGATAAGAAAGTGAGGTGTTAATCAAACTTGGAGCATCTTCAAGTTAGGTCCTAATCCTAACATGCTGAAGCAGGACAAAATAGTACAAACATGAATGAACATAGAACAGAAATTAGGGGAAAATGTTTCTAACTCTCATACTAGTGAGATTCTGGACGAGCTTTCCCCTAACAAAAGGACTGTTTCAAATACGGAACTCTGTTTCTGTAGGGCATTTATTTACAGTAGTATTTCAGTGTTGGAAGACTGGCCTTGATTAACTAAGAGTTTCCTTCCTGTGTTTCTAAGGCTGCTAACATGCAGGTGTAGATGTAATTTCACTCATCTGAACTACGGCAATAAATCAGTGGGAATGTTCACAGTACCGTTGTTAATGTGGTTAAAGGCTGGGGGTATCAGGGCTTTGACTTTCCATAATTTAGCAAAAGGATCTTATGAGTCCAAACTGGTAAGTATTAGAAAAAATACAAACAGTTTGAAAAGTCTGCTGTGGTACATGCAGAGAAGGCTGTGGTCCCACAACACAAATCAGAAATCTTGAGGAATGCCCTTAGAGTGTTTTGGACTTTTCTTATTTGCTTCATCACCCAAAAGAATGAGGGAACTTGTGATCTACAAAGTTGGGTGCCCTTTGGTTTTTCTTGAATTCTGCATTTCACTTGCACATTTTCCATGTGACTACTCGTATCAAGGAACAGACTGCATACTTAGTAAGTGTCTTCAGTCAAACTCAGATTTCACAAAGATGATTTAAAAGTACATCTCCAACTGTAATCACGCATTACTTCATATTAATACAGGTTTTAAGTCTGAGTAGATTTTCTAGAATAAAAAAGCACCTTCTTTATCTCTATATGAGTCAAGTGAATAATTTTCCATGAATAATTTATAAGATGAATTGAGGTTCCTCTTTTATGTACCACCTACGTGAAATAATTTCATTTATTTTACCTGTTTCTTTCTTGTTTAAAAAAAAAAAATCTGAGGTAATATGCACATCTGAAAGCTGAGCTTCCTTACCTATTGGTGCCTGGTCAAGTAAGATCCGTGTTTCTGTATCTTGAATGGATGAGCAGAATATAAATATGTTGTGGAAGCAAATGTTTTAATTACAGATTTTAAATCTGCTTTTGACAAACGCTGCTTAATATGAAACATGCTCTCAGAAGTTATTACCAGGAGTAATGTGAATAGGATAAGGTGATTACATAAATCAAATACAACAGGGCAATCAGAATCATCTCTCAATTCATGTGCAGGTATTTTTATGGTGAATCCTCTTTTGGAATAGGTATATAGGAGGTATGTCGCCTATTTTAAAGGACCCAAAGTACCCCTGAGGAATAGAGCAGTAAGCGCAGGCTGAGAGCATGCTTTCTGGCTCTGTGGTGCCTTTTAGGAAGGTCTCCAGAGGGAGCAGCATTATACGACAGAGAAAGCATGGCTGAGGCAATCACATTATTCCCTTGGTACATCAAAGACTGTCTCCAGTATACAGGTTAGGGCAGTCTCAGTCCCTTTTTAATATATGCCAACAGCTAGACCAATTCCAAGCTGTCCAAAAGAAAGGAAGTAGGAGCTGCCTCCCTCCTGTGTCTGTGCTAAGCTCTGCAGCATCTCAGAATGAATCAGGCCTATGATACCTACATTATAGAGGGTTTCAGACTCTTAATCCTATTTAAATTTTAATGTGAAGGCTTGTTATAGTTTCTATAATTTGAGGCATTAAAAGCAGATGAAGCATCTTTAATCATAAAAGCTTCATTTCTCTAATTTATGATACCTGCATTTTAAGCCCTAGCATAAAGTGGATTGTGTTTGGGGAATGATAGTTCACAGTGAGGAAATGTGATCCATCGGGAAACCTGTTTACATTAAAACATTTTGACAGCAGCAGAAATTAAACCTCTTTCCCAGGTGCAGAGCAATATTTTAAATGCCCCTCTGGCTATAATACCATTCAGGGTTTGTCTGTCTTTCTCCCTTATCATCTACTGCAAAAACAAGATAATGAGAAGAGGGCAAAATATAAGGAGGGCTGGACTAGCAATTAATAACCTAAGTATATAACCAGAACGTTAAAATCTCATTTTAATTGATTTATGTATTAGTTTGTATGACACTGAAAAATTCTTTTGTGCATTTCCATGTGCCTGAGAAACAGTAAATGGGAAATCATGGCACCAGTGCTTGCTGCTATGACAAGTTATAGCCTAACATGATCATTTCTGACTTTGAAAGGTGAGTTGGCTTTAGAGCACAGCTATGCAAACCTTTTTATGCAGACAGCATGTGATTTTTTTCTGTGAACTTTTCTTTGAGTGCATGAAGACTGGCAAATCCTAAAAACCTGATGAACTCATGAAAGCATAGTTTCGACAAGTACATACTTGTGCCATGAAGCCAAGGGGAAGAACTATTTGACTTACACACAGCATAGAACAAACGCTGCTCCCTGTCAGACTGCTAAAATTCTTTTAACAGCCCATGCCCAGGCTAACTTGCTTCCTATCAGCCTCCTCCTTAAAAGCCCCAAACTGACAGGTGAACGGGTGCTTAACCATCCACTTACTGGTATCTTTTGCGAGTAACCAGTCAGTCCCACTCTGCTCTTCATCCACCAGAACAGCTGGCCACAGTGCTGCATTTCCGAACCATGCATCTGAAATCTTTGGAGGAGATCTTTGGAAGCAGGGTCCCAGGCATGGGTCTGCTCTTGGTACTATGGCCAACATATAATTTTCTTCTCCTGAAGGCTTGGCCCTGGCACATCTAGGTGTTTAACTCTTTCCTGGTTTTGACCGCATTGTCAAGGTCACAACATCAGAAATGGACAGCTCAGCCTGGGAAATTTGATTACGTTGGAGGGATGTGATGACTCCTGGCAGTGGACTGAAGGCAGGAATAGCAATTCACCCCTGAGAAGTTTTGAGAGGGAGCAGGACAGTCACAGGAGGTCTGAAAAAGAAAGGTTTTAATACCACCCTATTTCACAGCCAAGTGTGTCTGCCCGTCCTTTCCAATGCAGTATTTTCTACAGCAGATGCATGGAGAATTATCACCATTTGTAAATGCTTGAGAGCATATATATCATGTGTTTAACTGAAGTATTTATCATTTAGGAACAACTTTAAGAATATCAGAAGGCCATAATTATCAAAATACTGAATGTCATCATTATTGTTCCTACACAGCTTATATGCAAATACATGCTACTCCCTGGAGCTTGAATTCACAGGATATGAAATGGAACAGCTTTTTTCCTGTTTCATGTATATTTTTTCCATATTGTGAAATAAGGCATTGCACAAAACTGACATGTCACTTGTACAATCTGTAGTCATTACAATAAAGTCTTCATCGCTGAATCAGAAACTCTGGGAACACCTTGATATCCAATGCTAATTCCAACCATTTCTAAAGCTGCTCACCAGCTCTGCACTGTGGTCAGGAAGCTAGGTAGGTGTGTTAGTAGCATGGGTCTGTGCCTGGTGTAAATGAGACCCACTTCAGAATAAAAGGGATTTTTGAGTGTTTATTACTTTCCATAAATACACAATTATATACAAATATTTTTTAGAAGCAAAAGCCACTGTTCACCATCCATTTTATTGATAATGGAAGTGATATGATTTAGCACAGCTGTAACGATCATGTTTTTATATGTATGGTCCAGAAGCTATTTGTTTAAAAACCACAACAAAGCAGATCACCCGAGATGTTGCTCATAAAAGAGAAAATATGATCACTATTCACATAGTTATTGTCAGAGGGCATAAGTGGGCATAGCAAGTAAACTGTTAATACTCTACATGTCCTAATGCCTCTACATGCTGCTCAGCTGAAGAACAGCACACTCATTTCTATCTGGGTTTCTAGGGTAAGAGGCTGCCTGGATCACCAGAGGACTGGCAAGGACAGTCCCCTAAGTAGCATAAGAATTATCTGTTAGGAGCTGTTGTAAAAACCTGTACTACAGGAAAGATCATAGTTTGCAACAATGACTTGTGTTAGTCTTAGAAAACCGCAGCTCAGTGCCGTGCTGTGGGCTGGTGCTGTATCTGTTTAGTGTTTATATACCAACAGTCAAAGTACTTCTGTAACCACAGGACTGGGTGATGTCCTGTCTTGTTCATTGGGGAATTAATTGTACTTGTTTTAGAGTTAGCTGTTAAGGAGATTAGGAAGGTGAAGCATAGCAGGGTAGCTGTGGTTGCATGGCAACTGGAAAGAACAGTAACATCTGGTATTCTTAATTTTTTTAGAACCTATAGATCTTTGTGCCATTGTATGAGTATTATTATTCCTATCACCGTTCCTCGTTTTTCCTATTTGTTAGCCAATAGGTAATATCCTTGATGTTACCAGTTAACCCAAGGGCAAAATTAGATATAACATTGGATGCTGTGATGTTAAAGTCAGCTTCATAATTCCCAGGCACGGCTAGCCTTGGAAGACACTCTCAAGAAGCAGCATGAAGGAAAAGGCCTATCCTCATATGAAAGACCAGCTTTGAGGTTAGTCAGCCGGTGCTGTTAGCTACTTGAGTGTATGGTGTCTCTCCTGCCTGCTGAAACAATAGATCTATTTGAAATTTTGTTTACTTTCCTCCCGCAGGGCCATTTCTTTCCTGTTAGGAGGGCAGGAAGACCAGGCCATCTGTCACAAGAACGACATCTATAAGAAAAACTGCATTAACTGCACTTTAACTCATCTTCCTTGATAATTTCCCCACTTGCGGCTCCGACTGCTTCATGTTTTATCTCTGACAAACAAAAGAGCCTTATTAAAGCAGTGGTTTGCTTCATTCATTTTTGAAATAAAAATTCAGTAAGTGATGGGGTGTCAAGTGTAGACCAGACTGGTTTTGTTCAGCTGCCTTTAAGCATTTGACATCACTCACCCACCCCGTGGTTTTCTTCAGTGGTTACTTTGAAATAAAATGAACAGAGGGGTGTCCACAGAGCTTCTCACGGGGGAGCAGCAGACATTGTGCAGACTCAGCAAGCACCACAGCACTTGGCTGATACAGGCCTTGGAAAGCCTCCCCGGCCTTGCTGCCCCAGAGACAAGCTCTATTTTAAGCTCTTCTTGCCTCTGTGTAGGCACCCGAACCGGCCCATTCCTAGGGCAAAGCTGCTGGTTTCATCAAGCCCGAATGGCAGTGGGGCTTTGGAGAGCAGGAGCTGTGAGGGAGGGTGGGTGTGCTCCCCACACCGCTCAGCACCCTTCTCCTCTGGACCCACTGATCTGCCCAATGCCAGACAGAAAATAAATATAAAGGAATACCCTATGCCAAAGCCCCTTTTTCAGCCTGAGCACTTTGCTGGGAAGATCAAGCAGGGACCTGGAGTTTATATGAACATCGACGAGGAACTGTTTTCCTCAGTCGATGAACTTCAGCAAACCCTGTGTGTGCATTTGCTTGGCTGGTACGATTCTCATTGTCTCACAAGAAGCTAATGAAAGCATTTTGAAATAGCTAACAACTGTATAAACATGGAAAATTAATTTCTTCTATTTTAAAATATTGACTAGACTAGCAGATTGTATAACCGATGCATAAAAAATTTCTTTTGCGTATTCTGCCTTTAAGACTTCATTTTATAAAACCACCTTTATAAATCCTCTTTTGCTACTTCCTATTCATCCTTTTGTTCAGATCTTTTTGAGAGTTAACCCAGATTAGAATTCATCATCTCTAAAAAAAATGAGATGCTAAAGGTATTCTTTCTTCAGTGTGCATCTCCAGCCTTTCTTGACAGGCTGTCAAGAAATATGTCTCTAAAAAGCCAGATTAGATCCTCAGAGACAACCAGTGATGCAGTCCTTAGTAATGTGCTAAAACCCAGTCAGAGTGCACCTTATTGTTGCTGTGTGCAGTGATGTGACATCTGAGTTATTTGTTTGCTCTGCCATAAGATAGCATTAGTGGATATAATGTGAACAGATCACTCATTTGTGGAAATATTTATGGTGCTGCTTTCGAGGGATCGTTCAATTCGAAAGCAGATGGCAAAGCGTGGATATTCATGGACTATCTTAGGTATCTAGGTATTAAAAGCTATCTTAGGTAAAATGTTTTCATACAGAGTAGCTAAAGCATGTAACAGTCTGATATTTTACAACACTTATTACTTAATGTTTACATGTATTTACAATAAATCTTCATAAATGCTGCTCAAGCAAGAATTTGCTAGTTCCAGTTTTTATTATAGTATATCCCATGAGTTCTTTATCACTCAGGCCCCTGACCCTCCAAATACCTGTGCATGAGTTAAACAACACTTAGCTGAGGGGGCCTACTGCATTCAGTGAGACTGAGTGTTTGTAGCATGGCACACTCCAGGAACATGTGGCATGTGTCGAGATTTTCAATTGTTTGGGGATTTGGGACCTCCAGCTTATGACAGCTAAAAGAAGTCTAGCTTTAGAAGCGAGGAGCTTGTCTGCTCGGAACTGCAGGATCCTTCTAAGGTGTTACGTTGGGCATCCAGAAAACGAATCTTTTCTAAAGATGATGTCCAAAGGCTTTAATATTGCACAAATACGAATTCAGCTAAATGAGAGGTAGGTTTTTAGATCATTTCATATCCTTCTTCCCTAATTGCCCAAAGCCCAGCTTTCCACGGTTCAATGTTTAGAAAAGGTGGTGAGTAAAAGTCTGTTAATTGTGTTGAGTTGGAAGACTGGCCTTTTTCATGGAATAGGTGATTTAACATGTATTCAGATACCAGAAACTTCTCAGCTTCCTGACTGCATTTGGTATCCCTCACCCGGCACTCCTGGGGCTACCTCTTACTCACTGCCTTCCATCCTTCAGGGAACATCCACATGCCCCTGTCACACAGTGGCTTTAAAGACCTGCATACGTTCCAGTGGCAATATCCCACATGTCCTGTTATCCAAACCCACACACTTAAGTTTGATACAAAAGGAAAAAAAAAAAAATCAGAATGGGTTTTAGAACTACTCCCTTAGTAAAACTTATGGCACAGGACTTTGATCTACCTAGCTTAGCTAGCATTCATGTCCAGTTCTCTTGTTCTCACTTGTCTGATATTTAAGGTACGTCCCCATTACATTGATGTACTTCAGGTGTGGGCTATGTGCTTGCCTTTGGTGGTGTTTGGCCCTGGGTTCACAGCTGGAGCTCTCTGGGGTGTCATTGCCTCTCAGCTGTTTGCAATGAGTGCTGTGCTGGAGGTTGCTTGATTTGGGAGGGGGGTGGCCAAGGTAGGGTTTTTCCTTGTGCCTGGGACTATGGGCTTGGCTGACAGGAGCTGGTGGGAGCATGTGTGTTGTTGTCAGCTTTGTGTAGACCCATTTCCGTAGGACTGGGAGGTAAGTTATTGAGGTTTTATGTTGCTGAGGCTGCCGGGCTCTGGAAGATGAGTAACTTCCAAGAGAGGAGGTAGGGACTGAAGTGCATTAACATACCACAATGGTTTCCTAAGCAAATATCCTTTGAAGTACTTGGTTTTAAATTTGCTCGTTTGGTTTCTTATAGCTGTATGAATATGGAAGCATTGAGCTGAGTGTGGGTCAGGCTTTTTGATTGTGATCTGTCTTATCTCTGAAAGTCTACTACTAGTACTGGGGATTAACTAATTTGAAGTTTGCTGAGTTTGAATGCGCCGGTCCCTGCACTGCTGGCATATCTTTAGCTGTCAGGGAGAGAGGTCTTTTTCCTTTTTACTGTTTGTGTGTGGTCTGGTCTTGTTACTAGTTCTCATGGTGATAAAAATGAGGATATATATGATATTAAGTATCCTGCTGCCTCTCTCTCTCTTATCCACCCCATCCTGAGTGTAGCTATTTCATGTTGAAATTGTAATAAACCCTGTGACTGAACGTGACCTCCACACCCACTGTAGGCTGTGCTCATTCTCTGGCAGTGCCCTTGGGAGGGGGCCATCCTGCAGACCTCCATCTAACTTGCTGATTTATTTTCCAGCTCAGTTTTCCTACAGCCTCACGATGCTGTTCTCTTTAGTCTTTCTAGTCTTACAAATCAGGCTGTCTCTCAGCTAAGAGTAAATGCACTTGGTGGCATAGCTGGAACAGTAAATGCTCTGGGAAACATCTTACTGTGAACAGGTCAAAGGCCAATGCAAGAGCGTGTACTTATATGCGTATGTATGTAGTGTTTATTAAAATGTACTTGAATAAGTATTAATAATGGATACAGTGCTAATGTTTGCTATGGGTTTTCAAACCACTGGGGAAAGTGGTGTATAAACTACTGTAACTTGAAATAGTTCCCTGGTAAGAAGTAGCTAGATTACAAGAAAGTGTGCTCACTTTCCAGGAAAGTGATTAGTTAAATCTGAATAATGGCATAAACTGCCTGAAGAATACGTATCTGAAAAATGCTTTTAATAGGTAGACAATTGCATCCAACCATATTAACAGCATGACAAAGACTGAAGCTGTTCTTTCTACCTTAAATACAAAAGCTCTATTATCTCTGTTTGTAGAGAAAGATCTGGGTAAAACAGACCTGGTATTTTCTGTCTTTATTCACTTTGACTCAAAGTGCTACCAATATTTGTAGAAAACAAGTTGGAAACAGATTCAGATTTTCTTTGATTGAAGCCTAGTGCTGGTGGTTAAGGTGGCGTGCAGAGTTTGGGTGCGCTATTTGGGTTAAATTACTTCAGCCTGGTATTCACCAAGTTAGCATCATTCATGCTCTGTGGTGGTTCATGCTATGAAAGCCTGTAAAGTATTGCAGCAGGATTTTTTTCAAATTCCTCATCTTGCCTGGCAAAAGGAATAATAAGGGGTAAAACCAAAACAAACAAATGAGACTCAGCAAAACTTACTGACTCTGCACAATGTTCAGGCATGCAGTCTATGGTTGACTTTAAATGAAACAAGAACACAGGGGACTATACTTAATTTAAACACCACTCATCCTAAAATAACTTAACCTGCAGAATGATTGCTGTGCAAACACTGTAATAATATAGCAGAGCTGTCACTTCAGTCAGTATTTAATAGTCTCTGGCCAATTTCATTATTAACACTTAAAGCACTTCATGAAAAGTGATGAAAATACAGATACGTAACCCTTACTGAACTCTCTGAGATCCCACAGAAGATGTTTGTAGCTACTGCTTGCCACTTGTTAAGGAGGACAGCAAATGGTTGTGAACTGGGCTGTTGGCAGCAGATTCCCAAACTTCTCTTGTTTCAAGATTGCTAACAAAGTAGATTAAATGGGCTCCTCACAGCTTTTGCTTCCATGCGGTCTATGTGGAAGCCCTGTAAGTGAGGGCTGATGTTTTCTCTTCCTACCTTAAAGAGTTGGGAATTTTTTTTTTTTTATTATTTTACTTAAATTTTTATGAAGACCAGGCTGGCAGATTGCACTGGCTGGAAGATACATCGCAGGAACAGCTCAAGAGTGAATAACAAAAAAAGACTGTAGCTGCAGAAAAAATATCTGTAGTTGTGGTGTTAAACTTTTAGTTTTATTACCCTGTATTCCAGAAGTTCCGTACTGTAACACAATCCTGGTCATTGCGGAAAGAACTGGAACAGCCAAAATTTTCATATTTATTTATATTTCTGTGTGTGCATGTGAGAGGACCACTAAATTCAAGTGGGTTCCTCTGGCTTTTTTAAGGCTCTACAATTCCGCTTGACTAATACTGGGAGAGAGTGCTTGGGCTTCTGCTTGTGTCACCACTGGGCTTTGTTTGGTTGATGATTCATGTGGCTGTGCCTGGGTTGATGGTTATAGTTAGTAACAGCTGGCATGGGGCTTAGCAAGGGCTTGATCACTTGTCTGAAGGAGCTAAAATGGACTCTCTAGAGAGCCTGCATATTTCCTTGGTTCTTGGCATAAGCTAAAGCAGCAAGTCTCAACCTTTCCATGTTGAACTACAGCAGCTGGGAGGTTTGCATGCCTGTTGTGTATTTTATTAATGATGGATTAAGTAGCCTTAATTTGAACTTGGAGGTCTAATTTTAGGTGCACCTGTGGTGGCACCAGACCTGGAATAAGCATGAGCATGGAGCTGCTGGCCTCCCAGGCAAGGGCAGCAGGTGGGAGAGATGAGGCCAATGATGAAGGGGTCTCCATGGTTAACAATGCAGAAAACCTCTTGGAAAAAAACATTCCTTTCTCTGCTCTTGGAACTTCTGTAAGTATCTGGGAATGCCTTAACACATTTGACTGGTATTGAGTGGTCACTTGAGTTACTTTGTTCTGGTCTGAAGCTTATGTCTTGAAATGGAGAAAACCTTGATTGAAAGGATAGGGAATTACTCATAATTGAATTTTAATTCTGAATTCCCAGCTGAGGTATCTCCGCTGGGTGCATTGGCTGCTATTTCTGGACAAGTGCATTTCGGGTGGGAAAAAAGCTAACAAGAGGGTGGCTAGATTCTTTTTTCCTTAAAAAGAAAATTTGTAACGTGTCCCCACTGTGCTCCTCTTTCATGTTGTTTGAATGCGACACAAACTGTTGAATTTATGAAGTGCTGAATCTGTATAATGCATTGGTGCTGAATTTCTGCAGTCTAGATGTTGGCTTAGTGTGGCTTTCAGTTGACACTCTGGGAGCACTTGGGTGTAAGCTGTGCTTGATTTAAAGAAAAATTAATGCTTAGAACTTTTTCAGGCTTCACGTGATGCTGTTTTGGATGTAAAAAAAATTCCAAACTAACTTGAAGCTTGGATTAAAATAGATAATAATTCCTAATGTTGCCAATACCTCCAGAATGTGGAGTGACAGACATGCATGGCCCTGCTAGGAGAACTGGTTAACTCCATGACAAATTGAGCTAACCTGGTCTTAAAATTGCCCCCATGCAGGAGAACCTGGAGCAGGATGTGCAGCCCTGTGTTATGGTGACAGATTGGACAAACTCAGTGCTATTTCCATATGCTTTCCAATGCCTCCATATCCCTTGCCTCCCTCCTGCTGTACTTGTGCTGCCTGGTTGGCTGTGTGCAGTTGCTACAGCTTATTTCTCGAGTTTTCTTCTCCGTACGTGTGTGTATACCCTCTAAATGTACTGTAGGAGTTAGTATGCTACAGTCTTGCAAGTTGGGACAACATTTAGATTTATTCTGGAATCAAGGAACAAGGGATTTATTTAGTGAAGAGGGTTATCTTTGGAAGAGCAACCATGTAAATTTGTTGCCTATTCATAGAAGCAGTTGGACAGTGAAAGCCCGACTTTTTCCATGCCTGCTCACACACTTCTCTGTTGTCCTGTGGTTCTGGGCTGTCTGGCTCCTGTCATAAATTAAAGCTTGTGCAGGGTCACTCGCACTAATAAAGGGTTATGAGTTCAGCCCTTAGCGTACTAACACAAAGGTACATGCAGCCTAGCTCTTGTGGCTGATGCTGGCTAAAGCAGAAGGAAACTTGGTGCTCAAAAGCAGGGGAGACAGGTGGTGGGTCTGGGTGTGCTGCCTGTAGTGGGAAGGCAGGTGAGGGGTCTGGCTGAGGACCTGAGATGTTGTGCAGGAGGAGGCTGATGCTTGCTTGCTCTGGCCTATGCTGGGGGAGAGGGCAATGGGAGGCCACTGCTTAATCTCTTGCAGCTCTTAGGGAAGCATCAACTAAACTGGGCTTGTTCATTTAGCAAACTATCAAAGAAGTTGTCTCCAGGGTATTTATTTCAGGCAGTTCTAGTGAAGTAATCCCTTAATTCCTCAGAGTAAATGCTGATGAGGATTTACTGCAAGCTAGGTGGTGTGGAGGTCACTGTGAGAGTGCCTACAGAGTGTATTTGGGAGCAGTGCGGCTGCTGTCCCCCAGGGCTGAGTGGTGGGAGCTGCAGGGTATCCCCCCAGCTGACCCACGGCAGGCTGTCCTCCATGTGGGCACTGGTGACTGCAGGTGGGTGCCGTGCTTGGGAATGCTTGTTTCTGAGCCCAGAGGAAGGGGTTGGTTCTGCTTCAACTTTGGCTGAACCCGCTCCTCCTCCAAATGTTCTTGCTTCTCCTTCTTCCTCTTGTGCATGCTGCTCTACCTTCTCTCCTCTTCCTTGAATTTTCCTTTTCCTGGGTCCTCCCAAACAATGAGAGAAGCTCCAGCTGAAACCATGCCCTGTTGCATATACTTACAATTCAGTGCCGTATCCCCTGTATGCATCATCTTGCCCACAAAAATGTAATGACTTTTCACTATTTAGACTGAACAATTTCTTCACTCTGTACAAAGTGTTCTGCTTCTTTGGAGGCTGGGAGACGGCTTGTGCTGTTCCACTTATTCAAAATGGATGTACAGGGCTTCAAGTAGCTAGGTTTACAAGTTAGGAATTATTTATCCTTATCTTGGTACTGTGGGAGCAAGTCAAAAGAAACCCAAGAGGAGCTGCAGCCCATGGTAGGCAAAGAAACTAGGACTTCAGTGTTTTGTCAGACTCCCCTTCCCAAGGGAGCTGGTTTTCTGGGAATACCAGGGCAGAGGTATTTAGGCTGCATGACACTGAAACCCTGTGTGAGTAAATCTTACACCAATATCTCAGATGGTAAGCCGAATGGTTACAGAATGGCATATGGTATTGAGAATGATGAGCTGTGCTATGAAAAGGAAATGGTAGCCTGCAGTGGCAGAAAAAGTAGGTGAAGTAAGCAGCTTATTTGCTCTGGAAACCCCTTTGCTCAGGGGAAATTTCTTAGTGGCCAGAGCGTGGCTGTGATCTGCGCAGGTACACCTGGTCTCTGCCTGGCACCGCGCTGTTCTCTGACTCTCTTCTGTAAGATGTCCCTGCTAATGGTTGCAGCATCGTTATGCAAAAATCTGATATTAGAGGTTTGTTCTTAGATAATAATAAACAAATCAAAACCTGAAAGTGTTGGAAGAGCAGAGTCACGTAGAAACCTAAGACTTGTAGCAACTTCTGTGCTGCAGAGGGAAGATGATGAACAACTACTGTGACCAATTCCAAGTTAGTAAATAAAAAATTAAAGTATCATTTTCTAATAAACTAGATCCTTTCAGCTTCTTCCACTTCTCAGTGTCTTGGCCCAGACCTGGAGCTGGTTAACATGGATAACTTGTTATATTAGAAGTTTCAACATCTTGTTATGTTTTCTTTCCATATTCAAACAAAAAATTACATTAGAATGCTTCCTGAAATTAAGTATTTTAGAAAGCATTTGAAACTTCAAATTGACTAATAGGCCACTGTAATTTTAAAATGTACTGTGCTTATATGGCTATTATATATAGTTTTTGCATTATTTCTGGTTAGGTACTGAGTAATTGTAGTCCCTGACAGGCCCCACAGTCAAAAGGGGCTGTTTTAATTTAATGCTAGAAGCTCAAAGATATTGAAAGCAGCTGCTCTTCTGTTTACAAAAATAGTTTAATACTTTGATCTGGAAAATAACGATGTGTCTCATTACAGGGGGGAAAAAAGGAAATATTTTGATCTAGAAAAGGTAAGAAGTTTCAAGGAGTACTAAGTAGCAGCAGCCACCCCTAAAGCTTTTAAAAATAGAACATTTCAGGTGTGCCTTAATCTGACATGTCATTATGATTATAAAGCTTGTGACATGACTTGGTACAATGATGTGTTGTATTAAATGTTATCACTGACCTATGTCATGAAATAACATATGAATAATAAATGTAAAATCAGATTTTATTTTAAAGTATTTTTCAACATGAAATAGAACCTAAAAATATCATCCTGTTTCTGGAAATTGTTCTGAAAGAACAGTGCAAATTCATGCAGTTTGAGTGACACAGGACACTGAATATGTGCATGTTCCTGCAGCCCGTAAATATCAACGTGGTGTTGGAAATATGTCAAGGCTGTTTATGCTTCATAGCTTCAGCAAAGGATGAAACTTAGCCTTGTAGGGGTCAATGGCACATTTCCCATTGACTCTAGCGCGGCCAGGATTTTAGCTGTAGCTCCAAGAGCAGCTTTGTGTAAGCAGTCCCTATCGCCCTTGAGGAAGTGGGGACAGGAGAGTCCCCATTCCTGTGGGGACCGTGGGTTGTGCTGTGCTGTGGGCTGTCATGAGTGAAGCCTGGAGGCTGCTGGGGGATGGAGAGGAACAATCTGTAGAGTGAGCAAACCCTAGTGTGACTTCCCTCTCTTCTTGCAGCAGCTGTTGTCTTAATAAACAAACCATCTTCGTATGTAACATTGATAGGCATGGGAACTTCAACTTGGCATGTCTAAAATTGCAATACTTGAATATATTTGTAACAGAAATATGTCATCTTTCTGATTATTTGAGGCCTAAATGCAGACCTTTGAAAAGGAGAATAAGCTAATGTCAAAGCCAGCACGTAGCAGCTTCATTTTCCATTTACCCTATTCAGATCAAAGCATTGGGTTACTAGACACTAATCAAGGCTTGATTATTGGGAAGTCTTTATTTGAGCTCTTTCAAGGTATTAAATTACTGCCTGTTAAATTAATTTTACTTTTCTTGGTGGTAAAACAGTAGTAGATTTTTTTTACATCTTGGGGGGGGGGGGGGGGGGGGGGGCAGAATAAGGGAAAACACCAAGGGCATTGAAATTACAACTTAAATTATCATAGAATCGTAAATAGTTTGGGTTGGAACGGACCCCTAAAAGTCATCTAGTCCACCCACCCCACCCCCTGCAATGAGCAGGGGAGACATCTTTAACTAGATCAGGTTGCTCAGAGCCCCGTCCAACCTGCCCTTGAATGTTTCCAGGGATGGGGCATCCACCACCTCTCTGGGCAACCTGTTCTGGTGTTTCAACACCCTCATTGTAAAAAATTTCTTTCTTATATCTAGTCTGAATCTACCCTCTTTTAGTTTGAAACCTTCACCCCTATGGTGATGTCCTGATGTCCTATCGCAGCAGGCCCTGCTATATGTATGTTAGCATGGCAGCCGCCTTTGTCTTATGTACTTGTTGCTGGTTCAGTTTAGTACTTAACGGTCTTCAAGAGTTAGTGGATTCTACAATGCTCCTGTGTAGTTACCTCCATTTTTGCAGGGAGAAAGTCAGACAAATTAAGTGATGTACCAAAGGTCACACAGGAAAAATAAGGAAAAGCAGGCATACTTGTGTCCTCCTCTGGTGCCTCTGCCTACTGTGCACTCTGACTCGTTTTATGGAAAAAACACAGCTCATCTTTTCTCACATCTATTGCTGTGAGACATGTTTTTCAACAGATCTCATAGGAGCAAGTTGGATGGGAAGCTAGAGAACTTCACTACATTTAGAGTTATTTTGCTGGTGGCCTTAATTGTTGCCATTTATCACAAGGCCTCTTGTAAGGTTTGTCGTGACAACTTTTCTTCCACCACTGCTAGTTGTTTGCCTAACAAGCAGGAAGAAATGAACACAATTATCGCTATTAAGTAGAGAAACACTGCTTCAGGCTAGAAGTTGATAGCTGCAGACTTTACAACCCTTAAGATATTTATCGTTTAAGGTGGATAATATTACTAATGTCAGTAAGTAGTGCTACGGCTGCTATTTATGGTGACTAGTTTTGTGTGATGTACACATCTCAGCTTTGGTCTGTGTTTACCTTGCTAGTCTCTGCACTATGCTCATGCCCAAATCAGTCCTGCTGAGAAATAAAAATAACTGTAGTGCTGATATTGGTTATTTTCTCCAGGGTCTCTGTCTCTATCTGGATTAAGTGTTTGCAGGGCCAGTGGCACTTACAAATACAATTCTGGGAGGAGATGCTTGCCTATGGCCACAGCTGCTGCTCCAGAGTCTTTCCACACTTACTTTCCCAAGGCTCAGCTTTGCCCCACTATGCAGGTCTACTTGTTTATTCAGGTCATGTTTACTAATTTCCCTTATACATGTTGCTCTATATAACCAGGTAAGACTTGTATGATAAAAAGATTATTTTTCTGCTAATTTGTTTATCCACACTCTAAGTGGACAAATTAGTATATTGTGAGTTTATGGTGTATTTTTTAAATGCCATATTTGGACCTTTTTGTATTTTCCTCTATAAAATGCTACAGGTGTCTTGGATACCTTCATTAGCCATTTAATAGACTACAGGCATTTTACTCATTAGTCTGTTATCTGGCTGCTTATCAGCCTTGCTCTCAAGTTCTGAACGTGTTGTCCTGTTATAGTAATTGGGCTTTGTTCATATCAGGTTTGCATAGCATTGTGTTAGAGTAGATATTTTTCTGAGTATAAATAAGAGGAACATGAATAACACTTTCCCATGTTACAGAGGAGTTCTGAGGATTACTGTGCATAAAATGCATTTGTACTTTTAACTGACAAAGCTATAACAGTGCACCACATTGAGAACCTTGATGGGTGAGACCTGCTAAAATAGGAAAAAACACAGACCCTCTGTAGAGATAAAAGAAGCTTAAAATGGGAAGGTGTTCAGTGTAGATACCCCTGCCTTTATGTCAAACTATAGAATTTCCTGCCTCGTTGAGGAGATGTGTGGACAATCTGCTACTGCCTAACTATTAGGAGAAAAAAGGAATTGCAGATCAATTTGTGAGCCTGTGGTGAAGAGTGACACAGTGAAGAGCAAGGTAAGAGTAGCTATTGAAATAGGTCAGTGCTGTCAGAATTTGTCTGAGGACTCAGAGGTGGAAAAGTCAGGCCAAATAAAGCGAAAGCTCTGTACCAGTTCTTCCATATCTTAAATGCCTTTAAGTCTGAATTGGGTTTTCAGTTTCAGTCCCCACAGCGGTTCCTGGTGTGGTGTGGCAGAATGACAAATTCATAGCCTGGCTGCCTCGTATGTGATATTGCAGAAAGGTCAGCGTGGAGGGAAGGAGGAGGGCCACTTGAGCATCTGAGTTATTTACAAGGTTGCCTACTGGTGGAAGAGGGGAAAAGACATGGAAACAAAGTGGGACATGGAAAAATGGAAGCTGAGAAAGGAAACCACAAAAAATTGCAATAGAAAGGCTGTTTCTGATCTCTGTCTAGAAATATTATTACTAATGTTTAACTGCATGCCATTGTGAGTAGGCTATTACATTAAAGAACAGGGTAAAATTATTATAGGAGTTCTTGCTAACCAAATATGACACCAAGAGTGATTAAAAAAAAAAAAAAACCAAACAACCAAACACCAGGTATTAGCCCCAAGGTTGCATGCAAGGTCCCAGGCATCTTGCTTGTCTTGCTGGATGTTCTGCTTGTGGGGAGAAATAAGAGCTTCCCACTGGAAACTGAAAAGGTGGTTGCAGGGAGCTGCCATCCCAAAATCTGATACACCAGGAAGTTGCCTACCCTGCTTCTTAAAAATGCAGTCAAAAGCAATTGCATGCGACAATACAAATACTCCAAAGCATTTGGGTAGCTTTAATGGTTTCAGTAATTAGTCCATATTCATTTAAACACATGAGATATGGTAAGTCCAAAATAATGCCCAATCAATTGTATTGAAGATCTCACTTACTATAGTGTGGTTGAATAAACAGAATGGTGCTAACCCAGAATATCTGACAAATAACTGTGCTAAACTCTGGCTGGCATATAGGATTATGCATAACGACCCTCCATACAGATGCTTATGGGTACAGCAACGAAAGCATTAATGTACATCTGTAGTCTGGATGAGAGTGAGAATTAATCTGTACAGAGCCAAAAGCTGTGCCGAGAGACCTTCTCATCCTCTGCATGTGCATGAAAATGTGTGTGCTCTGACCCTGGCTCTAGGCTGTGTCCTTTCTGCAGTTTCCCATTTGTATACTCTTTTCCTTTTGGGGGGAAAAAAATATATCGATCAGTGTTGCTCTGAGACTAACAGTGTTTTATGAGATTAACAGTGCATGACACTTCATATGCAGAAGGAATGTAGTCAACTCCTATGTTCCATTTAGATGGAATAAATGCAATTTAGCTCTCAGCTGACTGAAATACAGTTGACAACAAATCTGATTCAGCATTATCTGAAGCAAAAATTAGACCTACTTATTTAAGGAGTTTTATCTCACTTAAGGGCTTGGCTAAGCCAAAACTGAAGGGTTTTCACCATTCAAATACTGGGTTTGATTTGGTTGTTACAGGATTTAATATTTCTCTTTAATTTATATTTTCAAAAGACTAATCAGTTGCAAAATTGCAACCCTCCATTGAAAGGGTTATTTTGTGTTATTGCTTTGTATGACTGACTTGTTTGCCTCTGAATATTATATTAACTTTCTGTCTGTATAGTAGTATTAAATCTGATCCTTTCTGGCAGAAAAAATTACTTGCAAAAACGTTGAAATAAGACCTTACAAACACTACTTGCTGCAAAATTTTGAAGTGGATGTACTAAGTGCATTTAATTTTTGGTCATTGAACTAACTTTCAAGTTCAAATATTCAGGAAAAACAGAAAAATAGAAAAATCTAATGTTACCTTGTTCTGAAGCTGGGAGTTTTGAAAAGTTAGTAGATAAAGCAGCTTCAGGAACAGAAAATAAAAGCACTGTTTGTTTACTCGCAGTTTGGGGGCTTGCTTTATATAAAATCAAACTGAAAATCTTTACAAAATGTCTTAAAATGCTTCAAGAAATATTCAGAAGCAATGTAAAGAATTCCTCCTTTCTGTATGGTTTGCAAAGATATTGCTACCACCTTCTGAATTACAACATGAAACATTCTCTTGTTTGGTCTCTACGTCTTTGAGTGGAGATGTATTAAAGTTCTTGCTCTGAGGCAGGCACTACAGGTCCTCAATCTGGCTTTATGTTGGATCCCTGTAGCAGCTGGCAGGAGGCTTTCAGTGACATTCTGCAATACATATGTGAACTGAATTGTACATAATTCATAGAGTGCATTATTTTCCACCCATTTTAAATAAAATCTAAGTATTCTTCAGTGTGGGTTGAATTCAGTTCTCCAATACATTGTTCATAGGTTTTACGATGACTCTTTAATTTCTGGTCACTAGTGTCCTATTTGTGGACCATAAAAGGCTTTTCAACTCTTATAACTATGTATTTACCAAATGAGGTTCAAAGTCAGAGCTCTCCTTTGAAAAGATAGTACACAGTATCTCTTTCAGTCTTGCAGTACATAGGTATTGTTTCTTCTCTATTCCATTTAGAAACATGAATTTTTTTGACACCAAAACACTTTGATCACTATGTTTAGTGCAAGACTGACTAATTCCAAATAGGATTGGGAGTTGTTAAGCAGTTCTGGGGACAAAAAGGAAACCATGGGATGCACCTCTTTAGCACAAAGCTCAGTCTGAAATTACTTGAAAACAAGAAAGCTGTACCATCTGCTTCTGCTAAGCTTCTGGGGTTATGTCTCATTGGCTATGTGTGCAAAACATGACAGCTTTATTTACCTTTTTCCTTCTCCCTGTTTAAAGCAATATTCTGCGATATTATAGGTGTTTGCACAATATACTTACCAAACTGTCATAATACTAATTGGTTTCAAATTGTCTGCATTCACTATAGTACATGTTATTGTTGTCAGATTATTCTCTGAGGCTGTGTTCATCTCTGCACAAGCTTCACCAAGTAGCTGTTTTATGGCTTCAGATTACATGACTGAGATCAGCTCTGTCTCTTAGGCTGCCTTGCATCTTTTTGCTAAATGTTACAGGTTACTTGGATCTCCCAGGCAAAGAAACCCCTTTGTGTGGACAAGAGACCCATTAGAAGTAGCAGAGCATGTAAAGTTAGTTATTAAATATACAATCTTGATAACTTGGCTACCATTTTGTATTACATTTCCTTGTAATCTATCAAGTTCCTTGGAGAAGCACTTAGCCATGTTGAATTGTTACTAACTGGAAGCTTAAAGTGTTAAGTATGAAATGCGGCACAGTATTTATGCTTTGCTTTCTAAGTATGTATTTCCACACCTGGTTTTCACAACTCCAGATTGAGGGTTTTTAACTACAGTTTAAAAGCATCTCTTTACTAAAAACCACCAAAGCTGATGCTAAAGAGGTTCTTAGAAATCCTGTCAAGACTGAAGAATTGATGTCTGAATGGAGAAGAACATAGGTTAAACCCAGTATGTGCTAAATCTCCTCAGATGGCATCATGGCAGCTATTCTCTGGCCAAACTGAGTCTGCTTAGTCCTTCTTGGGAACAAAAAAAATCGTCTCAACGTCACCAAAAATTATCAAATGACATTTGTCTTAAAACTGTAATAGGCTATTTGTACCAGTTGTGTTTACTTCCAATTTCACTGGAAATGGGATTTTGCCGTTTCTGTGAGAACTCATGTAAGGGTGTCGTTCAGTTCGTGCATGCTGGCTTTGTGTTTGACAGGTACGGACTGTTCTGTATGTGACTACTCATCCTATAGAGGATCTTTAATGCCCTGGTGAGATCATGTCTTTCTCATTCAGGAAATACAGGGGTAGAGCCAGTTCTGACCTGGGCTATACCCCCATCTGAAAGCAATGGCACAGTTTGGTTTTAAATGAGGACAGAACTTGGCCCGAGTTCTGCGTGTTTTGGAGCAGAGGAAACCAAGAAGTAATCTCATCAGATATAAAACCTGTAAAATACACTCACAGAGTTCATGAATGCTACCTTTGAAAAAAGTATTTAACTTAATCTTAGGACCTTAGGGCTTTATAGGCGGGGTCTGAGTAAACTAATTAGTGGGCCTTTGTAGGGACCATTGCTTAATATTTATTTTCAGGTGCACCCTGAAAGAACTTGTGGACACTGAGGCCTGTTTTATGACTAGTAGATTGGCCCAAAAAACTCTGTAAGAACGCAGATCAGAAATAATTTTATTTTGGTCTCTTCCCAGAGAGGGACCAGCCCAGGTGTGGAAAAGTAGAAAGTCTGAATGGTAAAAATCACAACTATGCCAACTAGCTCTTGCTGCCACCCTCTCTTCCTCTTTCTCAACTGCTATAAATCCGTCACTTTCTCTACTACTGCACTATCCCAGGATATTGTGTCAATCAACTATTTCTCTAGAGTGAGAGAGCTTTTTACCCTGAGTAAGCTAGGAGTCATCCACCCTATTCCCCTGCCCAAACATATTTTTTCCCCACAAAATCAATATCTCTTCCAGAAAGTTTTCCACTGGGGAAAGTGTTAAAAAAAAAAACAACTGTTCAGCTGCCTTATTGTGAGGAGTATCAGTATTTTCTTCTTTCTACATAGATAAATGGGGAAACTGACAGGATCCTCTAGGTCAAGCTGTTTCCATCCTGGGACAGCAAGAAAAGCTGAATTCTGAGGTGATAGAGCTATACACTTCTTTGTCATCATTTGCTTATCAGGGTCTTAACAAAATTCTTCTGGGTTTAGATGTTTTGGTTTGGGGTTTTTCTCTTTCTGAATAATTTTGGTTTTCAAAAGCATGCTGGCTTTGGCTGCTTTAAGTGATGTACTCATGGAAGCAATATAACACTGATAACAAAATGAAGTGTCTAAATGTATCTCTGATGTCAACTACAGCTATTACAGCGTTGGGATAAGCCAGCAAGTAAAGCTGTTCCAGTGCAGCTCTCAGCTGGAGCTGATGGCTGTGAAGAAGCTGGAAAGCCATGCCCCCTTCATACCTCGGGCCAGCTAAAAAGTGCTGGTGGCATGCCGGTCCCCATTCCCCCCTCCTTTCCCTGCCAGAGGCAGGAGAGCAATAGTAAACGCGGCCAGATGTGCAGACATCCTGCTGTGTGGCTGTTTCCAGGGCTGGTGATCAGGCAGCCTCTCTGGACCCTTCTCAAACCACCAATTGCACAGAAACTTGCCAAGCCATGACAGCCATGGTTTAAATAGTCCCACAGCCTCAACCTAGGTTTCTTGGCTGCAGGGTGGAAAGTGGTTTCACATGGTAGTTTTGTAATTTTAGTGCACTTGTTTGTTTTTTAAAAAAGAAAAGCTTTCTGTACCCCAAACCTGAAGATTGGTGTAGTCTGTAGCTGAGGTTAGGAAAAGTATCACAAACAATAGCTGTCCTGAGTAAAGAAACAATTAGACTTGATTACTGCCACTGTTGCTTTTTTCCAACATCTGGAAGCTGCGACCACACCCAAAACTGCAGGAGCAAGTTGGAGAAACCTAAGCATCTTCTTAAGATGCCATGCCTCTCCCTTTCCAGCTTGTTCCTTGACTGCTGGGGCAGCACAAGAAAACAAAGAGAATCCCTAATGGGATTGCTCTTGCCCTGGAGAAGCAAAGTATGAGGTGAGCACCCTGAGCACTCCTCTGGCTGCTCCAAGTTTGAGATTTCTCCTCCAGAAAGTGTTTTCTCTTCCCATCATTATATAATTCAGTCCAGCATGCTAATCCTGGCTTCAATGATAAGTGATATACTTTGCCTGGAGCACTCGAATTCCTATATTGCTGATGTATTTCTCATGCTACAGGCTACCTTCCAGACCTCAAGGTACATGGCAGTTTTAACATTGACTTGTAGAGGAATGGGAATTTTGCCTTTCTTGATATCTGCACTGCTGTCTTAAAAACTAATCTGTGACTGTAAAGTAAAGACTATGTGTGACTCCTGTTGCCTGCCATTTTATGACCTCAGTGGTACCAGGAAATATTTGCTGATATAATAATAATGGCAATAAGTTTTAAAGCATCCTAAAAGTATAGAAGATGCAGCACCTGGCAAGTCCTGCCTAGCTCTAGCATGTCCAGGATATGAAGATGCAGACAGAGACATTATTTCAGTGAAGGTAGAGTGTTCCTGGGAAGCCCAGTCATCTCCAGATATAAAAGCCACCTTTCTCTCACTAGAAATCTTTTTTCTGCAAGGCTAGCATTAAGTGTTTCCTTGAGTGCGTTATGTCTCTGACTCTGTTTGCCTGGGCTCAGTGCGAGTGCTCATTTGAATGATGCATCACACGTACCCAGTTTGGAGAATATTGTTGCTCATTATTACAGTAGAGTTCCCTTCCACAGTTTTGTAAGTACACTTCAGTAATTGCTGTTTCATATCTTGGGTCAAAGTGTTCTCGTAGTCAAAGGAATGGGTATTAAATTACATTCCCTACTTAGCTTTCCAAGGTTTCTGCTTCTGGCAAGCAGCTGGACTATGCAGCCGCTCTGGAGTTGTAGCCTTCAGCCTCCCAGAAAACAGTGTTGAGTGTAATCTCAACATGAGTCTGCACAAGGCAGAGCAATCCAAGTGCCAAACAGTATTGGTATGATTATCAAAAAGAGCAAGGGAACATGCCCAGCAGCAAAGCAACCTAGCTTAAAGATATGCAGTGGTTTCTCAAAACTTCCCCAGAAGTGCTCTGTAACAGAATGTGGTGGTGCAAAATACAGTAGTGCAGCTGAAGCTCATCGCCTGTTTTTTATAAGCAAGCAAGGTGACAATACAGTTGCAATCATCTGGTGTTACGCCTGGGTCTTCAGTCCTGCTAGCAGTCTGTGAGAGGGCAGTTCTGCATGCTGGCCCAGGGCAGTTTCCATTCCAGGCAGTGTTTAGTTTTGCTGATATGGAAATACATCTGGTAAGAAGTGGAGCAGGACAGCTGGCCTGCTGGCTGCAGAAGGCTAAGGAAGGTCTCTGCTGATGGGACAGGAGTTAGCTGGCAGTCTGCCCGTGAAAAGCTGCTTTTCCGTTGCCAATCTGTATTTCATTACCAGTCCTCTATATAGTCCAGTCCCTGAGATGGAAACTAATGCTTGAGCAACAAAAAGAAAGGGGGGGGGGGGGGGGGGGGCAGAGAGAAGGGGGGGGGGGGGTGGGAAATCTCATTTTATATGATGCATTATAGATCTTATGCCATAATAATTCAGGATAGACGTTTTTTCTTATGATTGTTATTTTTATATTGATTATGGTCTGATTTTTACCAGTTTAACAAGCTCAATGGCTGAAGCTGTAAGAGCAAATAAACGTGCCTATAAAACACCAGATTGGTCTTTGCACACACCCCAGCTCTGCATAGACAGGCAATAGGCTTAGATATCAGGAAATCTGTTTTAACATAAATTGTTTGCTAATTTGGGTTTATATTTCTAGAAGCAAGAATTGTTTCCAGTAGTATTGCCCTTGATTTGAACACTTAACAGTTAGGGCCCTATCTTTGCCTCTTGCTCCCTGTTTTAGGTCAGGTGTTTCAGCTTTCTTTGTAGTATAAGCAAGAGGTCTACATTGTGCAAAAATCTACTTGCCTGACAGTGCTTTCAGTATTGAGCTCTCTTTAAGCTATGCAGTTGGAGAGTGATGCCACTAACATGAGCTTATTTATAGTTTGGTCAAAGGAATAAGGTATGCTTACTCGGTTCTGAAAACCCTTTTAAAATTTCAGGCACTTCATACTTCTCCTGGCTCTTTTGCACATTCCTTCACCCTTGTCTTTGCTACCTATTTATTGACATGCCATTGAAATTGATAGTGATTTCCCCCCCCGCCCCCGTCTCTACTGAGTTCACCCCCAGGCCAAGGCAAGATTTTTTTCCTTCTGAGAAAGAGAAGGGCTGTGTTGTACACAATGCCAAGAATATACTTTCTATGTATTACTTGGATAGTGAAATCCATATGATGAAAAACACTTAAAGTCAACTTTTTATTGGTTAGCTTTGTTTCAGATGCTCGTTCTGTTTCACTAAATATGGAAGGCTCATACCAGAGATCTGTATGGGGTCAAATTAATTGTATGGTCAATTTAATTGTATGGCTAACTTGCTGTTAATCCTCTTTTTCAAAATGTCCCTAAATCCTGCAGTTCAGCAGCAAGGTAGTTTATATGTGTGTGAATGGGTTAACTTACTGCAGAACCCTCTCTTCCCCCAGTGGTGCAGCTATGGCAAATCTGCTCCTGCCCTGTGGAAGACTTAAATGTCTATCCCCTTACCAGTGTTTTTATAGATTCTTAAGTTGAGTACACTGTAGTGGTAGTTTAATATCCTCTCTGCAAAGGAGCTAATTTGGTTTGGAGTAGGTAGGTCTGACCCATCAGTTGTTGCCTGGCACTGATCTTTCAATCTTGGTCAGATGGCATCTTCTGAATCCTACAACTTTTCCACTTAATCTAGTGGGACAGCTCCTGTTAGCTATGCAAAGGCCATACTTTGGAAGAGGATGTTACAAGATTCAACTTATTGGTGGGCAAAAGAAACCTGTTTAGAGAGAAGTGGACAATAAAGAGAAATGCCAATTTTCAGTGGTTTTTTAGTTTCATTTCAGAATCCTTTGGACTTTACCTATAGCATGACTCCTAGAAATGATCATAAAACTTAGCAGCTCACTGAAACTCAATTTTCTTATATTCAGACAAAATAGTTTTTCCTCAGGTTTTACACAAGGAGGCATGTATGTGTAATTTTCAGCCTTTGATTTTACTTGCCTTGGTATAAGGCCTATCAAAGGAGTCCTTTTTTTGTGTGTGTGTTAATTTCTATGGCTTTCTGCCCTGGGACTGTATTAATTCTAAGCTGATTTACTGGAGAAAAATTTCTGGGATAAACTTTCCATGCTGCTGTAACTCGCCTTTTCAGGTGGTGAATAGTCATGCAGCCTTGATTAAATGTAACTAATCTCATGTTTAACTCTGAATGCACATGGGAGGAAAGTTTTGCTCACTTACAGACAGCAAAGAGGAGAGAAACACTAGCCTAGTTAAAACAATGAT
Organism: Pygoscelis adeliae; assembly: GCF_000699105.1. Taxonomy (NCBI): domain Eukaryota; kingdom Metazoa; phylum Chordata; class Aves; order Sphenisciformes; family Spheniscidae; genus Pygoscelis; species Pygoscelis adeliae. The sequence continues at coordinate 6,692,892 of NW_008824035.1, forward strand.
ATTTTTCAACAATGTACTCAAAGAAATGAGAATATATGGTAACACAGTGCAAACTTCTCTCTTACCATGATTTGTGTGGCACTGATACTTATTGCTATGTGTATCTTTTCTATGGGGATTCATAGCCAAGAATGTATCTAAATGTGCATGAGTTATGTTGCCCATTCATAAGTACTTAAGTTTCCAAAATGTTCAAAACTTGCCTAAACTTTGTGTGTAGATCTATCTCCTTCATATTCTCAGCAGATTAAATGTGAATGTGTATAAAAGAAGTGTATATTGTTGTTCTTACTACATTATCATTTTTAGCCACATAAGCACAAATGCTTTTTAGTATGCTAAACAAGTTAGATACATCTAAGATGATTAAAGAGATTACTTATTATTGCTTCTTTGTCTTACCTTAATTTTCCACCTAAACATCTGACAAGGGTGTTCTTAGCTAAAGCTTGCTTTTCTCTTCCTTTCACAGTAATGAAAAGCGCTTTGTGCCCTTTGAGCCAAGAGCTTCTTTCTTAGTCTATTTTCTTGTACAAACATTGCTTCCCTCTGAGGCCCTCGGCAGTCACTCAGCCTCTGTGTTACAATTCTTTCTGCAGTGTAAAGTGAGGATAATAGCATCACTAATTGCACCTTCACAGCAGTGTGGTAAGAATTAGCTAGTTACAGTTTGCAAGCTGCTTTTATGATAACATGCGTTATTGGTTCTAGCCTTATTCTCATTGAAATCAATGGCCAGAATTATGTAAATAGCATAATATGCTTCAGCACTCCCCCAAGGAAAAAAACAAAATCCGTGAAGGCATGAAAGTATCAGGGAAATAGAAGGCAAAAAGAAAAACCAGAGAATTCCCTAAACTGTCATCAGGATTGTATGAATTCTGGCTAATATGTTGCATCTATGAAATTTGCTACTTTATTTCTATTAAAGTGTAATGAAAAGGCGGTTTGCTTGTCTTCTGAGCTATGTAATTGTACTGGGCAATCTAAGAGACTCTAGAAAGCAATGAAGAGTGTGAATTTAAGTGAAATAATCCATACTGAACTCTTCCATGCAGCTTTCTGTAATTGTATAATTATTTGAAATATTTCCCCTGGCAAATAGAGGATACTGAGAATTAGCCTTGTGGCAAGCCCAACAGGCATCGTATATATTCAGGTGATGCTTTTGATAACTGATCTGTAGTCCTTCAGTGGTAGTCTTTATGTCATCTGCAAATAATTGAGCTAGACCGTTGCTCACAAAGCTGAAGACCATGAAATGATGAAAGACTGTCTTTCATTGTCTTGAATCCCATTTCAGTTGTCTACAAAAAATAAAAATTACTTTCCTGTAGTCTTGTATTGCACTTTTGTATACATTGCCTTGCAAAGATAAGGTTAGGTGTTTGTTACATCTGAGCCAAAAGCAATTTGATTTTTTGTTGAAGCTACAGTTATGATCACGATGGGAGCAGCAGCAGAGGTGCTGCCTGGGCACAGTGCTATGCCTGGCCTCTGTCCTGAATCGGCGGAGTTTGAGGGTTGGGAGCTTAGCTCACACTGTCAGTTCATGCACAGGACTCTGTGCACAGACTGCATGCGACAGGCTTTTTATGAGTAGGATGCATGCCTTTTAACTTGTCCTGTTTCTTGTTAAGTTATGAGGTGGCTGGAACACAGGTAGCAGAGAAAATACTCGGTAATATTGTGCCTTTCCCCACCAGCAAGGAAAATGCATGTTCTCAGTCATTATTTACTGAGCAAGTAACTAGACATTATCCTAACCTCTGGTGAAGGACAGTATTGAAGGACTCTGCAATGCAAAATAATGTTTCCCACACAGCCTAAAATAAAAACCAAGTGTGTTAGTTGCAGAAAGAGGCACCAACTCATTAATGGAAGGAAGTGCCTTAACCTGTTATGTGATCCAGCACACGCATAAGATCATCTTGAATATTTGCAGCAGCTTTATCTGCCAAGATCTTATCTTGTAGTATAACAAAAGCTTCAGTCAGTTTTCAGGAGCATTTCACTTTATGAACAGATGCCACAGGATTATGATGTTTAGTTTGACAGGTTCTTTTTTTTCTTAAATAAAATGACTGCTCAGGACTGTGTTCACTTTTGCATCAAGTATCCTGTATGCTTCAGAGTTAAGCATATAATTACTGATCCTTGATACCTTTGCAAAACAGAGCTGTATCCATTGGACTATTCCATGTGCAATTGTTTCAAGCAAGTTAGTCAATTGCTTACTATGCTTGAAAAAAGAAAACTCTTTAAAGTGTAGTGGGTGGCTTCAATCTGAATTTAACTTTGGGGAAATGTAAGCAGTCAGTCTTTGAAATCACTTTGGTACTGGGTCATGCCTCAGAGTTCAGCACTACTTTTATCTACTTTAGAGACAATCCAGTCGGGACTGGATCCTGGCTGTTGTTAACAAACACAGTTTTATCAAAGGAAATATGCTGATTTTCACTTGCAGAGGCACTAATCCCCAATATTTTTAGGTCTTGAAGAAGCCTATTTGCAGAGGTCTTAATGCATTGATAATAAAAGATACTTTTAGTTTAAAAAAAGTTTAAATAGGAATATCAACATCTTAGATCTGCCAGATGAAATTTTAGGTCCTTCAAATATTTACATGTGCAAATGAGGTGTATTTGGAGAGTGAAACAAAGGGAAACCATATATATATATATATAACAGTGGGGGGGAAAAATCCCTTATCTTAGAAATTACGATATTTCCCTGGCTGTTGGGGAAGGGGAAGGAAGTACCATTGACATGTTAGTAAACTGAATGCTATTAGGGGTACAAACCTTATGCAGAGCTGAGATAAGAAAAAATTTATTAGAATATTATTGCAGGGCAAACTGAACTGTTGTGAAGCGTTCAACTTTCTAATGCTGTAAGAACAGATTAATTTTCTCAGTTAAAATGCCTCACCAGAGTTTAACATGCTCTAAAATATACTGGGAGTATAGGCCAAAAATAGGGAATATGATGGCTGAACTGCTTCATTAGAGTTGACCTGCTGAAACCTTTGCAATCAGTCTAGTCTCATCTGGTGTTTTCTCACTGTGAATATATTCAGTGTGCATTACTGCTTCAGGTTAATTCAGACTACATTTCAGTAGGTGGATTGAACAATATTACCTGACCAATGTTGGATATAATATAAGATGAATCTCAAAGTTGCAGCTGTTCTGATTTGTCTCTGGTACACCAACCCATTTTTACTTAGTCTACTGACTTCAGTAGCCAAACTTCCTAAACTTCATTTGGGCTCAAAGAAAGGAAAGGCACCAAGCTAATTCTTGTTAATAATGTGACAGAAAACAACAGCTTTGTCTAACCCTTTTCCAACCCAGTGAACGTATTTAAATCCTGTGAGTTGGTGGATTTTTCTCAGGGGTCAACCTTGAGGCATAGTGACCATCTTGCTTTCTCCAGACACTGTTAAGTGCATTGGGACTGATTTGTAATATGTTGATTTGGGGTATGAAAATGGATGATCTTGTGCTGTTGTAAGTGGAAGGCAGACTTTGTTGCAAGGAGCCCTCCTCAGTAGGAAGATCTTGACATTTCTTCCTGGAGATGTGCTCTAATTATTCTTTCAACACCTTGTGGGGATGAGGTGATTTTGGCTTGGGTCACAATTTGCAGAAGACGGTCAGCTCTCTTTCCATTTTTCTGAGCATATTTTTAGAAAGGATCAGGTAAAATAATAGGTGAAAAGCAGCTAGCTAATGCTGGGTGAAGAAAGACTAAGCTGATTCTGATGCTGTAAAGAAAAGTTTTGGAGGTCCTTGGTTGCTGACATGCCACCAGTGTTGGTCTACTTGGTCTACCCACTCAGAATGCTCCTCGATCCCTGGTTTACAGCCTTGCATAAGACAAATATTTTTTTTGTCAATTGGCTAGAACAATTATAATAGTCTGTTTTACACAAATATAACTGGACAGGCAAATTATGAGATTTTTAGCTTACCACCAAATTCTTAAATGCTGTTGCCGTATTTTATAGAAGCAAAAGCTCAGGTCTGGCGAAGGCTGGAGAAAATCCAGGGGTGCTCTGGTGTCTTGCCTCTGGGGGTTTCCAGAGTCCCTTGGTGCTTGGTGGCTATTTCAGGCTTGTGAGCGCCAAAACCCTTCTACTGATGAAGAGCCTAAATCCCATCATCAAAGAGGCTCACTCTTCACGGATTTAGTCATGACATATAAATACTTTTTTTAATCTGAGGGGTGGACTACTGTAGAGTGCTCTGTATTCAAGTATACTTGAATTGTGCTCAGACCAAAGCTAGCGCAGAAAATAGCAGTTTACTTAACCTTCTGAGCAAGCACAATGGTACCTACAATCCCCGGGCTGCACTGGTAGCTTAGTGGCTACAAGATGATATTTACTGTGCTCCTTCTGCAAGTCCTAAATGACCTCCCTAATATATGTTGTGTGTTTTCTTGTTTTGCTCTGCTGTGCCTGTTCCCTAGAAGGAAGTTCACGAGATGCATGAGAGCTGGTGAGCACCAGTGTTATTGTCCTGGGCTCTTCCTCTTCTGTAGCCCTTCCATCCATCTTGGAGATAGGCTGACAAATAGGGGAAGCTTCAAATCTAGTTGTGTAGATTATGCCTTTATGGAGTTCTAATAGGATTTCTCATAGCTGAAATATGATAGCAAAAACATCCTCTTTCAAAAAGAATGTTGCTGATTTTGTTCATGGCACTGTATGTAGAGCTTAAGAAGGACAATCTTTTAATTTTTAAAAGCCTGTGTTAGCACATTGTCCTCTGTATCGATTATATTGTAAGGGTTGGAAGGGAAGATCCTATTGTAATCTTACAAGTCTGGAGGCTGGAAAAAACTACACCTCAATCACTTGTCCCATGATTTTTTTCTAAATTGAGAAAAAGAAAGATGGAGATACAATAAAGAATGGACTCAATGATACACCATTTCTCTGGGACTGCTTTTCCAAGCAGAACTGTTTTGCACTTTTATATATGAGGCTATAAAGGTCTGGTAAACATTTTGGCTAATTTTGACATACATAAATAAGGCTGCGCACTCCCCAGGCCAGAAATGATATATTATGCTCCTTGATCACTGTTTTTCTTTCTAGGGAGTAATGTTATTTAAAGTAGCACTTGAAAGCTGTATGTGAGACAGTCTGTGGTCCATGAGGTAAGTTCTGTATCACTAACAAATGTAGGTCTTCTAACTTAATACACACCCTGTATTTGAGGAAGCAACGCAATGAGAAAAGGCCTTTTGATTTTTCTGACATGGAGAACAAATCTCTTATTGGGGAAAAAAACTAGCTCAAAGTAGTGCTGTTTTGGTAAGCAGTGGATATTTTTTTTTGCTGCTTTTTGCTCTAGAGCTGGTGGTGTATCCGTATGTTTAACAGAGCCCTCCTGCTGCTGTTGTAGTGCTTACTGCAAGCAATGTTGCATTCTGTTTGTTTTTAAAGTTAATTCACAACAGTGTCTGTGTGTCAACAGGGGAAGCCCAGCACTTGAAGATGGGCAGGACCTGATAAAACAGTAAGAGGTGTGGGGAGGGGTCCCTGAGGCAGAGCCCCCCCGCACCTGAACCTGCCCCAGCACCCCCTAATGCCAGGGGTGTCCTGGCTACCCACCAGCATGGTGGGGTGGTTGTTGCTCATGCCTATGCTCTCTGAGCTGGGACTGAGGTGAGAAATAAAACAGGAGTTGATGCCAAGCCCACAAAGGAGCGGGTGTGCCATGCACATGACAATCTTCAGCTTTTTCATGTTGCTCTGGGCCATGCAAATGTTGGTATGAATTAAAAAGAAAAAGCTTTGACTATTTCTCACTAAAACTGCTTATTTTTGTTTCTCATCCTTTCAGCATAATTCTTACTGCAATAGCTTTGTATAAGGGAATAGAATTTGTATTAGGATATTCTTGCCTCTGTCCCAAGGAAATACTGGCAGATTTCTAGTCTTGAAGATATGTAAGCTATGCTGAATGAAAAATTATACACTTCAAATACCAGTGCTGCCATGAGCTCATCGTTTCCAGACCTCCACTGCTGGAGATGTAGGGCAAGA
>NW_008824035.1:6698967-6710908 GCF_000699105.1 Pygoscelis adeliae
GGAAAGAACAGATGAACCACACTAACGTCACTGGTTTTCCATAATGCCTGGGGATTTTATAGCAAGTTCTGTGTCCCTCTTCTGTTCTTTCTTAACTCCTAGCTCCTCTTCCCCAAGAAAGAGAAGCCCCTCTTTAGCTTTCTATGCTCCTCTCTGGAACCCACCCCTTATCCTGGCACTGTAAAAATGCTGCACCATGCCCTATTTCAGAGCCTGATCAGGCTTATACTGGGTAGGGGCTCATTAGTTAAGGGCTGGTAAATTGGCTGTGGGGAGAGGGACCTCAGCTGAATTCCACGTTTCAAACCAAGAGAAATTTAGCCTATGTTCAGCTGTAATTAGTGTGTGTGTGCATATATATGTCTATATATAAAAATAAAAAAAGTAGTCTAAAGTGTGATTTCCCCCCCCCCGCTGCAAGTGCGTAAGTATTTTAGATGCAGCTTGTCCTTGAAATTGTCTCTGCAGGTGTAGTTTTGACAGCTTATTTCCATTTGATCACTTTTGTTTGGGAAAAAAACAGTGATGTTTGTATCTGCAGATATGAACAATTAATAATTTTCTGTTGGCATTAAATTTTTGCTGATGTCACAATCTGAACTTGAAAACTTCTCCCTCAGCCTTTGGTTGTCCTATCACAACTACTGTTTACTGAAGCTCCTCTATGCTGAAGGGCCTTGCGCCTGTGCTTCTATGTGCCCTTGCTTCCAGTAAGTCATATGCACCACTTCACTATGAGGAGGCATCATATGTGTCTTCTGTACATCTCATCTGCACACCTTAATATTACTCATGTACTAGGAATTTTTTTTATCTTGGTGTACTTGGAGCCTCTTTGCTTTCCAAAATGATGGCCGCTCTTTCCAGTTGCTGTTCTGCTGGCTGGTTCCAGAGATGTGGACAGAAACAAAATGTTTTTCTCATTTTAGTACTATGTTACTTGTGACACCTTGCATGAATCCACCAAACAGAGAAAACCTGCTTCCCTGAGCTCATCCCACCTGGTGCATTTTGAATATATTGCCAAGTGATAAATACAAATAATTGGTGAAACCCTGTTCAGTGATAGAGATTTTTTTTTTTCATCTGCTACCCAGTGTGTTCTGCAAACAGAAGTTCTTCCTTCTTATGTTAAGGTCCCTAAGCTCCCTCCATTGCTATTTGGCCAAATAGTTAAGAGGTCAAAACCAAAAGATTTGTAAGTCTGGCTTTCCTGCTTTTTGATAAGACATGTATGATCAAATTGCAGGTGTGTAGATATGAAAAGGAGGAACAAGCGAGTTAAAGTACATGCCCACATAGTTTTAACTCTGGGTCCTGGCACTGCCCTAGTACACCTGCAAAATGTAGATTTCTCACTTGATTTTTTAACTCCATTGTACATAACTTATCTCCCCTCTCATCAAGTCTTTTATCCCCTTGTGAGAAGGAACACCATGTCTGCTGAATTCTGCAATCTTTGTTCTTTGCATCTCCATCCCTCTCATGTTCCTTGCCCCAGATTGTGATGCTTTGCTACCTGTCATTAATCCTAGACATGTCCATCTGCTACCTGACTTCTGACAGTCCCTCTGGCAAAAACCTTCCTCAGCTGTGACAGATGTAGTCTATGTAACACAGTACTGAAATAAGCTGTTTCTGTTTCTGAAAATACTTTAAAAAATTTTTGCTTTTAATCATACATAGAGCGTCTCCTTCTGCATCTCCACCCTATGAGATCACTGTTCCTCTGATGTTTCCTCACAGCACTGGGAGGCTTCTTCATGTAATCTCCCTGCTGCTCTACACCTACATCCCTCCCAATGAATGCAGTTGACCTCTTTGCAGATAATTACTTTTGGCTATTACCAGCTTCAGGGTTGGCTGTGAGAGCGCTGTACTGGGCTGCTGTGTGTATCTTGGCCTTGTGTCTTCACACTTGCAGTCTGAGTTCCTCTGCATGTCTCTTCTGCAAGGCAGAAGGTACGGTTTCCTAACAGTGGTCATTTTTCTCTCTTTGAAGCAACAACATTCAGCAGTAAGAAAACTTGACTAAGAAGGTACAGAGCAGTTTTATACAGTTTGGCAAATCATTCCTAACCTATTGCCTTAATTGGATGGGGTAACGGACAAAAATAACACTTTCAAGTCATCGGGGAGGAAGACTTCATGAATGAGACTTACAAGAGCTAGTCTTGCTCAATGGGATTACTGAGGGAGTTATTTCTCACCTGCAAGAGACGTAAAAAGCTTCTAGTTTGGCTCTATATGCTAGAGAAATTAGCCTAAGCTGGAATGCTGCAATGAAGGTAAAATGCAGAAGTTAGCCTGGCAGATATGTATACCAGCTCCTGGAATATGGCTGATGGGCTGCAAGAATAAGGTATAGTATTGCAGATATAATGCATCCATAGCAATCTCAGTAACCTGTGCCTTTGGAAAGCCTTCCCAAACGGGAGTGAGAGGAGAAGAATCCTACTGGAAGAATATGAGCAAAAGAACCTGGCCTGACTGCAAGAAATTTTCCATTACTGTCCATTAACCCATTAATACATTTGTCAATAAATACACGTGCACTATAAATAATGAAAATGTTAGTCTTCCACAGTGTTTCTAATAGAAATAGATGCTGTGCAAAAGATACTTAAAATGAGAGATTAACCTTTATTGCCCTCTTGGAGAAAGTCTCGTAAACATTCAGTCATAAAAAGTATAAACAGTAGATTCCCCTGTTCCTGCACTCTCCTTGAGCTGTCTGGTTGTCTCTCTAAAAAAAAAAAGTTATACGATTATTTTTGAGTATCCTGTTCCCTCATGTGTCCTTAGTTATGCTTCCTGGAGCAAAAAATGTTTTCTGTCCCACAGTTGTTACCTTATAATGTTTGATATGATATTTTGTTTCCTTTGTTTATCAAAATACAAGTTTGATAGCATGTCTCAATAGTAAAAATCATCAGCTATATTTGGATAAAAAAAAATTTGAGAGAAAAGGCTTTTTAATACATAAGTCATTGACTTAAATTTTCAGGCTGCTTTGTTCCTTTGAATGCCAGGAGTTGGGAGCAGAGGAGACGCAAGAAATACCTGAAGTACGGTGGGGGGTTCTTATTTTTGCTTCTGTTTTCAGAGAGCTGATATTTGTTCATTTCCTAAACTGGTGCTTTTCTCACCTTGGACTGAATCCAAACTATTTCTTACTTTAAAAAGTAAGCCTATCAAACAATCTGACTCAGACAATGGAACATTAAGCCACCACCCATCTTTGAATTTTGTTATTGCATAGGTTTAGCACCGTCACACTGCTTACAATAAAATATTCAAAAAACCTAAAATTTAAAAAAAGTTTATCAAAAGTAGAGCATGAACTAAATAATAGAAGTCCTAGAACCAGAAACAATGATGTGGATTCTACATTACATGAAGCAAAAAAACCCAGAGTTAAATTGGGCATGCAAAATGGCTTAAGAACAGTAACCAATTCATCTTCATGGACCTAAAATAACATGATTCCAGTGCAGGAGTGTTGCTGTGCTATGGGAGTATGTGCACACGAATTAAGAAGATGCTGGTTCCAAAGTATGTCACTCCTATAAACACTAACTGTTCAGAATGATGGATTGGATTAAATCATGTAAAGGTAATGTTATATGAAGTACTGTAGTGCCACTGAAACAGTAGATCAGGAGAAAAACTTTGCAGCTGTTCCAGGCAGCTTTAATTCCCTATAGGAAAGAAGCATATAGCTCTCTGAAGCAAACCTCTCCAGGTGTCCCTCTTGTGATTTGCTGTAGGTGACAGGATCTCGCAGGACACTGTGCTGTAACTTGCTGGGCACTGCTGTCATCTGCAGGCAGTGCTGGCTCAGACTGTCAGCAAGCACACAGCTTGTCCAAGTTGTGACGGGCTGTTTTAGCCCTGACAACGCGCTAGAGCTGAATGGTGTAAAAAGATCTGTGCAGTCATTCTCGGAAACTGAAGGTTTCTTTTTGCAGTTAGTGCAAGGCATGCAAGTAGATAAATGCATGCGAAGGAGGACTTTATCAGCTCTCATGCAATTGAACAGGGAGGCTGAAATACCCTTAAAATCCCAGAACGTGATGGGAATAATGGTTAATATTTCAGAAATGCATGTCTTATTAGTTCATACGAACTCAGATGCTGTGTAATTGTCCTATGTGATAGAGAAAGCTGGGGCATTCATCTGGATTTATTAATGTGAACTACTTATGGAAGAGTTCAAAAATCTGTCTCAATGTTTAAACATTTGAGCATATAACTGAGGACAGACACCTAACAATTCATAGCCTACTATAATCAGCCTTGCACATTGTAAAACATAAAAAGGAATCCTTTCTTTTAAAGTGGTTGTTAAGTCTAGATCAAAGGTAGAGGATTATGCAGCATGCCCAGTTTAAGAAAGTGCCATTCAAGAGGTTAATGTAAAACTGCAAGCACTAACGCTTTATGCTTAGTCTTATCTACTATCTTTCGATTATGTGGAAACATTAGTGAGTGTTTACAGCCAGCCATGCCAAACTTCACTGAGCTCAGATGAAGAAAGAATAAAGGAACCCTTAAACTGTGGGCTTTGTATTTTAGTGACTACCTAGAAGTGGCATTGTGTTACTCAGTGTTTCTGATCACTGGATGTTCACAGGCTTGCAGTCTCTTACATCATTTTAAACAATAAGGTGTTACATACACCTGTCAGCCCTGTGAATCTGACCCAGGTATCAAAAAGTATATACTGGGTCTTGTGGCCCAGGTGTCAATAGTGAAAGTGGTGATTGTGTCTGAACGAAGGCCAGCTGCTCAGTACCCTCTTCAAATCCTTGCCTGTTCTATGCTCTGTATGGTTCCCAAGACCGCAGGATTAAAAGGTGCATAAATGTGGTATGACTTCATGTGCTCTTTACCCACACTTACGGAGATTTTTGCAAGTTAGAACTAACCCGCTTGAATTTCAAGTTTCTTGGGGAGTTTGAAAGAGCAGTAAATAGAACTGCTTTCTTTCTCCGGGAGCAATTTTGACTGTGCTGTTGAGATTCAGAGATGATGGAATGTGGCTTTGCCCTTTAAACAAAGTCACTCTTCAGAGTACAAGTACATTAGCAGGAATTCCTCTTCTTCAGTCCTTTGATTCTCTGTAGTTATCTCTACTTCTTCAAGATTTATGGTGTCTTCTGTAATGAGAGCAATCTTATATAATATATGCAGCCTTTGTACTTTCTAGACTAGAGCCCAATCCAGCTCTTAGTCCTTTGAAAAATGCCTTCATGTCTGCCTGCCTCTTTCAGATCTTGGGCTTTCAAAGTGTAAAGACTTATATTTTTAATAGTATTTGGCTGTATTCTTTCCTGATGAAGATCTGGTGGGCTTAAAAAAAAGAGCTAATTGTGAACCAGATCCAGTCAGAAGACCTGGTGGGCTGAGTGCATAAATATGTATATGCACACACAGTTTTTTAATGATAGTATGGAAACTATGTAGGCAAGCTATTGATAGAGTAATAAGTGTAAGGACTGCATGAATAATAGCTTTTACTTTTAGTATTATGGCTGATTAGTGCTATCCTCTGTGATGATTCATTATTATAAAGCATAATCGTTACAAGCTACAGTAGTGTCTCAGGGAACTTGGCATAATTACCCTGTGTTTTCTTCAAGAAAACATAAAGCCTGCCTTTGTCTGGCAATTGCTGAGTAATTGCTGAACAGTTACATGTTTATGTGATATGAAATAGAAACGATACCATAATATTTTCTATCTTCTGTCTGACTGCCCTCCCGTGATCAGTTTCTGGTTTTTGGTTTTGTATTTTTTTTCTGGTTCACATATAAAATAAGTCTCCTTTTACTGGTGTTTTATTGGTACAATACATTGTGCTGATGCTGCTGAGTTTGCTGCCCCACATGGTTTAGCAATTAAGACCTAGACTTGAAAGATTAAGTACTCTCCCCTGTGATTCAGCGACTACCCGTTAGCAGTGCTTTGGATTCAGATGTCATCAAGACTTGTGCCATGAGATGCATGCTCTTCTTTTTGTGCTGTGCTCACAGTAATTGAAACTTCCACTGCTTTTGAAAGAAGTCTTCATCGCTGTATTTAGCATTTAGGTGGCTCTCCTCACTCAGTGTCTGATGCAGTCATTGATTGTGTTTTCTGTTGGTTTTGGTTAGTTTGGTTTTTTTTAGGGGAAAGGGAGGGGGTTGCTCTTGCATTATGAGTGGGCATAGAGAGAGTTTAATCCTGTTTTTATAGGAAGTTTGGAAGTAGATGAGGCTTCCCAGGTCTCAGTCAGTATCTCCTCAAATATCTCTTTTTGTTGCTCTTCAATCTCAGGAACATTTTATTTCACAGAATGGAGTTCTTTAACAGAATGGAGTCTGATTCTGTCTTGCATAACTTGAGTTATAAACCTATATGGGAGTAAAACACTGTTAGAGTAGCAAAGAAGCTTCTTCTGTCATATAACTTTTAAATAGACCCTTCATTTCATACCTAGGTGGTGTACTAAATAAAATGTAAAATATTAATATATGGGTACGTTGGGTAGAACAATAACAAAAAAGACAAGATACGCAGTTAATGTGTAAGAGTATTTGTGGGGTGTCGTGCAGACCAGCACGTGTCCCAAGGGTGGGTTATGAGGAGACAGAATGGAGCACGGCAAGGCTTGCACAGGAGTCTCAGTTGGAGCCACAGTATCTGGTCAGAGACAAATGACCCTGAAAAACACGACTGGAAGCATCTTCTCTCCCTGAGAGAGAGTATCCCCTAGGCTCCATGGGATTTTCTTCCAGTTAACCTCTAATCTAGGAATGCCATATGGCATGCTGCCTTAAAAGCTGATGATTCTTACTATATGCAGCAGATTTTAAAAAATTATTTTCACTAAGGGAGCAAGAGATGGAGCACTTCATATTCTTGATACATCCAGTGCTTTTAAAGAAACATATTGGGGCAAACAAACATTGCTCAAACGCTGTTTTAGTGCTTTTTGCAGTACCTTAATACCACCGTCTGGTGAACTGAAATCATGTTACAGTGTACTTGTACATTTTTATAGAACTTAATGTACTTGTCTGACCAGGTGCCATGTCTTGACCAGGGAGCTGAACCTCCTAAAATAAGATTGTGGTATAATTTCTGAAATGCTGCACACTTATCTTGCTTTGTTTCCTGATCCTAGGTGGGTGCAATACAAGGGCAACAGGAATGGTTTTCTCATAGGTAGGATTTTGGTGCCTTGTTCAGCCCACTTCATGCTGCTGAGCCACTGGAAGAAAAAATTGCAGCTCCAATTGCATTCTAAAAAATGCTGTTGCTGAATGACTTGTAACAAGTTCGACTCATGCGGGTTTTTTGGGTCTGACTGACTACTCTTAAGCAGACAGTCTCAGGATGCTTATCTAACCTGAACTTCCAAACCTTCTGAGATTCACCTCACTAATCTGTGCTGTTCCTCCTGAGTCCTGTATTTTTAAGGGCATGCTAAATACCCCACGTTGATTAATGTCATTGTAATGTAAACTTATTCAATGAACATATGTTGTGCTCCATTCTAATCACTTCATGTGGTGCCAAAATCCCCTTTTTAAGTGTTTCTTCATCAGTTATTGATGAATAGTGTTCTTAAACTGTGAAATAGCTCTCCCAGACTGTCATTCTGGTTCTGTTCCAGCTTAAACATATTTTTGGTTTGGAATAAAATATGATTATCCAACATCTTTAAAAAGAAATTGGACCTGACCTGAGCCTGGCATTAGCTGCTGTTGCTCCCGTCTCTGAATTGCATCCAATTCAAAACCAAACAACTATGGGGGACATTGGCAAGTGCAGAAAAATATATCCAAACAATTGTTATGCTCAGTTCTTCCTAATTATAATATTTCAAAATCCCATAGTATAAACTCTCAGACTAATGATTAATTGCTCATAATTAGTAAATAGTGGAAAAAGAGGGCTTCTTTTGCACTAACAGAATAAAGGGAAGGAAACCAACTGTCTTGATTCTTATCCTGTGGGGAAGATTGTCTTTATTATGAATCAATTTAGATAATTTATTTTATTATTAACAAAGACAAGTTTAAGAGCAAGGACAAATGTTGATAGCCCCAGCCTGCATGTTCACACTTTGTAATCATTACGTGTTATTCCTTTGATAATAATTCCTCCTATGAACAGTAGTGACCATGTCCTTGTAGCAAGACATCCTTTGCAGCTAAAAGAAAAAGGCAATGTATCCCCATGTGCTGTGCCCAGAGGTATAAGATAGGATCAGACTTAAACACCTACTCTCTAAAAGGTATTTATTCTCTCATCTACCATGGGAGAAAAGAAAAAAAAGTAGAACAGAAGAAAGGAAGATAAGATTACTTTTCTACTGTTGACTGAATCACATTTGTTCAGTGTTTATAAAACGTAACATGACTATTTCAAATTAAGAGGAAATTCATTTTTGTTAGGCATTGAGATGCATTAAAAGTTTACTGAAATGGCATTTGGGTTTGTCCAGCAAGTCTTACTTTTTAAACCTGCTTGTTCACTATTCACTCAAAATCAATGGTAAATGAATAATCCCATTAGTTTAAACATATTGAACAGTTGGGTATTATGGACATCTTATTCCATGGACTTGTAAAGGAGATAGGCTTCCTAATTTGTCTTTCTAGTAGTGCTAGGAGCCCTATAGGAAGGGAGGACTCTAAGGTTCAAGCCACTGTCCAATGGTAATATATAATAGTGTGGATCCCTGTCTAGATATTCCTCCCCTCTTAAACATCTTTTGATATTTTTCAAATTAATTTTCTTTGAAACTTATTTTCATATTTTTCTAATTGGTTAAACAGTTGTAATTGTCAGGCTAACCACACTTTGTTCTTTTAGTTTGTATTTTATTTATGAACCTTTTCTTTTCATGTTTTGTTCCTTCCTAAATTATCTATAAATTTCCAAGTGTGTGTATGTTTGTCTAATTGCTTCAATAAACTATAATGCATAATGCCTAGACCAGTTATTTACCTTGGTTTTCATCATTCTTTTTTGTCTCACTCTTTGCAAGTGGGAATTGCTCAACTGTCTGTTTTGTTCCAGTAAAAGGTAGTTTACTAAAAGATGGTTATGAATGCCCTCAGCCTAGGGACAATATATTCTGTTATTTGCTCTTCGGTAATATTGAGCTGCACTTGTATGCTAAATGTAGGCTGAAGTGAAATTACATGACCATAGAGAAATACTTTACACTGTCCTGTAACATAGTTTCCCCATGCCCAGCAAATGCATTTAACTGAGTGTCACTGTTGCAGTGGGAAGCAGGATCCCACCATGTTGGAGAATCTGGAGAAGTCACTCTTGCCCAGCATCGACTGGAAGCTGGGAGGGGGACTTCATGTGGTTATAACGTCCTGAGGAATGATCCGAGATGTGAAATTGCAGATGTGGTTACTAGAGGGAAAGGGAGCGAGAGTATATGGTTGAATTTAGCTTGGTCACAAGTGTCAAAGATTCAGTGTTCACATCATCTTTCTTACTATGTTGAAGTGAAAGTCAGAAGTGGTGGAGGTGATTTTAGCGGCATGTGGTACTTTCCCATGACAGATGTAAATGTTTTTGTGGAAATAAAAGAGTTATCTCAGACCTTGGTGACACAAACATGAGTAACAGCATTCTTGCTCAAATGTAGTACTGTGCAACTTGGCAAAGAAACACTGTACAAGTCTGTTACTTAAGCAGCAAAAAACAAAAATCTAGAAAAAAAACCAAAACCTTTTCCTTGTACTTTAACTATAGAGATGAGGCAGTTTGTGTTGGCAGGTTAGGAAAGGTCTGGTCATATGGTAATGACTGATATGAGCGGGTGCTTCACGTGTTCTTTACATCAACAGCTAAACTGAGCCAAGAGCACCTAAATATGGTGTAAAATGCCCTCTGCTAAGTCATTTCCACCCAGATATCTGAGGCAGAAACCTGAAGGAGGAGCATTGCTTAGTAGTACACGTACAAGGCTGGCCAACATCTAGAAAAAGAGGACCAGTCCTCATTTTTGTATCTATTCCCCAACAGGAGTGGGCAGTGAGGAGCTGCACTCAGCATCTGCTTCCAGGGCATGGGAAGGATGCTGGTAGCTCTTCAGCAAGGCTGGTCTGCTAAATGTGTGCGTGCTAGCTACTGCCTATGACTGCGCAGGAGAAAGAGGGAGCTTTGTCTGATGGATAGTTAATTAACTGCCCCAATTCAGCACTTCCTATGGTTTGGTAGACAGTATGGTAAGCAGTGTAGCTTGCTCTATACTTAGCAATTTCTCCTCCTCCATGTGATAAACCACATACTGCCCCTTTCCTCCCCTTGCAGAGACCTTCTGATCATGTGGAACAAGTGCTTCTTCCCCAGATGTTTTCCCTTTCCCTTGTTTGTATTCACTTGAGGCAGACATGGCGCTATCATTCTGCTCATGTCCCTGCTGTGGCTTGTTCTGTGAATCATCCAAACCTGCTCTTGACATCTGCTCTTGTATGGTGGGAACAAGGATAATGGGGTAAGAACCTGACCTTGCAGTAAGTGACAGTCTTACTCCTGCCTCCAGTGGGACCAAGGTTTAAACAAAGACTTTTTTTTTTCACTGCCCCTATGTATTTTATTTAGCATGGTTGTTAAGATAGACACCCATATTTTCCTTCCCTGCATAACAGTAATAAATGGGTAAAGGCAGCTGAAAACATAAAAGTAGGAAGATCCCTCTAAAAACTGGCATGTTTAGTGATGTTATCCATGGTTTGCTACTGCAGCCTATGACAGTGGCACAAGAAAAACTTGATAGAGGAAAAGTGCATGAGGGAGTTCAGGATTCTATCTGCCCGCCAATATTTATGAAGTTTGATCAAGTAATTAAGCAGTGATAGTGGGATTTATTCAGTGCATACTTTTTCTGGTGAGTTGGTACCCTTAGGTTTAAGCCATAGTTTTACAAACAGAATTATGCAATTAATTGAACCAATACATAGAAAATCACAGCTAATAAAACAAGGATTCACCCCTTCTTTTTAAGTAAAAAAAAAAGTTACATGGCACTTACAAGCACTGAACCCACAGACAAGTGTGGAAAATATCTGCTAGTATAACACAGGGATTATAAAATATTATTTTTAAGGCACTTTATGTATTAGAGTGAATATATCTAACTGATATTGCTGCATATAATTCTTTCAGATTTGAACACCTGGTTTCAACCTTTAAAGGTTTTATACAGTGAATTTATAGGATACCAGAGGCATGTGTAGGCTCATTTACTCTGCACAGTAAAAATATAAGCCTTGAACTTTCTCAATGGTTTAATGTTTTTAATAATAAGAGATGAGAAACATATTACAGAAACACTCCATATGCTGCATTTACCTTTTAATGGAAGTTAAAGAACAACATTGCACAGGAATTGCATGTTTTACAGATTTAGTCTACTTGTGCAATCCTTGTGAGGACTGATGGTACTTGCTCCTCCTATAACTACATATATTTACTGGTAAATATAATGAGCAGTACTCTTCCAGGTTTTGAGTATTCAAACATAAACACGAAGTTGTGCATTCGATCCATTTGACTGTTACACTTTTATAGTATTAATGGTAAGTTTCAGGTTCCTTCTATATAATTAAATAATGAAATATCCTGTTTTTAAAAAGCAAAATGAATACTATAAACAGCAGTGTTATACAGGTTTTTTTAAATCTCTCGAGAAAGCTTGCTGAAAACAAGTCAATAGAACAATTGTGCATTAAATTGCTAATCTATTTTACGTTTTATTAAATGCTTAGTGTTGTTTTCCTAATTCACTTAGATGGTAATGACTAATCAAGTAATGATCAGTGGTTTATAATTTAAAAATAGGTTCACTGTATGGAACCTTGAAAGATAAACAGGACCTGTCATCTGGATGGACAAAATATGAACATACACAACTCCCCCC
>NW_008824035.1:6710956-6714346 GCF_000699105.1 Pygoscelis adeliae
CCCCCCCCCAAGAAACAGTAATTGTTGTGTTGGTAGCTGGTATTTGACTTAACTTTATGCTAGATGACTTCTTTCCAGTCTGCTGTTCTCAGCACTTCTGAAAACTGACTTTTGGACTCAAAACTCTTGGGCTTGAAATCTACTTTAAAGAAATCTTTTGCTTTCCTTGTAGTACTCCTATGGGTGTAAAACTTAAAATACTGGAATCTACCCTATTTGACTTCTAAGACGGTGGGGGGGAAAGACACACATGATGATTCCCATTATTTAGAAAACTAAATGGTTATTTCAGCATGGATCTCTTGGGCATGGCCAAGCTCTGTTTCTTCAAAACAGGGTATGAAATGCCATCTAGTAAAGGCGTGAGGGACCATGCCTCTTATCTCAAAACCCAGCTGGGGAAGAGGGGAGGATGAGAAGCCAGTAGTGAATAGCAGGATGCATGTTCAAGAAAGCAACATGAGTGAAAGACTGTGGTGTTGCATCTGTGCTAAAGTCTTTAAGGAGTAATTGTCTTCCACACATTGGAAAGCATAGAGTTGCAGTGTTTTTACTGAATATATGAACCTCCTATACGTTGCTAATTACAGGTTAGGTGAACCAGACATATGTGCCTGTGACAACATGATGGTATGAGTGTGTATCCTTGCTTGCCTGTACTTGAGTGGTCATGTTGGTGTAACTGAATATGTAGCAATAAAAAGAACAACATGCTCTGAAATAGCCCAGACAACTGGTTAGCTTGCAAAGGCACTTGAAATAGAAGACAAGTTTTGAGTGTAAAATTTTCCATCATAGACAGATTTCCTCCCGAACTCCTAATAATGAGGCTTTAAATCAGTAGCCTACAATCTATTTTCTCAGAAAAAGTCAAATGGGGAGTCTACTTCTGAAAGCTGGCAAAGTCAACTAAGGTGTTATTTTTACAGTTTACTAATTCCTCAGGTAGCTATTTACATGAGCCAGTAAAGGAGATAATGCACTGCATGTAAGTCAAAGCATAAATTTCACTTCTGGTCAGTCTGGTAGTTTTGTTTTTCCCCAAGGTTTGAGCTCATTTACTTAGCCTGAAGCACTTGCATCCAAGGCCTCACCCTACATACCAAAATTTTAGCCTGCTTTGAGGAAAAGGATATTATTTAACAGCAGCATTGAAATACTTCACCACGCACAAAGCCATCAGGGACAGCTAAACCTGGTGTAGAGGTATGGACTGACAATCTGCAGAAACTTCCAAATGCATATGATGAAAAGCTAACCACTGGATGGTGGAATTCAAAGATGAATTGGTCATCACTGTATAAACAAGAAAATGAAGAAAATAAATGTAGCAAAATTCTAGCTTCCTTCCAGATGTGTAGCATAGCCAGGGGCACAATGGCCAGAAGTGCAAGGAAAGCAATGGCTGTGCTGCAGACTGCTGGTAGTCGTGTTTCTGTACAGGTGGCTGCTTGTAGAAGGGACTCAATACATCTTAGTGTCTATCTGTGTCTTTTCTGAGTGACAATTTTCATGTTTTAAGGAGGCTTAAAAAAGCAATACTTAAGTTAGCCTATGGCACCAGATGTTGTGTGGCCAATGAAAGGTCTGGAAATTAAATAGGATAAAAGAGGATTGTATAGTTGAAGCCCTTGGTTTCAACTGTGAAACCCCTTGAAGGTGGCTGAAGTCCTTCAACTAGCATCACCTGGCTGATTGCAAGGTATTTAGAGACCCCTTTCCATCCTCAATGAAGGGCTTCAAATAATGTTTAGGGAGCATGGATTTCAAAGTAGAATGGCAATAGGTGCTTCTAGAAGTTATATTAGTTTTGAAACTATTACCTTAAACGGTCAGATGCTCCTGCTTTCATCTCTGTTCAGTGGGAGGAAACAGTTATTCAACTTGAAATAAAGTTTATCCTCTAGTAAAAAACAATGTTCTCATTCTGATAATTTGAAGGTATATAGAAGAAATGAGAAAATTACTGATTATGACAGGAATGAGCTGGAGATGTTTCCAATTTTCTTAAGTATTTGTGTCTACATCCTTTAAACATGAGAATTATAACACTGAGACACTAAATGCATTTCAGGGAAAAAAAAAAACTCAAAAACCCAACAACAAACCCAAAACGAATTACTACAGTGCAGAAAATGAAAATCTTAAGTAGGCCACTGAAGGGGGTGAGGGGAGAATCAAAATATGCCAGTGGCATTAACAAATTCTCAAAGTAATCTATTTTCCTTCCAGGGTTTAAGACCTTACTACAGAAGATGACAAAGCATGTTTAACATGAATTGAATTGCTAACTGTAAAAGTCAGGGTACTTATTAATCTGTGACCAAGTAACTCTCTTCCTCCTAGCTACAACATTAAATAATCATCTTTTACTTCACAATTAAGTAATCACTCTTCAGAAGTGGCAGGTATGGTGGAATATAAAAAAAATGCAATACAAGCCAACAGCAGTTGACTTTTAGGTATGCAATACCTGGAAAAAAATATATTAGGCGGCAATAAATGTTAATCAGTTTTGACACTGAATTGGTGGGGAACCCCAAGAATGTAGCATTGATATAAACGTGTGTGTTTAAGACATACTGAAAATTAGGAAGATGTACTCTAAAATTTTGAAATGAGTCAGGTTTTTCTAGGTCCGATATGAGCAAGGGGTTTGGACAATATACCTGACTTTTAAAAAAACAATAGGATGAATCTACTGGTGCTCAGAGGATTGCCTTTCTGTCAATTAGTGCTGGGCCCAAATGCATTCTTCACTAAAACCCACTTGCTTTGAGCAGCAAGTGAGGCTGACGTTCCTCCTCAGAAGTCTACCCTGCTGATGATCTCTGATCCAGTAACAACGTGGTGCCCTTCTGGGGTATCTTTGACTTAGGGCTCCTGGCTTCAAATGGTCACAGGTAGCTAGCACACCTGTGTCTTACAGAATGAGGCAGAAGGCTTGGGTGAACCTACAAAGCATTTATTCAAGGAGTAAGTCCTAAACTTCCTTCTTATGTGCATCTCTTAACTGACTTAGCTATGGTTGTCCCACCAGGTGCAGGAGCATCATAGGAGTGTAAGGCAGCTTAGTGAAATAGTTGCAGTTGTGTGTGGTGCTGAAGAAAGCTGCCTGGGCATGGGGGGCTGCTTAGAATCATAGAATCATTAAGGTTGGAAGAGACCTCTAAGATCATTGAGTCCAACCGTCAACCCAACACCATCATGCTCACTAAACCATGTCCCTAAGTACCTCATCTACCCGTCTTTTAAATACCTCCAGGGATGGTGACTCAACCACTTCCCTGGGCAGCCTGTTCCAATCTTTAACCACTCTTTCAGTAAAGACATTTTTTCCTCATGTCCCAAGCTAAACCTCCCCTGGTGCAACTTGAGGCCATTTCCTCT
>NW_008824035.1:6718559-6732610 GCF_000699105.1 Pygoscelis adeliae
AGCTCCTCCGCCAGCTCTCTCAGCACTCTCGGGTGGATCCCATCCGGCCCCATAGACTTGTGAGTATCCAGATGACGTAGCAGGTCGTTGACCGCTTCCTCTTGGATTATGGGGGGTTCATCCTGCTCGCCATCCCTGTTTTCCAGCTCAGGGCGCCGAGTACCCTGAGGGTAACTAGTCTGATTGCTAAAGACTGAGGCAAAGAAGGCATTAAGTACCTCAGCCTTTTCCTCATCCTCGGTGACAATGTTCCCCCCCGCATCCAATAAAGGATGGAGATTCTCCCTGGCTCTCTTCTTGTCATTAATGTATTTGTAAAAACTTTTTTTGTTGTCTTTAACGACAGCGGCCAGGTTGCGTTCTAGCTGGGCTTTTGCCTTTCTCATTTCCTCTCTGCACGACCTAACGAGATCCCTGTACTCTTCTTGAGTCGCCTGCCCCTTCTTCCACAAGTGATAAACTCTCCTTTTTTTCCTGAGTCCCAGCAAAAGCTCCCCGTTCAGCCAGGCCGGTCGTCTTCTCCGCCCGTTCTTCTTGCGGCGTACAGGGACAGCCTGCTCCTGCGCCTTTAAGACTTCCTTCTTGAAGATCGTCCAGCCTTCCTGGACCCCTTTGCCCTTCAGGATGGTCTCCCAAGGGACTCTCTCAACCAGCGTCCTGAACAGGCCAAAGTCCGCCCTCCGGAAGTCCATGGTAGCAATTTTGCTGCCTCCCCTCCTTACTTCACCGAGAATTGAGAATTCTACCATTTCATGGTCGCTAAGCCCAAGACGGCCTCCGACCACCACATCTCCCACCAGTCCTTCTCTGTTTGTGAACAGCAGGTCGAGCGAGGCACCTGCCCTGGTAGGCTCACTTAGCAGCTGTGTCAGGAAGTTGTCTTCCACACACTCCAGGAACCTCCTAGACTGCTTCCTCTCTGCCGTGTTGTATTTCCAGCAGATGTCCGGGAAGTTGAAGTCCCCCACGAGAACAAGGGCCAGCGATTGAGAGACTTCTGCCAGCCGCTTGTAGAACGCTTCATCTGCCTCTTCATCCTGGTTGTGTGGTCTCATGCTTAGGCATGAGAAGGAGAGAAAACAGTTTAGAACGTGACAAGTTGAGTTACAAATAGTGTTTTTACAGGACAGTTTCTGGTAAACTGTCAGTGAACTCAGAGCATGACTTATGCTGGAATTTTGGTTTTCCCTAGGAGCTTAGCTAAAACTAGAGCAAGTCTTTTATTAGTGCTCTAACTAACAATGGCACATAAGCCCTGAAAAACTGAAGATTATTCCATAATCAAGTTATGGATTTGGTGGGGGGGTGGGGCATGATGGCAACTGTTTAAAAACCATCATGTCTTAGTGCTTGTATGCACTCACTATTCTGAAGATTCACTTCCCTACTGCTTTGTTGCCATCTAACTAAAATACAAAGGACTAATATTGTTATGGTGTAATGCAAGTATATAATGCCGTTCAGACTTGAATGAATAGCAGAGAAATTCTACTACTGCTTGCACTGTGGCTGGTTGTTAGGTGAAAATTAAAGATTTTGTATGGTAAAGGAAGATTGCTGTTAGCAAAATACCACAGAAGGCTTTAGTTTATTTGTGGCACCTGCAAACTGGCCTGCCTATCTCTTGTTTTTGAAGATTTTGAACTGTTTATTTTAATGGTGTTGATTGCGCTTCTTTCAGTCTTGCAAGCTATGTGAGCTAAGGGAAAGTAAATTAAAAGTTCTATATTTGAACCGTCATTGTGGCTTAGGTTTTTGTTTTCTTTTAAACCTACACCTTCAAAGGAAGGAAATACCAGAAGCCTTGCAATATAATATGCATAGCTGACCTTCTGAGTTCCGGCTTGCATTAGGAATGAGGAAAGTACTTCAAGGTACAAAAGCAGAAGGTTAGAACAAGGTTTAGTAATTCCAGCACTTTGAGTCACTGGAAATAATAAGTAGTGCAGAGATAATTGTGCAGTGCTGCAAGCAAAGATGGAAGAAAAGTGCAAATATATCCTGAACCATTAAAATATTAGAGCAATGTTTTCAGCATCACTAACTTTTTTCATTTGTATTGAACTGTGAAGTTGAGTACCACAGAAGTAAATGCCAACTGTGACAAAATACATAAAACAACAAGAGAAGGAAATTAATACCAAATGGTATCATCCAAAGCTATTAAATGGGAATCAAACACAGCTACAGCATTCACTATATCTAATGCACTGGCCTACACTAATTCTGATAAGAAATTTAGCAGCATCTCCTCTATCCTGGATAGGACAAAGGGTAATAAATGAAATAATTGCCCTCTGGGTTTGGAAGTTGTATGTGAAAAGCAGGAATTGTTGTCTGTCCATTTTTTTGTAATAGTAGGAATAAAATCCTGACATTTTTTTTTTAACTGAGGTTTCTGGCAAAACTCCTATTGATGTTAGTTTCACTACTATGTTAAAATAGTAATGCCTCATGATCCAGCAAGTGTGAGGCTTGTTGTGCTGCCAGTACAGAAACGTGGAATAAGAGGCAGTTGCTGCTCCCAGAGAACTTGCTATCTAAACAGAGTATGAAATAGATGGTGCGCTAAAGAGATTTCATATAAATGATGTCTTTATAGTGAGGAATTGTGGGGCTTCAGAATCCTAGAAAGTAGAGGGAGAGAGAAAGCAAAAGACTCCAAACCTTCACTCCAAAACTTTGAAATAAAGGCATTAGCAGTGGCTTGGAAGTTGACATCATCTGGCTGGGTCACTTCTGAGAGGCAGCTGCATCCCTCCCTCCCACAGCCACATGGCAAACCAAATGGGGATGCTGGTGGCAGGGTCCGGAGGCTTGTTTGGCCAAGCACCAAGTTTTGTGGGGCACATTCAGTGAGCCAGGTGTAAATTTTCGTTTTTATCGTGTATGTACCACTTGCTGAGATGGATGCGGGAGCTGCTTTTCTCAGAGAAGAATCGCTGGCTGTGCTGCCTCATTGTGTTGCAGGAACTGTGATGACAGCTGCCTGGGGCAAAAAGGGGAGTGCTGTGCTCCCAATGGCAGGGCAATGGAGGAGCATTACTGGAGTTACCTGTTACATGGGCTTTGGTCCCTTAGCTGAAGGAGGACTGTCTTTCACGCCCCAGTTTTCCACAGCAATTCCTTTTGAGTTGTTCCTTCCCTTTCAGTAGATGTCAACAGTTGGAAGCACCCCTGCAATGCCTTGGAGCATTATGTACTGCATTGAAGGATTAGAAAAGACCTTTCACTGTTGGATGGGATTGACTGGGCTTCAGTGGGTGTCCTGCCTGCCTTGCAGCTGGAGTGCAGAGAATAAAGACTCGGGCACTTCCTCAGAGTATAATAAAACAACACTTCTTGTGACTTGTGATTGCTAAGCAGAGGAGAGAAGTGATAAACATGCCATTTCCCATTGTAAATGAGATTTGAGACTGTTTGATCTTTTGCCAGAAGGGGACAGATGTCTGTCTGTCAAACAGAAGCAGTCAAACCAAGGTGTTCTGTTCATTTCAGTTTCCCCCCACTCTTGCAGGCTGTGCTGGAGAGCAGGCTGCAAGGCTCAGCCAACAGGAGCTTTGCACCCCGTACCTGGACCAGGTTAGATGCCTGATCACTGAAATTGCAAAAAGATATGTGCTTTTATCTAATATTTTTTTTTTTTTTAAATAAGGTTCAAGCCTGCTGCTTAAAACCTCTTCCAGCATCTGTTTTCCATTCGTTTATGTGCCCTAAGCAAGTGTTTCACTTCAAAATGATGTTTGCTGGTTTGGGTTGGTCTTTAATGCAACAAGTTAGATATTTATTTTGGGCACAAAGTGGTTCTAATTTTTTTCCTGTGATTTTATAGCTTTAAATTCCAGTAGCCTGTTGTACCCAAACACTGTCACTTTGTGAAACAGAAAACACTGCTCATTATGCAGAAGGTACAAAACCATACTCTCTCAGTAAGTCTTTACTCTTTGTACTTGTGCTATACAGTTTCACTCTTATCTAAAACCAAACTTGCTTAGGTTGAAAATATATAGTTACTAGTTACAAAAAGCTGTTACATGGTTTTACTTCAAAATGATGTTTGCTGGTTTGGGTTGGTCTTTAATGCAACAAGTTAGATATTTATTTTGGGCACAAAGTGGTTCTAATTTTTTTCCTGTGATTTTATAGCTTTAAATTCCAGTAGCCTGTTGTATCCGAAGCACTGTCACTTTGTAAACAGAAAACACTGTTCATTATGCAGAAGGTACAAAACCATACTCTCTCAGTAAGTCTTGACTCTTTGTACTTGTGCTATAGTTTCACTCTTATCTAAAAACAAACTTGCTTAGGTTGAAAATATATAGTTACTAGTTACAAAAAGCTGTTACATGGTATTAAGATGTCAGTCACTGCTAAGGTGGTATTTTTAATCGCAGTTTTGTCCTACTTGTAAAACATTCCTTTTTGTGCATTTTATGGTCCACAGCCCTTGAGGTTTTTAAAGTACTCCCAGGTTCTGTTATGAACAGCACTCAAGTAATGAAATAACAATTTCCGTACTTCATGATGCTTACAGGTGCGTTAGTACTGCACTGAAATGAGAGCTAGTGGCATGTTGGTAACACAGACTAGTGAGCCACGAAACTGTCCCTGTATGTCCCAGTAAGATTCTGTAGTGCTAGGGGCACACTTTGATAAGGAAAACTAAAATTTGAGCATCTGGGCTGCTTTTTCTTTGTAGCGGCTTTGTGCAGCTTAGCACTTAAACTGTCTGGAAAATCACTCTAAACCTCCTTGTTACCATCACTCAGGTGCTCTTTCATATGCATTTCCCTTTCCACGTTTCCCTGTATCTGAGGTAGCACCTTCTGAGTGCCTTTTCCATGGCGAAGGTGCTGATTCTTGGGATTTGAAGGCACACCGTGAGGTTGGCTGCAGCATTAGATGTAGACCTTCGACGGTGTCAGCCATCCTTTCACTGGCAGAGGTAGAAGCGTGGGCTGTGCCATAGCGGGGCCATGGGAAGCCCCCACCTGTGCAAATCTGAGGGTGCTGTATAAGTATCTGTAGAGCTAAAACGAAAACTTGCTCTAAATGCTCAGTCCAGAGCTTCAGCTCCTGTATCCTTTCTTGATATGGCCACATGTATATCTTTAAGTTTATCTTAATGGTTCCTCCTTGATTTCTACTTCTAGATGTGCCTGTATATATTCTGTATTTGAAGTGTGAGCTGTGGCAGGTAGTTAACCACTTACACAAACTCTTTTTGTTTCTCTGGGGTGAGTGTCAATAACTGCACAGTTAGTGCTGAAATTTGTTCTTACTGCAAATTAGCAGCTGTCTGCAGCATGCAATGCAATGTTAAATATCCTTTTCTGAGCCCTGTTGAAGGTATGTTAAAGAATGGAAAGCATTTTTTAACAGCTGGAGCACTTCTCTCAATTTCTTCTGGTTTTTGGTCACTTTCAGATGAGAGTTAAAGTGTGGCTGAAAGTGCCAAACACTATTAAAATTACTTTTCTGGGAGGTGGAGGGGAACAATGGCAGATATTATAATAAAAATGTGGTGACTTTGGTAGAGTAAACCAAGTATTCTTAGACCAGATCTCAAAGGTAAAGCTCGCTTAAAAGAAAAAAGCTTTTTCAAACATTTAAAAAAAACCACCACAAAAATTCTCCAATGAAAAATATTTATGATCTTCAGTTTGGTACAGGTGGAAGAATTGTATTTAATTCTTGTGCTATAGGATCCTCTTTGCTTGTTATTTTCCACACTGGGGATGTCTGCCAACTCTTAGCTCTGAGGTGAAAATCATATCTCGGTGATTAAGCCAGCAAACATACTCTTGAAAAATTAGTTCCATCTTTTTTCCATTATGCTGTTTTTATGCTTAGTATAAAAAAAAAAATGCAGAGAAGTCAGACTAGCATTAGACCTCATAGCACCGTCAGTGTTTGACCATGACAGGTGAACTAGAAGCCTGAAAGACAGTGTCTTAACATCCAGTATATCTAGCTGGACTAGGGTAGTTGAATTTAGTTCATCAGTTTAATAGTTACCACTGTCTTTTTTTTTTTTAATAAATAAAATTCAGTGTTTTAAAACCAGCTAAAGAGAATGTAGTAATTCTTGAGGATGAAACCTTTTGTGCAATTTTAAAGACCCTAAATAATCACATGCTACAAGGGAGAAGAATGTGAGTGCCAAATCTACTAACTGCACAACAAATACAATTGCAAAATTGCAGTGTTCATATGTTTGGCTTCTCCAGTCTGGCCTCTGGAGCTAAGAGATGTCCTCATCCTGCATAATGTGGCGAGCAGAGTTTCTGGCAGAGCTATGACTATGACTTGATGGTGAATTTCCTTGGATTGTAAAATTAAGCACAACTTTACATTCGTGTTAACTCAGTTTAGATAAACTTGATATTGCAGAGGATGTCTTGCACAGTTAAGGCTGGAGGTTGCTGTCATTGAGATGAAATAGTGTTCTTCTATTCTTTCAAAGAAGTGTATTACTTAAAATGCTTGGCAAATACTTGCATTTAGTAACAAGATGTTCTCATTACTAAATGCAGAAGACTTCTGCATTAACGGATGAGCTCTGATGAATCTTGCTTTGTCAATTTATGATGTTGCTCCCCACCTTTCCTGAAGGTTATTGTTGTCTTAGTAAAGTTAGCAGACAGCAATATAGCCCATGCTATAGTGCATCCACTACAAAGTCCAACATCTTAATTGAAAGCTATGTTCTCCAGCAATTAAAGCAGAGGGGCAGGACTGACAGCTCAGGCAGTGATTTTGAAACCACTGTAGGGAGCTGCTGGGACTTAGTTGTGCGTCCAGTCAAAGCAGCTAACTTCTCTTCACCAGGGCAGGCTCTTGGGTGTAGTAGGGCTGACTTAAAGGGTTAGGTGCAGCCTAGGGTGTTTAGCTGGAAATGATTTCATTAAAGCCTGTTGGATTTTGTTTGAAAATGGGGGCAGGGGGGGAGGAAACCCAATTATTCATGTAATCTTGAATGAGGAATATCTGTTTCCTGAACAGAATTTCCTGGTTAAATATGATGTCTTTTTGACAGTTTCCATGGTCTCCTTTACTGTCTTTGAATTGGAGAGCATTTAAATTAAAATGTTAAGTTTTGCCACATTCTTTTCTCAGTATTTTTTTATTTTCTGAGTTTAGGTTTTCCCTTCTTGCTGGAGGCTATACCATAGCAGCTGACAGGAATACTTGGTCATAAAATGGGAGCAAGGAGATCGCAAGCCAAGGTGTTCACATTTCTTTTGTCCTTTCTTGCCCAGTAATGCCTGTCTCCTG
Source organism: Pygoscelis adeliae (assembly GCF_000699105.1). Classification (NCBI taxonomy): domain Eukaryota; kingdom Metazoa; phylum Chordata; class Aves; order Sphenisciformes; family Spheniscidae; genus Pygoscelis; species Pygoscelis adeliae. Next base: position 6,725,838 of record NW_008824035.1, read on the forward strand.
CTGTTTTAAGGAGAACTGAAAAGTTGATTCTTTAGAGTGAATTTGTGGAGGGGAGGAGTGCACAAGGCCAGGCAGGGCTGAGGGAAGGTCTGTTTTATCCAAAGCTGAGCAGGACACTGGCGTTGCTCTGAATTTGTAACGATTGTTTTATTTGTCAAGCTCTGTACTCATGAGTAGTGCAAACTATAAAAGTGTCGGTAGTGGAAATAAAGCATTTTGTGTAGCTTTAAAGAGATTACTTTTGTCACCAAATACTGCTTTACTGCTCACTACAAAATATATTAGTTCTTTTCACTGCATCAATATAATTAGTTCAGTCTGTTAACCAGTGTATTTCATCTAATACTTTCTTCTGCATTTGCTGACAATACAATTACAAAAAATTACAAGCCAACTGAAAACAATGCAAAAACATTTGTCTGTCTGCTGTTTCTTCTACAATGGCAGTTTGCCAGAGATGACATGCTTCACTAAATGTCACTAAATATTATGTACTTAGGACTTAATTATGCCTTTAAGGCACTGGCCCTTTCAGGGAAGAGAGTGGATAAAATTGCTTCCTTGAGAGCTTTGAGCCATGCTCTGCCTGAGAAAACATGACTGCTGGCAGCGTGGTGGGAAATCAAAAGGCAAGTTGATCATCTATTCGAGATGATGGAGCATACATTCTTGCCCACGTCTTCTCAGCTCTGCTGATGGGTGAGCTATCTCACTGTTCTGGGCATTAAATAAACCTCTGTCAAAGCGATGTCTGCATCTGTAGCCTCAAATGCTCTTTCTGTCCTGTTATCTAAGGCTTACAGTGGGGAGGTAGCTTTCAGGGTACTGAAGCCTGAGATCCTATGTGAAAAAAAAAAAAAAAAACCCACAACCCTTTTGCAGGCTTTTTGTCCAACACTAACACTGTGAGCCAGGAGGACTGAAGGGGTGAGACTCTAGACTGGGATCTCACTGATCTCTAAAGAGGTTGTCAGACCCAGGACGCACAATTGCTGGCAGCTTCTAATTCTTAACCTCTTGAAAATAATATATTTCATAGCATATTTATAAGCTTCAGAATATATATATTCAGAGGCAACCCATGGAACACGGCTAAATAAGGATTATATTGTGCTGTAGAAGTATGTACGATGTAGCTGTTGAATAATTTAATGCTGCTTTTTTTTCTATCAACTTTGTAGTCTATCCATTCTCCTTAGCATTTAGTCCGCTCTCAAAGATTTCCTTAAAAGTCCTTTCTAAAGTCAAACTATTACAAACTACTACAGATGTGAGTCAGTAAGTGCTATTAGTAGAGCTGGATTTCCCAAGAGCTGTATCTCATGTCAGGTAATCTTGTTTAGAGTTTTCTCTTTAGACAGTTACTCACTAACATAAATAGCATCTCAGTTGCAAAATCTGCATAATCCAGGTTACAAGAGCAACTGCCTAAGCTGGGTAACTTTGGTGTCAAAATTTCTTCTTCCAGTGCTTCTTTGTGGTTTGCAAAACCACTGTGCTGAGTAACAGGTGGTAAATTCAGGAGCCAGCCCTGGCAATCACCTTTTCTTTGCCATAGTGTCTTCCACCTTTAATGTGAGCTTTTGCCAACTCACCTCTGCTGTACGTCTTCACTCAGGCTCTACTCCTGGGCTGAAGTTTTGAAGAGATGAAAATGGCACCTGTCCTCAATGGTGCTTGCTCCCTGGCCCCCAGTCAATGATTTAGCCTCCTCACCGATTTCTGGAAACCTGAAGTTTCTGAGTTTTTTGGGTACTTAACTCTGCTATCCATACACATATAAAACCAGATTGTCGTGGTTTAACCTCAGTCGGCAACTGAGCACCACGCAGCCGCTCGCTCACTCCCCCCACCCCCCAGTGGGATGAGGGAGAGAATTGGAAGAGCACAAGTGAGAAAAACTCGTGGGTTGAGATAAAAACAGTGTAATAATTGAAATAAAATGATAATGATAATAATATAATAATAATAATACACAAAGCAAGTGATGCACAGTACAGTTGCTCACCAGCCGCCGACCGATGCCCAGCCAGTCCCCGAGCAGCAGCCCCCCCAGCCAGCTTCCCCCAGTTTATGTACGGAGCATGACGTCACATGGTATGGAATGTCCCCTTGGCCAGTTTGGCTGTGCCCCCTCCCAGCTTCTTGTGCACCTGCAGCCTTCTCAGTCGGTAGAGCATGGAAATCTAGAAAGTCCTTGGCCAGCGTAAGCATTACCTAGCAACAACTAAAACATTGGTGTGTTATCAAGTTTGTTCCCATCCTAAATCCAAAACACAGCCCTGTACCAGCTACTAGGAAGGAAATTAACTCTATCCCTGCTGAAACCAGGACACCAGAGATGATTGCAGCAAATCCTTTCATCTTCTTTGCTATGTGTGTACTCAAACACATCTGTGCTAAAATGTTATAGCTTAGAAGAAGGTAAGCAACGTATGCTCTAGTCTCAAGTAGTGTCTTGCAAACAAAACATAGCCTGAGTTCTAATAAGTGAAACATTAAGAGCCACTGTTCACATAGATTGCTTGATTTTACCCTTGACTTCAGTAGAGAAAATGTCCTAGAACTGTTACATCTTCCTTGCTGTAATATAAGTAAAACACAAATGCGTTCTTACTGTCATCAGTGATATTTATATAAAGCACTAGGTTTACAATGGTACATAACTTATTATTGAAAAGAAATTTAATTGCACTTAAATATTACTCACTGTATGCCTTTTCTTATTCTATTATAAATGCATCTTAGCACACTCCCTGCTTGCAGCTGTAATAATAAATGATTTCATGATTTGAGTTATTTGTGGGATACTGGAAATGGGTTTTCTGTCAGTACAGAGCCATTTTATGAACTTGTTATGGTGTGGGTATTCATTGCTTCCTCTCTTCTTGCAGAACAAGTCTCTAGACAGTAGTATCTAGCATTTAAATGTTTTGGAGGAGGTCATGTTGAAATGAGAAGGATATTGAGGGTAGGTATCAAGTGATATTTTTGCTGAAGATCTTAGTTTTAGTGACACACATTTAATAATGCTTCACTAAATACCTTCAAATGTGTACCTTACACTTACAGCCTTGTTCTCATGTTGTAATTTCATTGTTCTTGGTGCTTTTAAAGCAGATTTTTCTTTCTCTATCTTCAAGTTTATCAATATGAAATGCTGCAAAAGACTTAATAATAGGAAAACAGTATTTCTAGTACAATCATTCTCATGAAAAATATTGAAATTGTGCCAGTTCTCACTGGAAGTATTTTCCCAGTACTTAGGTGAAATACAACATAACACTCATGCTAAAAGATTTTCAATTTTCTAGATAGTAGATTTCCTATGTAGTAGTTTTACAGAATGTATTAGATACAGAATGTATTATTTAACATCTTAAAAACAAGTTACTTAATAGCTTTTTAAGAAGGGGGGTTAAGACTACAATGTGAAATACACAAAACCTAACAAATTTTAGAGTTCAAGAGGGTTATAAAACCCTAACTTGATATACGGTGTGATCATTCTTTTCTTTCCATTATTTTCTTCTCCTTTCCTTTCCTCTCCTTATTTCTGCCTTATTCAATACTTTCTGTGAAAGGTACTTTTTTCTCTTCATCTTTCAGTGTATGGTCAAATGCATTATTAACTACTTGTTATTCCAACCCTACAATTAAAAAAGTTAATGTATGCCTAGATGTCTGTATGGCACTGTCATCAATTGTGGTATTGTGACAAGTACCAATGAATTCATCCTTAAATCAGATCTATTATGGAAGACTGTGTGTATGAGAGAAAAATGTGTGTGATTGGATACAGATACTATCCACATCTCGTACATGAAGCTATGAGGTGCAAGGTTAATACTATAAACATATCTGTCATTGAGGGGCTCAGTTTGGAAGAGATTTTATTTTTAAAGTGTTTCATATCTTAGGAAAAACTTTTTTTAATCATAAGGTGAGTGCATGAGTACTTGTCACTTCTGCAAATCACTCTGTAGGTATTGGTGTTATTCAGTGTCTGTAGATGCAGTTGGTGCACAGAAAACAGAGGGACAGTTAAAGTTTAAAGGACTGTCACAGGAAGTTAGAGGTGGTTTGGTGTTCAGGGGTCTGCTCCTGGTGGCTTAATGCAGTGCCTGGATAACAAGCTGGGACCCAATAAACCCTGTTACAGAGGCAGCGCTCTCAGCGCCCAGGTGCTGTGCCTGGGCAGACGCATCAACCCAATTTTGGAGCTATAGCTTGCCTCTGCCTGGCGTGGAGCGCAGGCAGAGGCACTCAAGTGATAAGAATATGGTAATGATTGCCCAAGCAATGTTATCCTGCCTGCTGTTGACTTTTAAAAAATGTGCTAGACTTATGCTCTTGGATAGAGCTTCTGAAATTATAAACTTTTAAGAAATTCTACGTGTGAAGGAATCACTTATAGGAAGAAGTCAGCATCAAGATTTGCAGTGCAGACCTGTATAATTTGAGCTAATGGAGTAACCCAATTATGAGAATCGGGTGCTGAAAAAAGATCAAATGTGCTTTTGGTTTTGTGAGAAAGGAGTACTGAAAGTTGGGGCTCCTGGTTTAATTTACAATTGTGTAGCAGTGCAGGCTTCAGTAGGATTTCTGCTTCTGCCACTGTAACTTCCTCATTGCTTACGTCTGCTCCTGTTCCTTCAGCTCCCAGTACCTATCTGTGCCCTTTGTCTATGGCTTTCTCCCATGTCCTTTGCCAAAACATCTGTATTTGTCCATGGTGCCTGTCATTTTCTCCAGACCGATTTCTTTGCCAAGCTGTCCTGAACATCTTTCCTCACTCACTATTTCTTGTTTTTCTGTGCTTGACTAATGTCCTTCTCTGCCTTTCCTTTTCCTTCTCTACACTACTCTGGTGTCAAGAAAGGAGGCAAAGTACACTGGCTCTTCTCTCTTCACTACTTCTTACTATTGAAGCAGTGGAGCTTGTTTTGGCACAAACTTCAGAAGGAAAAATAATTTGGCTCAGCAGACCGCAGTATGGGCAACTGCATTCAAAAATTAAGTTTGGGATGGTCAGGCAAGGAAAAAGATTATTAGAATGGAAAGATTTGAGCAGCTTTAGTGGTAGACCTCATCCTTTGACCTAAAGCAAGGGTTTCCAGCTTGAAATATATGTCTGTAGTTAAAGATCCTGTTTCTCCTATGCTTTTGGCCATTTTAAGAAGGGTTAAGACTGTGTTGCTCTAGGGATGTGAATGCACAAACTAAGTCATAATTTCATACCCAGAGTTATCATAATTGCTATCATAATATGACATGATTTGTGCTATAGATGCTCTAAATGAAACACAGGGTTAAATCTAATGCATTTTAATGCTAATTAAAATCTTACACTAGAGGTGGTAACAGACAGTGGGTGTCCTCACTGGGTGAGTCAGTTCCCTCTGTATTCCTACCCATTTTCCCTGGATCTTACACCAAAAAAACCTCTGATCCCATAATCTGTACCATCAGTTACTAGTAACAGCAATGCACATAACTGAATGCAAAACGACCTTTTGCTTTATTGAAGTGGCTTACACTTGAATTTCTGCCTGCTGGTTGTTGATTTATTGTATCTTCTAACATTTCTCTTTTGAGGATCTCCCTTTCTAATTCTTAACCAAAGTGGTAGAGATGGTCACTTCAGTTCTTATTTGTCAGTAATGTAAATTTATATTACTGTGGCATTAATCTTACTAACAACATATAACTTACAGAAATGTCATGGTCCACTAACATAACGCAACATACTAGAATAGAGTTTTCACTGAAGTTGTCAACTGTGCAATAAATCTTAGCTTACTGAACTGACAAAAACTAGCTATTCAGAGCCACCATGAGATGCAGTATTAAACTACACTGTCTCAATTTGTGCTAGCTGTAAATCTTAGTTTTCAATAGGAATACACAGAGATAAACTTGGTGCATTGTGTCAGCTAGCGGAAAATAGAAGCTATTATCTTTTCTTAGAAGCAATGGTGACAAGGCCTGATAGCAAAGAGCAGCTCCAACAATATGATTAATAACATATAAGGTCAGAAGGATCCGTTGTTATCGCATACAAACCATAAAACTTCAGCAGGTAAATTCTAGTTTGAACTAAACTGTGTCTTAGTTTAATAACTGGAGGTGATGGAGAATCTACCACAATTAATATAGCTGCCTAACAGTACTCATCATAAAAAAAGAGAAAACTAAATCATACCTGTGACTTAGAACTGTGACTAGTTCATTGGTGATTAAGTGTGAGGTCTTTATCATTCCTTGTTCAGCTTTGCAGAATTAAACTTTCTTCCACCACACACGAAGATTTTGACCAAAAAATTGGTAGATGCTCTTTTGACTGAAGTGACTGTGCTCTGTTGTCAGAGGTTATCAGCAGCTCCACTCCCTTGCAGGCTGACAGATGCAGAGTCTGATATTTCAAGTGAAGTCTGCCAAGTATTTTGCTGAGCAGAAAAACTGCAATTTTCACAGAAGATGACCAGGATTCAGAGGTAATTATTCTAAATACTTATTCTATACCTGGTCATTACTAGAAAAAATTGTGAATTTACATAAGTGAGTATTTTTAATACTCATAAACAATATTGTGTCAGTAAAACCAGAACACTTGTAACTGCAAATAAGGCAAAGGATTTTCTGTTTTATTGTAGTGTAATAGTTTCCGAAGTAGGGACAAGCCTGTAGAAGGCATTGGAGGGGAGCGGTCAGAGCCAAGAAGAGATTTTGCTATTAAGGGACTTTTTGGATGGAAGAGTAGAAATAAGGAG
>NW_008824035.1:6732945-6736221 GCF_000699105.1 Pygoscelis adeliae
AGCAGGACTGCACTTTAATCAGGATGAAGGGGATTGTGCGGCCAGGGAGCAGGATAATGTGGTATGAGTTTTACCTAATGAATGCAGGTTTGTTACCCTGGGCAGTGGGGCAGCACTTCTGCTTACTGAAGGCACTTGTGAAGGATTGGAGCAGGAGGGGAGACTTTCTCCTTGGCAAAAACAGTTCAGAACTTGTTATAGCAGGCTGTCGCAGATACTTGTTAGATGAAGACTAAAATCAATCCCTATGTTCCTGTCAACTCAACCACAGTATAGGTAAAGAGGGGCTTTTCCCCTCCCTTCTTCCATGCAACTTCCCTCCCTCTGTCTTGTACTGTGGAGAACAAAACTCTTTGCTCTGTCCCTTTTGCATTGTCTCTGCAGCCCTGCGTGTCCTCGCCCCACCAGCGCTCTCCTGCACAATGTTTAAGACCTGGACACTCCTCCGTGTCCATACTGTTTCACATCTCCATTGCTTAAACATCCTTCTGTTTGCCCCCAACACCTGCAGAGTTGTTCTTGATTATATCCATTGTCAGTTCTGCTGCTAAAACCACTTTCTGAGCTTGCTGTGCTGCCAGTGCTCCCAGTTTCTGTTCATCTTCCTTTCTCTGTCTCCCTTTCAGTATCGCATCAATCATAAACTAATCGACTCCCTACCTTTCATTACACATTCATTAATGACAGTTTGCCTCCTGCCCTGATTGTCCTATGACTGAGAGGCAATAGTACTGCAAGAACTAAAGAACAACATGCAGAGAGCTCGTGGACAGAACAAAACTGACAGTGAAGCAGACTATACTGTGAGGAACGAGAGAATGAAAAGATCACCACCACGAGGGTGTTTAGGCAGGGGGTAGTTTGGAAGCCATGATGTTAAGGACCAAGGAAGAGAAAGGAGCAGGATATACTTTCATGGGTGGCTTAAAGGGATCTAAGCTAATGCTACTCTGCTGTAAAGGGATAGTCACATGTTTGCCTCTAAAGGCTCTCCCACCCCTCTTGCATTGGCAGCAACTTTTACCTGGTATGGGTTGAGTTGGGTCAGTTTGCTGATTCAGCAACAATGAGCAGCTAAGGCAGGGGTGAGAAAGGGGTAACACTTTTTTTTTTCTCCCAGCAGTTTGGCCTTAGATTGGTTTAAAAGTACCATAAAAACATCTCTTTAGAAAGGTGAATTTAGGGTTCTGAGGAAAATAGAGGCAGCAGTGTGCCTGGAGGAGATAGACTCTGCGTATGAGGCAACTCTGACATTTTACTGGGTCTTAATACTTCTAGAAAGAGAAGGAGGGGAAAAAAAGATATTAAAGTAGTTGGGAAAGGAGTAAATGCCATATCCTTCTTTCTCCTCCCAAAAAAAAAGTGCGAGGAAAATGGAATAGTTGTATTGACTGAACAACTAAATAAATTAGTCAAAAAGTCTGAAACAGTTGTCAGCTTCGATTTTGCACGACTTCGATCTAAGTGGGAAATTCTTTTACTGTCACTTTGCCTTTCTTCTCTGCCTCCTCTTTCCTGATTTCATCCATCTGTTGTGCCCTTTCAGTCCTGAAGATTTCTTTTTCTGTTCCTTGTAAGAGTGGTGATCCTTTAGTGTATGATTATGAAATGCTGAAGATAATAGGACCTTGATCTCTGCCTGGGGTCTCTACCTGTCTGTAGTAACATTTCCAGTGAGTCAGTCTGTCCAGACAAGGATACCTCTGCAACCAGAGCCCCGTTAATGAAAGATACAAAAATAAACCTTGCTCACCAAGGACCTGCCCTAAGCTGAGACAAGGCCACTTCCAAATGAAAGCATTCATTTAGGTGTATGACTACTGTGAACTTGTTTGAGTGTTAGTTAAATTAATAACAGATGTGCCCACCTTGATGTAATAGGGCTTCATGTAGATGAGAAAGGATATCTAATAGAAAACATACTCAGAAAATTCAGTCTTCTCCAAATTACATTTATATATATGAATACATAGATAAATTAAGACTTTATTAGAAATTTTAAAATATTTTTATCAGCAATAATGACATTTTAGGGTACATTACAAATTGATAACTAACAGGTATATACCAAGTAAGAGGATTTGTAAATAATATCAGATTCTGCAAAAGGTGATATAAAAACACATTGGACAAAATGCTAGCTAACAGTTAGGTCTGAGATAAGGCGCTCTTCTTAACTCTGAATTTTGTTTTAAGTCCAGATCCAGTTCATGCCTTTTATAATAATAGGGTTATACAGCAATCGACCTCAGTATACGTATCTTTCTTATTTCAGCTCTATTTGCTTTGAATCTTAATTTTCCCATAATCATAACTTTCAGTCTTTGTTTTCCTCCACCCTGATAATTGTAACAGAGATCCTTTAAAACCATGACCAAATTTTACTAGCAAATATCTATTTGTCATGTCTGAGTAGCTTAACTAATAAATAAATTGTTTGATGTCTTATCTTAATTGACACTTGAACTATGCTCTCAGCTGATCTGGTTTTTGTAACCCAGCCTGCCTCCATGTGGAAAATCAGCTCTGACAAAGCCAAAGCCCTTTACACCTTGCATATTTCTGCCTTTTAGCAGATTAGCTTTTTGTTTAAATAGCTTCTTGTAATAAATCAAGACAGGTTGGCTGTTGGCAGCAGTGCTGGAAACTGTAACTCACCTGCAACAATGGGCTAGACCCTGGAAAATAATTAGCATTATGTGGATCCAGAGCTGTGAATCCTCTTTGGACCAGAAGATGGCCTTGTCCTTGGCCAGCTGGAAGGGGGAGAACTCCTTCTCTTAGCAGAGTCAAGGTATTCACCCAGCGTGCCTGTGGGTTTTGGATTTGGGGATAAAACAGCATGTTTCTTTTTGAATTTCCTCTAATAGACATCAGCAAGTAAATTAATAAGTTATTACCATTTGTTTCCTTTTTCACTAGGTTTCTAAAACTTGAGAGGGGTTTCTGAGAAAGGATGGATTTCTTCAGCAGTGTGAGGATCTCTCATACCCAGGGGAATTTTGGAGTGACAAATTAACCAGTTGCTGTTCTGTGCTGCCAACAAGTTGAACATCTCAGAATAATTATTTGTCTTTCAGATGCCACAGATTATCTTTCTTTGGTATGTGCTCATGGCATTTTTTGGAGCTCTGGGCAAATTTGGCCCCAATATGTCTATTTTTTCTCTCATGCATTTGTTTCCTCATTAATGCTAGGAGCAGAGGAGATTCCTGGGTGGTTTCTCTGACTTCTAATTATCTTGGAAAAGAGACTCTTATCTATTCAGATATGTTT
>NW_008824035.1:6736234-6753915 GCF_000699105.1 Pygoscelis adeliae
GGTGGGGGGTGGGGGTGTGGGGGGGTGTATGCCCAGCAGACTGGGAAACTGCCAGGCTGTTCAGCTCAGGCACAGTCCGAACCATCACTATCCTGGAGGGGTTTGCCCCATGCTGAATGCAGTGCTGCGCATAATATAACCCTTCTTTTTGTCAAGTACGTTAAAATAGATAATTTATACATTGTAAGTCATCACAATTCAATCTTTAAGTGTATCTAATCTCATTAGTGTCATTCAAGAACTGTAAAATGCCTTTTAATAAACATATGATTTCAGTAGTAATTTTACAGAGAAAAATCTTACTAAATTATGCCTAACTGTACATTCAGCTCCACTTCCTGTGTTTTGAATTTCTGAATGGACTAGTGCACTGAATGGCAGTGCTAGAGAAATGGCCTTGCTGGTACTTAGGAGGAGAGCTCAGGTTGTGCTCTTTTCTGGTGTTACCCTGGCAGATATATGCTGTAAAGCAGCAAACCATGAAGAACAATAAAAACATTAGTTGGATATTACAAAAAGTCAATTAAAGGTATAGAAACATAATGATGAATTTTTACAAGTAGAGGAGTCAAGTGAAGTTGAGTTATGAGTCTGCCGAGTGGGATGAATTTGTTTCCCCAGCCTTCTTTTGCATTCTTTACTCAATAACATTTGCAATAAGTTCTATAACCTCCCCGTGCAACAGTATTTTAATGCTACTTGTCTTTTTCTTGAAAAGAGAAAGAAATATGATCCAGTAAGCGAAACAACTGCCTTCTAAAATTATTTTAATACAGCAAGGAATCAAGTGCAGTGGTATTTTAATGGGACTAAAAAAATTTATTGGTACTTCATCTTAAGTATTAAGCTACAGTGCTTGCAAAGTGGTGTCCTTTCTTTTGGAAGCAGGAGCTGGTGTTTCTGAGATGGTTTTGTTGTAAAAGCAATTACAAATAAAATCTGTGGTCCTAGAAAATAAAACCTGCCATGTCATATACTCATTTGCTTACACTGTGAAGCAAATGAGACTAATGATATCAATAAGATGGCTCATGATGCAAGTTACATACTTGGTGGAAATGCAAGTGGCAGGTTCTGGTCCTACAAAGGTAATGAAATTTTGAAGGAAAAACACATGGTCTGATCTGTGGACTTTTAAATCATCTTTAATTGGCTGTCCTGAATACAACCATCAAAAAGGTCTTAAATAAAATCACTAGCTCAGAATGCAAAGGATTAAGAAATTGCCTCTATGACAAAATCATGTCACCTAAAGATTCCCCCCCACCTCCCCTGCCCCAGCAGAGCCTTAATGACTATTTCTAGAAGAAAACTAGGTTTGGTATTCTCTCTATCAATTAATGGTTATTCAGTGTTAACACAAATATACTGTCAGGATAATGCAGGTACTGTGAAAGGTATCGGTTTTAGAAAGCATGTATCTCTTCACTGGAAAACAGGAGCACCTGACTTTTTTTACACATAAATTTGTTGCAATAAATTGTAATTCTGTTGTGACTACCTGATGTTTGGACCAGGAAAATAAGTATTAATGTTGTCTTACTGCATTGGGGAAAGTAGAGATTTAAAATTTGCATTCCTTTCTATCTTTCTGTTTTTAGTATCAAGTTTCACTGAGATAACATTTTCTGTCTGCCTTTTGAAGAGCTTACTGCAACTTCAGAGAATCTCAAGATATCAGAAAAATACTTTTTTGTGATCCCTTTTGTTTATTTATAAAAGATTACTTAATGGAATTCATTCTTTCCAACTTGCACACTTATTTAAAAGTTGAAATCCAGTTGCCAAGCAAAATAAACACAGCAGGATAAGCTGCTGTGGAAAAACAAGGCATCAAAATGTAATTTCATTGAACTGACAAAATGAAATCATAATATTAACCTAATAATAGTTTCATAGAAAGCCAATCATAACATTATTTAAATATTGTGATAGATTTTGAATCACAATAAGCCTTATAAAATAAATTCCTTTGTTTTTGCCACAGAGATGCATGTTGTTTTCTTCACTTATAGATGTTAGTCATGTATAAATCAAGCAGCTTGTAGTAAAGTAGGTAAGACAATTAGCTTTGTCCTAAATATTTTGCAATATCCTTGGCTGCCTGGTGTAATGGCAGTCTTGAATGCCTTGCTTGGGAAGTGGTGTTCCGCAGAGGTCCCTGCATGCTGCTCCTGCTCTCCAGGGCTCTCTGAATAGCCGGGGTCAGAAGTAGCGGGGGGGGAGTAGGGGCCTTTGTACCTGCACAAATGCTTTTAGTCTTATACTACTATACCTGTAGGAGCACATCAGGGTTTCATACTGATATCAGTGATTTTTTCTTTTTGAAGTAAAATTGCCATAGAGCAGGAGACAGTCCAGCAGGACACAAAACTCCGCTGTTTGTTGCACTGCAACAAACCAACCTGAACATGCAAGTAGCAAAACTATTTTGCTAGCTTACAGGTATTAGATGCTATTTTCTTTCCTTCTGATCCAATTTATAACACCAAAACCTCTTGTTCTGTCAAAACCTGGGAACAAAAATTCCTGAGAAAGAAGATTCATGCTATAATGGAGAGCTTATCTCTTTTTTTTTTCTTTTTTTTTATCAATTGGGAAGCTAAGTAACAGGTTTAGTTCTTCCAACGACACAAAACTCCGCTGTTTGTTGCACTGCAACAAACCAACCTGAACATGCAAGTAGCAAAACTATTTTGCTAGCTTACAGGTATTAGATGCTATTTTCTTTCCTTCTGATCCAATTTATAACACCAAAACCTCTTGTTCTGTCAAAACCTGGGAACAAAAATTCCTGAGAAAGAAGATTCATGCTATAATGGAGAGCTTATCTCTTTTTTTTTTTTCTTTTTTTTTATCAATTGGGAAGCTAAGTAACAGGTTTAGTTCTTCCAACCTGTGATGGATTAACAAGACATTGAGCAAAAGTAAGCAGGAACTGAAGCCTTTACTCTGTTTTGGGAAGTTTGAGGAGTGCTACTTGATTTTCTTTTTTTTTTTTGTTGTTGTTTTCAGGAGCTTTTCAAAGGGTGATCTGTAGAAAACCTGTGTTCAGGGCCAGAAAGTGGGGCTTGTATTCTTAGAACATAGCCTACTCTATTTTACAGCTATATCCATGCATAAAATGGTGTACTACCTCTCCCTGTGAATCTGTGTTAAAGGATTTTTAAGTAATTGTAAATAGTGGCACTGTGAATTATCAGGGTTCAAGCTCTGCAAAGTCTTTGAGATGATGAGCAGAGTGTTTTGCATAATTAAGCCCCTTCCTGTGCACCAAATGTGAGCACTAGTCAGTGAAACTTCAGTGCTTTTCCCTCTGAAATGTAACTGCATATATAACTCTTCTCCAGCATAAGTGCACAGCCCTGAATTGCCTGCCGGAAGAGGTGAGCCCAAATGCTACAATGCTACTGAAGTGTTTCCTTCAGCTGGAGTGTCTTTAGAAACCAAAAAAGGGAGCTCTGGGATTGAAGCTGCTGTGCTGTCCTTACCAACACAGGCAGCTTAGGCAGCTGGTGTGTGTACTGACTGCAGTGGAAGTCCATTTTCTACAAGATAAGGGTGTTTACGGAAAAAATTATCATCAGAGGACTTTTCGCGTGGGTGAAAATACATTATCTCATTGAAAAATTCATTTAGGATTCTAAGGCACTAGGATTTAAAGGATGTATCTGTTCTCACGAAAGTAGAGAACACTGCTCTCCATGCAATGTTCAGGAAAAACAAGCACTTAATCTCTCGTTTCCTTCCCTGTTTAGCTGGTTGAAGAGCATGTAAAGCACCACATCTCTGCTGCCAGGACAGAAACATCAAACTTGACAGAGTGTGGTGTCTCCCATGAGTCAAGAAGATCTCATGTCCTCACACATTGGCTTTCTGGGATTAACAGAGCCTTAAGCAGTGGCAACTTCTGTGGCTGTAGCCTGGATAAAACTTGGCTGTTCTCTGGGAGCTTTAACATGTGAGATGGAAATGCTTGGGTTAAAAGAATAACCAGAAACCAGTACTTGAGAGGTTGTGCATGTTCTTCTGCTAATCAAAGCACTAATGCCTTTCATATTATGCAAATCCCATTGTATTACATGTGCATAAACTGTACAAATATCGTAATTCTCTAAGTAATAGAAATAATATGATTTAGCAGGGAAGAGGCCTTTCTTAAAGCAATAAGGCACTCTATACAGAGCTGAGACCAGAATAAATGAACATATAATTCTTAAATTACTCCTCATTGTCAACCACTAAACTGCAAGTTACATTAGAACCTAATGTTTCATGATTTATTTTTTTGATTACTGTATGTCATGGTTTAACCCCAGCTAGCAACTAAACACCACACAGCTGCTTGCTCCCTTCCCCCCCCACCTCCCCCAGTGGGATAGGGGAGAGAATTGGAAGAGTATGAGTCAGAAAACTCATGGATTGAGATAAAGACAGTTTAATAGGTAAAGCGAAAACTGTGCATGTAAGCAAAGTGAAACAAGGAATTCATTCACCACTTCCCCTCGGCAGGCAGGTGTTCAGCCGTCTCCAGGAAAGCAGGGCTCCATCATGTGTAATGGTAACTTGGGCAGACAAATGCCATCACTCCAAACACACACACCCCTTCCTCCTTCCCCCAGCTTTATACGCTGAGCATGACGTCATATGGTATGGAATATCCCTTTGGTCAGCTGGGGTCAGCTGTCCCGGCTGTGTCCCCTCCCAGCTTCTTGTGCACCCCCAGCCTGCTCGCTGGTGGGGTGTGGGGAGAGGCAGAAAAGGCCTTGACTCTGTGTAAGCACTGCTCAGCAGTAGCGAAAACATCCCTGTGTTATCAACACTGTTTCCAGCACAAATCCAAAACATAGCCCCATACTAGCTGCTGTGGAGAAAATTAACTCTACCCCAGCTAAAATCAGCACACTGTAATAATACAAAGCTGCATTTGTCTGCCTTTCTGCCATATCTTAATCATGTGCTACTCCAGGAGAGATCTTTGGCTGCACTGTGCTGTCAGCTCTCTGCAAAGCCATGACACAACATGGAAATATGCAAGCTGAAAATTCTTCTCCAATGTTTCTTTGCATTGCGGTGTAAGAAAGGGTGGTGGAATCAGGGCCTGTAATCTTTGTAGCAGCAGACGCTTTGCAGTTGAAAACACTCCCATATTTACATGAACTTACAACTTTTTCAGTGAGAAAAGTAATTTTATTTTTCCCATAACGAGATTAATTTATAAATAATTCAAAATACATATATTTGTTTATTATTGTGTTTCAAAGTACTGGTAACAGAGGAAGAAGTTTTCTTATCAGAAAAAGATGACCTGTGAAACTAAAGAATGACTGAGCTCCTCAAATGTGAATATGTGTTTCTCCTGTAGCTACTGTGTCTTAGTACTTGACAAAGGGTTGACAGCCCAAAATGTTCAGTTGACAAAATCTTTCCGTTCTCTCTCTGATCCCTCCTTACATGATTGCTCTGCAGAGTTCAAACCTTGGCAAGCTGCTGCACCAATAAATACTAGTTTGTGTAGCTGAAGAGTAGAGCAGGTAGCACAACAGGCACCAAATATGAAATGCAGACTGTTAGGTGGATGACCTGGCGTCCAGGCATGTTTTATTTCAAACTATAGAAAAGGGGGTGGGATTTTGTTTGGGTTTGAGTTTCTTTTTCCAGAATATGAAAGGGGATATGAATTAAAAACCAAAAACAGCTCACCAAAGCAATCCGTAGTCCTACTTCAGGCCATCAAAACTCTGCTCTCAAACATTTATTTTTGTTAAATTAATTGAGCAATAACAGAACTAGATTACCCTGTGGGTCACACAACAATGAAGCGCACTCACATGTCTGGTGCCTATTTGGTTCTCCCTTCTGATGAATTAGCACTATAGATCTAGCTGTGGGGACACTAGAAGTAGTTAAAACTCTACTCTTGTAATGATATGATATCTTAATCTTCAATAGAGGTAGAAAAATGGGTTTGTTGGACTAAATTTATCTCTCCTTTTGTAGAAGTTATGGTTGCTTCACAACGAATAGTCTTCCCTAATGCACATAGGGTGAAGCAGTCTATAAAGACTTTCCATGGGGCCTTTTTCATAAGGAGGGAAAAGTTATTTTTCAATGAGAACAATTTAATGTTTTGTTTTGATATATGATCTGGATATAAAAAGGGTGTGCTATGTAGGAAGTAGCTAATGTGTTTTTTTTATTTTCCATTATTGCCGTTTAAAAAAAAAAATTTTTGCTTTAAAATCATGAATTGTATGTGAGGTAAAATTACAAACTGTGATGAATTAAAGAGAGCCTCTGAAGAAATACATTGCTTTAGAGCCTGTATTGTCTTCAAATTGCTTCTCAGTTTCTAATGGGGTCTGAAGACTTTCATGGCAGTCACCATCAAATAGCGTTGGCCGCTTCTTAATACATACATCTTCACCCTCTTTTTGCAACCTTTGTCCTTTGTATCAAGTTACAACAGAAAGAGACTTTCTTTAAGCAATGCTCAGTAAACTAAAGCCATAAACTCCTCTCTTTGTCCTGCTAGCCAGAGGAGGTGTGCGACAATTCAATTTACTGTTGAAGTGTGAAGCAACTTGCCTCTGGAAATGACGGTGTTTTTTCTTATGGTTTGTTTGTTTTGTTTGTTTTTTTCCTTACTCCTTGATACCTTCATAGTTAGTCGCTCAGCATGAGTAAACTTAAGCAACTCAGGTTTCAGCCTTTGGCAGGAAAAGAAATTTTACAAGCAATTGGCTGAAACCTCACAAAGATTTTAAGGGAGACCTGTGTGGAATATAAACCCAAACAGCAGTAAATTGAAATTGTCCATTGCAAACAAATTGCCTTTTTCTGTTTTAACAGCAAGCGTTACCTGCTCCTGTGCAGTATGGCAACTGGTTTCTGTAGAGGGGTGAGCTTTATGAGGTTAAATGTGTTAAGTATAGGTTAATGTGCAGAAATGACTGTGAAATGCTTAGATACACTCCTAATGGCAGATATATGTGTAATTCAAATTAGTGCTACAGATTCTTATTTTATCTGAACTGACTCATTTTTGACAGCCTGAAGGGGTGAATTACTTTTACACACCTTTGTAAAAAAAACTTTAGTTGAAACATGGATAAGACCCCTTTACTTAAACAGTCAGATAAAACTATCAAAAAAACTTTTTTTATAAAGAAAAAATATTTTAGTTTTAGTTTTAAATTCTATTAGTTTTCTTATACAACCACTACCAAAAACCCCTCATTATTTCCTTTCTCATGAATGGCACTAAACTTCAGGGTAAGTCAGTGAGTGGATTTGTCAGGTGCAATCAGAGCAGCTGTTTTATGTGGGCCAGAAAACTGGTGATATATTATCTTGGCTTAAACCTTTGCAGGTTTAATGATTTCAGTGTGAAATCTGCATGTGGAGGGGACTGCATTTATGTGATGGGAGGGAGGAACTTCATGTTACCTAAATACAGACTGAAGTCCCTCTCTAGTCAATAAAGGTGGAGGGTAATGCAGAACAGGACTCTAGTTTAGGGCCTCTTGGTCCTCCCCTAGAGGAGACTCTTCTACTGTGGACTAGAAGGAGCCAGGAGAGAAAAGCCACCAAGTTTGCTAAGTGGTTTAATCTTCAGTGATTAATTTCTCCAGCTCTTGACTATTTTCTAGAGGGATCAGAACGTGCCTGAGGAGGTGCTGGGGTCTGGTCGCACATAACCCAGCACTTGAGGAAAACTTACAAATGGTATTAGTGGGCAAGAAGGAAAATACAATTGCACTAAACATGTGAAGAAGAGTGGCAAATGGCCAGTCCTGTGATAAACTATGCTACAGGTTGTATTCCTTGCAAGTGTGCTAATTAATAGTCCGATTTGTCTGTCTACATCCTAAATGTTAATTGCCTACTTGAGCAGCAAGTATTCTGTGAATGTTCAGGGAGTTTATAGCTTCATGTTGGATTGTTGGGTACTCTTCACTCTGTGGAAGGAAAAATGATTTCAGAAAACTTAAAAAAAGTTGATTTTTCTTTGGGTCATTCTGAACATACCCTTAGAGATAGTAAGCAAAAACTTGGTATGTCCTAGCAATTTATTGGTCGGCGTGCATGATAGAATCTCTCCAAACGAGTACTTGAGATTTTTAAAAAAGCCAGTGGTTTACATGCTTGAGGCGTGCCGCTGTTTCCCTGTTCATCCTCTCCAGTAAGAGATACCTCAGACTGTCAGTAACTACGAAAATTCATTTTCAGCTTGCTGAGAGCATGTTTTCATGAATGAGGGTATTGTTTCTGGCGAGGTTGTTAAGAAACTGTGCTGAAAATAACTGAGGAAATTATTATCTTGTCTGTCTTGGTTAGTCCTACCTCTCCGAACTTTTGAGCGTAGTGACAGTTTGAAGCATAACAGCTTATTAACAGCTTTGCTTTGTGCGTAGGGTGGAGTTCAATTGGGAAAAGAAATCTGAGTCTCCATAACAACAGTGAACCTAGAGGAGAAGATCCAACTGGCATTAAAAAAAATGCAGTTTGCTTCCCAAACCTCATTATGAATGACTTCTTGCATTTGTCCCGTTCAAGTCGGTCCAAGCTGACATTTAGAACCAAAATGGACATCTGTGTTCTTAACCAGCTAAATGCATTTCACTCCTTCAGGAGAGGTCTTATTTGTACTTTTTCATTAATCTTTTAGGGCTTTTTGGTGTTTTTTAGTTTGATTTTTTTAAAAAAAGCTATCTTCTCCAGTCTCTGGATTTTGGACCTTTAGAAAAGGACGGCTTGTTGCTTTAGATTTGTGACTTAATTATCTGCTATATTTGTTTTGCAGTTTAACACTGACTTAATATCATTATTAATTCACTAATTTTATTATTGTGATTTCAATTGTGATGTTATTTGATAACAGTTCTGTAACTTTTCCCACCAGTTCAATAGAAATGGAAAGTAGTTCAAGCTAAGTGACGGATTTCTTGAATGTTAACATCTGCTTCATTATTGTACATTTGCGAGAAGAAGGTACTGAGGAAAACCGTTTAAGGTGACCAATTGATATTGACCCAGCTCTGTAAAAACTGGGAGCTGGTGATACACCGCTGGGCACCCCAAACTCATGTCATGCCTAACACACAGAAGAAAGTAAACTCTGGAGTGGATGATGGTGTGGCTCCTCTTCCCTAACCCTGGACGCTTTAGCAAATGCTCCTTTCCTTCTCACATACTCTGTCCCCATCCTGGTTCTCAGAAGACACGAGCTTGGCTTACTTAGTGTTTCGCTCCCTTTGCAAGGTCTTTGGTCAAATCAGGCACCCTCTTGACTTTGAGGGGCTTTCATCCAGTTAAGGTTTCCATGTAGACATGGTCATTAATGCGTAAAAAGCTTTGTTTAAATCATATCTAAAATGTATTCAGTGTTTTGCATTGGGTAGAGCCTTTGGCGTTGCTGCTATCTGCCTCCCTTGACACTGAAGGGTTGAAAGAAATGCAAGTGTGTGAACAGCGAGGTGTGTTCTTGCCCTGGAAAAAAATCTTAAGTTTATATTGCCATCTATTTGTGGAAAAAGACAATAGAAATATATCTAACCAGGAAAAAAATTTCAGTCAACATTCATATATCAGCGATTATAAAAGCTGAGTTGAGACACATATTCCCTTTGGCACAAGCACCGAGAGGTGAAATGAGCTGAACCTATTGCTGGTGTAACACACGTGGTTATTTTGAAGGTACAGTAGGGATCTGTCTTGCTTGTTGATCCTGAGCCAAGGAACAGGCTCACTAGTATGTGCCACAGCGTCTGGTAGGTAATAACCTCCCAATGGCAGAACCATGGTACAATCCAGCCCTCGCTGGACAGTGGGCAGCGTGTTAAAATGGATGCATTTTTGTGGAAATACTGCTTTGAAAAGGAGAGAATGCAGGAGAAGCTGCTGGAGGGTTGTAGGGTGCCCATGCTGTAGAGTGTGTGCCCATGCCCTGGTCTCAGGGCTGGCATTGGCGCTGCCACCACGGCTGTGAGGGATGCGAGGCATGCACTCAGGCGTCCTGCCTGGAGGCACACAGCGCTGCCCAGCAGCGGGGTCTGTTGTCTTCTGCTCCACAGAGTGCGCAGTTTTGTTGCACATTCACCAAGGTGCAAGTTGTACTCAGTATTTCCAGCTAAACTTACTGATGTGTCAGAGCAACAAAAATGTCAAAGAAATCAATGGCTTACATTCAGTATCCTCCAAGTTGACTTCCTCCAAATTCTTTAGTTCCCAGGTGTGAAAACCTGCTCTTGCAAAAGATTGTGGGGCTCTTGCCATTGACATTTTCTAGTGAAGCAGGGATCTCCTTTGAAACACTTCCCAGCTGCTTCAAACAGGATACTGCTTATTGACTGCATCCCTGTAAGACGGGTATTTGCATTTTCTCTTCCCACCTTTCCCCTAGAAGAGTTTTATTTCATACATGAAAAGATCAACAGGAGCAAGAAAAGGAAAACATGAGACAGGGAATTCCTTTGGAAGATTAAGCAGTTACTTATGCGATTTAAATTAGACTTGTAATAAATTTGAATAGGAAATGAATTAGGATGGCTAGCTTTTATGGAAAAGGGATTGATTTTCATAGTGTTTTTCATTATTTGTTTCAGTCATAGTTTTTATCTATCTTCCTCTTTTTTTTTTTTTTAATCTGCATAGGATTAGTTTCTAATTAATTCAAACTCTACATAGATTGATTAGTGATTTTTAATCTTTGGTCTCTCCTCCCCCTGCATCTGAGCCTTGCTAGTTGGTTTTAATTTTTTTTATGTAATTACTCAGAGGCAACAGCATAAGTGATATAAAGTGTTACTTTGCTGCTTTTCTCCGTGGTCAAAATGTGTTGGCCTTTTGTCCACTCATTGCTGAAAAATGCTGCCCCCCAACCCATTCCAGTACCTGCTAAATGCTTATACTGTTACTCTTAGTGGCAAAGCCCTGTTTATAGGTGTAGGATATTGTTACTGCCTTGGTGCTAGGTGGAACACTGAATTACTTTGAGGAAGCAGCTTTATTGTTCACTGAAAGAGAAATGTATCCGTCACCTTGAAACTTACAGAGGAGTTGCCTTAGGACTGTAATAAGAGCAGCTGTCCAGTCAAGCTTTCTTGATAATGTTATCCCATACTACTACTGCTGTGGTCAGCCGGTCCTAGTCGTACGCACCATGCCAGGGACGAGCAGTGCAAGCCCCTTGGCTCTGTTCGAGGCACTGCTGCTTGCCCTGTGGCTGTATGGATCGTGGCCGCCGTGCTCGTCTGCGAGCTGTGTGCCAGGTGAAGCTGCTGCTTTCCTCCTGGATGCGTTGGTTTGGGTTTGGGATTCCCACTGCCTGCTGGGTGGGAGTGCAGACTGACCTCCTCGCATCCACTCTCTCGTGTCCTCAAGCTTTTCACCTAAGTTCCTGCAGGATTGCTTTAATTTAGATAGGTAAACTTGATTTTATCTGCCATCGTATCTGACGCAAGAGTGCTCTAACGTGGCTGAATCTGGAGTATTAGTGCTGTTTTGTCCAAGGCATGCCTGAAAGGTCAAATGTCTCTGTACAATTTCTAAACTATTTATCCTGTACGTGTCAGGATTTGGGCCACAGGCAAACAGCTGGCTTTCCAGTCAACCAAGGGTGAGCATGGGTTTGCTGGAAGGAGGGGACAAACTAACCTAATTGGCTGTCTTTCTGGATGGTAATGCCCAGTGGTTTTAATGTCCTATAACAAACAGGAAAAGGACAACTTTGACACCTGAAGGAATGATTACATAATGTCTACTTGACTTTGATATTCTGTGTTACAGTTGATGTGCACTAATTTGAGGTCTGGTTTATTTATCAGTTTCAGTAAAAAACAGTTTAAAGGAATATGCTGCTTACCAGCATCCTTTCTGCTACCACCAATCATGCCACAGTAAGAAACTGGAAGCTACTGTGATCGTTGGGTTCAGGTTTCTGTATAATGGCCCCTAGCTTATATCAAGTAGGCCTGTATGTAGCATAACAAATTGGAGTTGAACTTGGACTCATCTACTCAATGGATTAGAGCAGAACATAATTCTGTGACAATACCACCAGCCGGGTCATCTCGAAAAAAGGAATAAACCATGTAACGGCATGTATAATTTTTCCTGTTTATCTAATTCTCACTTTCTTTTGCGAGTACCTTTTAAATTCCCCTGCAGCATTTTAAGATATTAAAATAAGAAAAAAGATTTGTTTTCAAAAACACACAAAAATGTAGAGCAGCTTTGGAAAAGCAGAAGATTGCAAGTGCAATGCTAAGAAGTTAAGGGTTAATTTTTTTTCTTTGAACACACAACACATTCCTTCAAAGTTATCCTGCTCTCCCTGTGAGTACAGCACTCCTATTGACATCAATTGGAGTTTAATACAAGCAGATATTGTAGAATAGACTTCAAGGGAACCTGTGTGATGATCAGAGAAGAGAATTTAACTCTTATTACTTAGCAACTGAGAAAATACAAATTATATATTGGAAAGTCCAGCTGTATTCACAGCTGGTAAGAGCAGTGTTACAGGTACTCTATGGCCTGATTCTGCTTCCAGTGGAAAGAAGAGATACAGCATTGAACTCCAACTATCCAATTTTAAATGGGGGCTTATAATATCAATAAAAGCCACAGGAAACGGCGGGAGTACGGAGGCTGGTGTGGCTATAGTGTGAAACAGATTTTATCCTATAGGAGGAGAATCTAATTAGCTTTCCCGGACAGGAGGAATCCCCAAAGTCTGCATGTCTGCCCTTTTATATCTGATGCTTTAAAAGCCCGCGGGGTCAATATTACCTCACTATTTTTAGTGGTCACTTTATCCCAGCAGACCTTATACTAGATCAGACATCATTAATCTGAGTTACTAAATCTTTCCAAAAGATCTAGCATAGAACAAGCATAAAAGTATAAAGCAGAAATGCAACGTATGCCATGTCTGGTTGGGTAGAACTATGTTAGTTCTTCCTGGTACAGGTCAGACTGGTACCTCAGCAGCACACAGACCTGCTGCCCATTACTTGGGAACCAGCCACGTGCATCTTTTGCGGATTAGTAGTAGAGGAAACAACATCACTGAAATTCATGCAAAACTTTAAGTAACTGTGTGCAAGTCTTATGAGAGGGTGCCCTGTAGAGGACCCCGTGCCCAAAAGGTAATCGGGACAGGGTGTATTTGACTACGGACTTTCATGCAGCTTTGTAGGTGGTGTTTAGTTAACTTTGGAAATTGCAATCTTGCATTTAAATCCTTGGGCTGTTGAGCTGCAGCAAGCCTCCTGGGGTAGAGACATGCCTGTTCTCATGTCAGGAAATGCTTTTAATGATGGTGTTGGGCCCATGCATTGTTCACATATTCAACGTACAAAAATAGTAGTTGCCTGGCAAGTGAATCATGGAAAATCATAGTGTGAGTGGTGTGGGTGACATGTCTCAAGAGCCTACAGCTGGACTAATTAGTGCTGACAAAAGAGTTGCCTTGTCCCATGCTAACTGCGGGCTTCTGGTTCTCATATTGGGTTGGCAGTGGAAGGCAGGAAAACAAACCTTTCAGGGATGTGATTGTGGTGGGAAACTCCGAACGTTTTCATCCCTTGCATTCAGTGAGACTCTGACCCCGTGTGCTGGTGACCTCCCTCTGTTGGCTGCCACTGCACTAAATAGAAATGGAGTTGTATATCTTTTTTTCCCCACACAGCTTTAGTATGTTTTAATAATGGACAATAATACACGTTTCCTTTCAAAATAAGAGGGAAAACAAACATTGTCTTAGCTGTTGCTGGAGGTTATAGTCAAAACATTATTTCTTTATCATTTGGTAGAAGCAAAGCTGGCAAAATATTGATATGCAAGTTGCTTTATATCTTTCTTTGTCATTATTCATAGCCACCCCCTCCCATAATGCTAAATTTCCCCAAGTGCCATCTGTCACTATCCTCTGTGATTAAAAAAAAAAAAAAAATTAGAAATTAGTCACAAGATTATGTACAGCATCTGTGGGTACAGTAGCTGTGATAAAAGCATCCTTGCTATTAATTTTGATGGCAAAATCCCACAATGGGTAGAAGTAAAGAATAACCTTCCTCCGATCATATAGCAGTGGATAGCTGGATAAATGGATGTAAGATACAGCTGTACATAAAATACTCATCAATGTGTATGTGTATTTAAGAAGTGCTTTATCCTCACAGCTTTTTATATTTCATCGGTATAGAGTAAAATTCAACAGGCTTTCATTAAGGCTGCAATTCAATGGCAGATTGACTTACTGTGGGGAAAAAAATTCAGGATACCATAGGTTTTATTAGCATTTTAAAAAGTGCACCAAATGTAAGTTGACTTAATTTTTTGCATATTCTTTTTGAAAATACAAAGATGCTTGTTATGAGTCTTCTGCTCCTTATCACTCCTATATATGAACTGCTACATAGTATTTCCTTTAAGATGGGGAGAAAAGACCTGAGACAAAAATTCTTGATCAGAGTAACACCTTTACAAAGTGTGTATGATACTTTAATGCAGAAATCCTTTACTTGCACAAAAGGGACTGGCATGGAAAGATAGCAGTTGTAGTAACATCCCTGACAATATATGAATGTAAGCATTACTTAATCATTAGAATCTAGTCTAAAAATAATCAGTCCCGTAAAGCAGATGCTTCTTAACTTTTAATAATGTAAGTATATTCTATACTTTTCTAAGAAAAACAGAAACATATAGGTATCTACTTCAGTTAAAAAAAACCCAACTGTTTACAGATGTTTTCACATATTTCTTGTAGTGGTTGATCTCATTCATAAATTTCAACTTGACAAAAATGTTTGATTATCAAATGACTTTAAAATATTATTAATGTGGACTGATATTGGTGTAAGTGTTACTTCATCTTTTTGGTCTCTGATTAAATTCTGCTGTGAATAAAAATGGGTGGTCATGCATAAAGGTATCCAAACCCATAATTTTTGAAGGTGGTTAGAACCAGATGCGCAACTGTTCTTGCTGTAATAAAGCCAGTGATATAGATTTCAGAATTAGTAGATATAAGAATCAAGGCCATAAACCTCTCACTGATGCCTTTATTACTTCATGGATTAAATCAAAATACCTAGCTCTGAGCCCTTCTCAGTTTCGTTTATATCTTGTGGCTAAAGCCAAATGCCATCACAAAGGGGTGGTTTGTTTTTTTTTTTCCTTCTTAAATCATATCAGGTTACCAGAGGAGGTTTCTTACATTGCACAGAAACAGAAGTTTTTACCCTTATAACGTACATCTCTCCCATCAAATGAAAGGTACAGAAGGTAGGATCATTCCAAAAAACCTTAGAGTGTTGAATCTGGGGCAAATCGTACGTTTATCTATGTTTAAGCACCTAAAAGTGACATAATAGTAGATATGGATTAACTCTAGCAAATAGTGGAAGTAGCTTTCTTTTGCAGGCCAGGAAAACATGCTTAAAATGTAAATTAAGTAAGCTTGAACAAAGGTGAAATAATATGGTTCATTGCCTTTTTCAATTTGTGTTGCTTAGTCATAAAGTAACCTAGGCATATTCAGTTTTAAACCTTTATTATAATCACTAAGATATACATATCAAATTGAAATATATTTAAGAAAAAAAATCATTCTGCTTAACGTGATTTTTTTGTTCAGAAGTAGAAGTTTGTATCGGATATAAAAATAAACAAAGTTTAGGGTTGCTCACATCACTCATTTATCACTCCTTACTCCAGAAGAAGCAATCCTGCAGTGTATGTTGAGGCATCACTGTAGGTACAACAGTCCAATAGTGAAACCCAAACCAAACTCTAGGGAAGTGCTGTTGTTGGTTGAGGACATTGAGTCTATAGGAGCCTTCACAACCAAAGTAAATCTGGCTTCAGCAGGTCAGAGTCGAGATGTGATGGTACTTTGGGCTCAAGGGACATAGTTTTCCAGCTCCAGCCAGGGAAAGCTGACTTTAAATGTGTGGCTGGTGGACATTCCTAGAGAGGAGCTTTCATGGGAAGTAATGAGCCACAGAAGGATCTGGGAATCCAGTTGATTGTGATGTGTAACAGGGACAATAATGATGTCGGCCTGGGCAGGGGTGTAACTTGTGTTTGCTGCCAGGAGCCCTTACTGATTGTTGGGATGTGATGAAAAGTGCTGTTACCATTTACTGTGGTCTTTTTGGGGGGGTTGGTTTGGTGTTTTATCTTGTAACTCTGAAGCCTTGTTAGCTTCATCGTTGCCCTCTACTATCAGCTCAAGCTTCTGAATTGGGCTCTCTGGTTTAGGGATTGTGTGGTTTTGCCACATGTTACTGTCTGAGATAAGAAGGATGTTTCTCAGACCTTTTTTCCTCGTGTAACTGAAATGCAGACTGTTGCTGAACAAAGAGTTTCTCTACTGCGGGGGGTGGAGGGAGAAATCGGAAATGAAAGCTTCCTTAAGAGCCAAATGACTTCATGATTTTTTAAAACAAAATAAAAATTGTATTATTCATCTTTGCATTAGAAACCTGCAGAGACCTGAGATCTCTTGGATAGTGGAAATGTTTATACTGTGTATTTGGGACAGATGTGAGCTTGCCCCAACCCTTGCTCGGAGCTGAAAGAAAGGTTTTGGTGCATCAAGTATCCCTTTGATTAAATTTCATTTATTCACAAAGGATAAAAAGGCAATCGTGTAAAAAGTCTGATTATATTTTTTTTGCACATAGTAGAAATCAACAACAGGAGGTTCCTCCTTTGCTAACAATTTCAAGCCTCTTGTAGTGAGCACGTTAACACAAATCTTTTTTTATCAGATAATGCTACTAGGGCTACTCTGCCTCTGTGTGGGTTTTCTGTTTTGTTTTTCTCTGTTTCGTTTTTCCTTTCTTGTGGTGGTGGGGAATGTTTGGAGAGGAATTTGAGTTTATTTTTAAGGCATGAGTTGGTCTGGTTAATCTGCTTTGGCTGTCTTCTGTGTGTTTCTTCTCTGTCCTCTATGATCACAGGCACACTGTTCCCTTACACAGCTTCACCAGTTGATACTCCAGCACTGCACAAGCCTTGTACCTGCTGTTTTGGGCTCCAAGAAAATACTATCTTTGATAGTTCTTTGGTTGTGAACTCCTACGATTCCAGGAGGAGGCTTGGGTTTTCTCACATAGATCCTAAAGTAGGTGCATACACCACTAATGTAAGGAATCACGCTGATAGAGGGTAACCACCAGTACTCTGATTTTTGTGAATGCACTCGTGTCTCAGAACATGCAAGCTGTTGATCCGCAGTGCTTTGCGCTGGGAAATGTTTGTATTCCCCCATTCACTCTCACATCTTGAGTTTATCTGGCGTACTTCAAGCGCTGTCATCTGAACAGCAGTCCCAGAGAGCCACGGAAGTATGAATGGCTTTGTACTCAGCACTTGTGCAAAAAAACCTGACAGACTCTAGGAAACAGCTATTCGCTCTTCAGCTGGAAGCAGCTTTTATTTTGACAAAAAAGGAGAGCAGCAAAATGAAAAGTTTTCGCTATTAACGTAAAAATTTCAACATACACTTAGGTAAAAGGCTGGGAATATTGTACTCTTTATACTGTTAGAAAAATGTCACGTTGCCTCTTTTAAAGAGCAGAAAATACAAATACTACAAAAGTGCTATGCTATATGTTAACAAGTGTTGCAGTTAATTTTAAAAGAAAAAAGAGCAGCAGAAA
>NW_008824035.1:6753947-6807092 GCF_000699105.1 Pygoscelis adeliae
GCCCTCTGCAACAGGGAATTATTGCTTTGAGGTTCATGGCAGCAATTCCTCTATCGTGCCTTGAGCCAGACTCCTGACCACATCCCAGGTAATGGGGTTAAACTGTAGAAATCCACTGGGGCCAAATGCAGAGGAGGTTCTGCAGCCTCTTCAGTCTGTGGTGATGGCCTGGAGGGGGAGAGAAAAGTTGGGAGCATGAGGCAAACTGGAAGGTCCCATACATTTTGGAGCAAGGTTTTGCTCCTCAATCTCTGTAAATCAAGTATGAGGCCAGCTGAAGTCTATGGGTAAAGTCCCATCTCCTGTAGCAGTTGGCCCCTGCAGTGCTGGGCTCATTAGGGTGCTGTCTGACTACATGCTATGTAGGGGTTTTTCTCAGTTTGTCATTTAAATCAGACATACAAATATAAAAATGGAGTAGTCAGACACCATTTATTGCCTTAAGGGCTGCACATCCTTTGCAGAATTGGATGGATTATACCAAGACATCACCACAAAATTTTCATCTGTGACAGCCTTATGTCAAGACAACTTTGTTCAGGATACACAAAATATCCTTACAGCTCCTCTGAACTTGAATAGTTTCCAATATGCTGTTTTGTATAAATTGACTCACTTCTTCATTTACTGTTTTTGTAGGGAAGTTTCTATGGTTTTGCACAACTACACAGCAGCAAATGCTTCTCGGTGCAGATTGTCTCTTCAACATATGAACTGGGATGGAAGGATGTCTTTTTTTTTCCTAATGGTGTCATAGGTATCTTGGAAAGATAAAGCCTGTTTGTATAGGTCAGCGTTGGGTCAGTGAGTAATGTGACTTTGACGCAGCAGGCAGATGTAGCATGGCCTGGGATTGCTGTATTTCCTGTTGATTTGCTTCCATGTTGTAGGGGCAGTTAATTATTTAGAGGGACATAAAACAATCCTGTAACCTGATGGTTAGAGGACTTGCTTGTGACAGTCTGTTTCAAGAAACAAAAAAAATAAAATACTGAAATATTCATTGGACCAGAGTGGAAGAGCAAGGTGTCCCAGCGCTTGTGGCCTCTCCTGCGAAGGGAGGGGGTAAGCACAAGTCCTATAAGGGAGAGGCTGTCCTTGAATCCAGGTCACTTCATACTGGTGCTTTTGGTCACTGGTCAGTAAAAACGGGGTCTTTGCCCCCTCGTGTATCCATGTCTTATTTTCCTTGAGGGGGCGGGGTGAATGATATGACCCAAAATGGAAACACTTAATTTTTTTGTCAAGAAAAAACTAAAAGCTTTTCCTTTTGGTTCCATCTAAACTGTTCTTTCTTTCAAATCAGGCTCCACACTAGCAAATTGATTACTGACACAGGTGTATTCAGGTTGTTTTAATTCAATGTTTATTTGTTTTCACAAACCTTCTTGGTAACTTTTAGTAAGGTGTTATCTCAATTAAGAAAGTGACTTTATTCTTCATATAATCCTATCGTGGTGGTATTTGTATTTTTTTTAAGTGAACTTGTAAATGCTTTTTTCCAGCAAAACTATAAGGTGAAATGCACTCAACAGAAATAGTTTGGCACTCCTGATGCGTAGTTCAGCCTCTTGAACTGAAGATCATCCTTCCTCTCTAGAGGTTTCCTTTGTGCTCGTCAGCAAAGCTGAATCATAGTGTTACGTTTCTTCCATGCATTTCTAGCCTTGTAAGACTAAGGTACGAAATAAAAACCCGCACATACTCCCTATGGTATGTGTGTGGAAGTATGTCATCCATCACACCCATCTGTGCCAAGGGTTTGTTTCCACTGGATGACAACTGTATGAAGAGTTGCCTTTTGATGAAAATTAGATTTTCTGTCTTTAGAGTTTCTTTTAATCTAACTATGAGCAAAACCATTAACTGTCTTTAAAATAATTACCACTGTCAGTAACCAGGAGGCAGAGGTGGGATCTCGGAAAAGGGAGCGGGTGTGAAAGCGCGCTTTAACTATTTTTTGCAGTCATGGTTACTGGGACAGCTCAAGGACTCATTTCCACAAAGCAGATACTGGGTTATCCTCTAGCCGAGGAGAAGCTAGAAGTATGGATAGCAATTAACTCTCTCTGTGCCGATTGTGTGTACTCTCAAGTGAGGCTCACAGAAGGTCTGGTGTGTGTGTGCACAGCCTGACGTGTTTCTGCAAGAACTTGTTTAGTGTTTGTCCTGCAATAGTAAATCTGAATCCCCTTACTAGTAGGTGTAGTCACTTTATTCAGAATAAAATGAACTCTGTAAAAGGTTTAACTTTGCTCTATTATATGCCCTGTACCGTGTAGAATATAATTTTTTGTCTCCTGATAATAGGCACCTATATTAGAATATAAATAATGTTCATAGCTTTTGGGTAGCACTGCATACATATTAGCAGCAGCTCCTGCAACATATGGAAAACTGAAGAAAATATGAGCATTTCTGGGGCAACCTTCTGCCTGCTGTTTCTTTTGCTATGGGTTTTTTTTTTTTTTCTACTTTTAAGCCTTTTCATGGTTTTGCAAAAATTAAGGCTGTTTACAAAAAGCCAGCCATACTGTTTTTGAGAGTAAAACTTCTCCATAGATAGCGAGGATCCTTTGCAGCATGTGCCATAGGGCAGGATATGGGGGGAAGCAAGGCACCTATAACGGAATTTTACCTTCTGAAATGGCTAAGTTCCTTGAGCTTGGCAGTGGGGACAAGATTCAAAATTATACAGGTCTTTGGTGCTGTTCTGCTGTTGGCGCATAGGAGTAGCAGTCAGGCCAGCAGAGCGGTATTTGGTGTTAGCTGGAGGAAGCAGAAGGGGAAGAGTATAATAAATAGTTGGATTTGTCTTTGTGCTATATATGCTAGCACAAAGCAGTATATATTCAAGAAGAGACTGCTTTTAATATTTAAAATGTGTAACTGGTCATGTTTTTCTGTTACGCTCTATTTTCTATCTTATTTCACAGAATTAGAAAAAATATTCAAATCCTATTCCAACATTATTTATAAAACTTGATTATTAAAGTGAATGACGTTTAGTAGTTAAAAGAACTTTTTAGTGACCATGCAGAAGTTGAATATATAACTTGATAATATACTGCTTGCTTTTTTACTCACAAGTGGTGCTCAAAGTAAAAACTTCCGAGTATTGTATATTTGAGGTAAAAATAGTTGTGTTTATAGAGGCTTCTAGAAGGTAGAGGCACAACTCTGACTAATTGTTTGTTTATGATTTTATATAAAAAGAATATTACCACATCCTCAAATTTCATATCTGATAACAGCAATTTATTATTATGTCATTGCAACTTAAGATTTTTTTTTTTTTTATTTGACAGGAACAGTAAAACTTTTGCTCGCTCTCTCCTTTTTGTACTGCTTCTTTATTAGGCTATAGTCTCTGCACAGTAGGGAACTGTGTCTTTTTTACATTTGTATAGCACTTTGTTTCAGTTGTACCTACAGGATGCTAAGAACAGGGAACAATAAGACTTCAAGAAGTAAAACTGTAATGTTTGACTAATATGTGCCAGTGGTGCAGCTGGGATCCCAGTGACTCTAGAAGTGGGAACTGCGCAGCCCTGCTGTGGTATGGGACAGATCTCCCACACCATAAAGAAAAGAGTTCAAATATGATATGTCCTCCTTGACAGAGTAACTCCTTCTGCATCTAGTAAAAATTTGAGTTCATCGAAGTCAGTTGTGGGTATCCAGAAGGCCTGTGGATATCTAACTGCTTAGTTTGCCAGCAGTTCCAAAGAATTATATGGATAATGATCAAGTGTGACTTAAAACAAAATTAGTTTGCCCATTTTTTGAAATGTTCAGCAAATCAAAAGTAAAAGTAATTTAAACATTGCCTTTGGATTTAAGCAATTTAAAGATTTTATAAATTAAAACATAATCAAAGGAAATGTCAAAGCAACAAGTTGCTTGGTGTTGAAAAGATGATATTTCAATGTCAGGAAGCTTTTGAGTTTTTTTCCACTTTTTTTCTTGAAAAAAAATAACATGAGTAATTTAGCAGAAGTGAAGTAAGTTACTTAAAAAGTTTTAGTGCAGATGAATCTGCAATTTTTACTGCCAAAGAAATGTTTGCCAAAGCCATTCACATTGCTCTAAGACCAGCCTGTTACTGGAGCAGTGGCTTTTCTCTGCCGTATCTCAAGGGACAGAGGTTGAACAATTCCTACCGTGCTCTCCATCAGCTGGTGGTGCTGGCAAAGGCCTGGCAGCAAACCCAGCTCCTCCGGGAGCTGGCGGGTGGCATCCGGGTTGTAGGGTGGCTTCAGTTTCAACAAGGATGGGGTGTGAAATGTTGCAAAAGCTGCTTCCTTCCAGAAGGTAGAGGGTGTAAGCAGCATCTCCAGAGTAAGGGATTCTCCTTCAGAATAAGCTGGATTTTTATGGTGATATTTGAGTTCTGTCATTCTACACATGCACACGCATATATCTGCTGTTTCATGGGAATTTAGAGAGCCCTAACTTTGTATGAGGAAGAGATTCAAAGTCTCCTCTGAGTTGAATAATTCTAGCATAAAAGTAACACAGCTGTGTTTGAAAATAGGCCAGGTGAAAAAAAGACTCTTTTTCCTTTTCTTCTTTCCTCCCCAGTGCGTCTCCTAAGGCAGAAGAGGGAAGGGGCTCGCTTGCAGCAGGCAACTGAGTGTGATTCGGGCAGAAAAAGGGGCTTGGCTGGTACAAACCTTTCAGCAGTCCCAGGTGACCCCGCCAGATCCTGTAATCGCAAGGCTTTTGTGGTCTGAGGTACTGTGGCATCAGGCTCCCCTTGCACTACAAGAAGTTTTCATAATGCATGACTTAATTAGAGAGGGGATCTCTGTTAGAAACTCTGTATTAGAAAGAGAAACAGGCTTAGTAAATTTTAAAAATTTTAAAAAATATCTCTAAATCTACCAATAAGTCTTCAAGAATAGTAACAGAACAGAGTAACAGTTTCAGTGCTCAAAAAATTACTGCTTCAACAGCACATTTAAGACTGCCTTTGCACAACCTTAAAATGAGCTGTAACACCTTTTAGTTACCAGTTCTAAGTGATTTTAAAGTAATTATTGACTATACTAATAAGTAACTACATGCAAGTATCCAATTTTAAATTAAAAATTACTGCCTCTGTAAAAATATTTTTTTCTTGTTTTTTAAAAACTGAATGTAATATCTTTTCAGGTTTTTGTACTTTGATTTTGTGTAATTTAAAGCACCAGTATGTGGCTTTAATGCTGATTTGTTTTCAATGCTAAGTATGTTTGTAAATTTAGGACCAAATGTAAATCGGAAATGTGATAGCATGAATTCTCACGTAAAAGATTTTATAGTCTATAAATATGAGCACAACTGTGACGTGGGGATTATTTTAGCATGTTTTATTTTCTGAGAGGAGTAGAGGTTGATATAGATTCAAGATGCTTTAGCAAGTACACTCTCGATCCCTTGAGTGACTTCACTCCAGGAATAGCCCTGTTACTTGCTTTTCAAAGCAAACTCGCATATGTAGAGTCAAATCTGTGGAACTACTACCATTGACTCCACTGTATTTCTCTTGAGACTGAAATTTTTCTTTTTTTTTTTTAGGCTCTGCGTTTTTGCATTATAGCAGCATGTGTTGAGAGAGCGTTAAGTGCACTTCATACACTCCTTCCAAGAGTCACCCTTAGATGAATGCACGGGGAGCTGGGAGTGCTGGGACAGGGACCAGCTTGGCCCAGTTTAGCCAGGTCACTGCCCACTGACTGGGAAGGAGAAGCTTGCTCCCCATCAGTGCTAGCTGTCAGCCTGGGCTGGGGATGAGTGTATTGACTCCTGAGCTTTTCTAACATTTGCTTTGACTCTCATATTCTATTTCAGCATATGGCAAAGCCAGTTAAGATACTTTACAGCTTGTAACATGGATTGCATTCAGTGTGCGCAGGCTCTGAGCTCGGAAGCAGGACAAGCCCCATTGCTTTTAACGATTCTCATCATGCAGGATGCCGGGATGATGGTTCTGTGGGGAAAACCGCTCTGTGTTTGGCAATGCAAAGGACATAAAGCAAGAATGGGATGCATTTCAAAGAGGCGTTCTGCCTAATGTTTATTTGAAACCCCTAGACTGACTTCATCAAAGAAGGAAAAGTGAATTGAATAGGTTCAATGTACCTGGTGTAAGTAATTAGCTATTGGTTTTCTGACAAGATCACACTTGATGGCCAAAACCTTTGAATAGGAGTAGAAAAGAGAAACTGGCTTGATTAATTAAACCTCAGAAGTGCCTTCCTCATCACTGTTACTGTGAGGGAATCAGGAGTCAAGGTGGGCTAGAAAAAGCTGGTCAGGCTGCTGTACTGCTCTTCAGGGAGCAGGGACTTCATTTGAGGAGAGCCTGTGAATGGCCTCACCAAATTCCTTGTCTAAAGGAACATTAAATCTAGTAAGGAATAAGCTTGAGAGACAGACTCACAAAGCGCATTTTTCCACGATTAGTCTTCTGATATTCTTCTTATCGGTCCCATTCCATATCGAATAAAGCTAATAAATTATGCTGTAATCTGAAATAATGCGAGCAGCTTGATCGAGGTCTCGGAGCTGCACAAGCTGGGAGGCAGCAGAGCGTGGCCAGAGTCTGGTGTTGCAGTCAGTGGCTGCTCTTACCCCCTGGACAGGGGCTGTTTTAGGAAATGTTATGTTGTGCTGCCCCTGCTCCCTCCTCCCCTTTCCTCTGCACAGCTCTTAGGCTGATTTTTTCAAAGGCAGTTGTTTCATTCCTTATAAAAAAGGAAAAAAAAATTAAATCTAACAATTTTGCAAGATAATTTCTCATATTTCTCATCCACTCCTCCTTTGCAATATGAACAGGGAACTTTAAGTTTAAAAGCAGTCAATTAAAAAAAGTGTAACTTATTATAATGTAAGTGAATGGCAGGGGTACGAGAGCAGGGGGTTTTAAATTAGTGTTCCAAAAAATACAAGGCCAACTTGTAACAGGCATATTGATTTGAATAAAATCACAATTTTCTAAAGCTAGTATCTTATTCTGGGTTTCCCTGCCATAATGCAAAATTTTATTTCACACTTGAATATTTTTTTTTGCTCTGCATAATGTCTCCAAATGGGCCATGATCTCCATAACACTTGCACTGAAGTCCAAACCAAGGAGTTCAGGTCAGGCAGGGCAGGAATCAGTCTGGACCTGTGTCTCCATCCCTCTGCATCCACAACAGCCCACTGGTGGCTTCTTTCTCCCCTCTGCCTGTTCCTCAGCATCTGCCCTGCGTGCTCTCCAATGGCTGGCTGCACCATTGCTTTTTGTATTCCCTGGGGAGCCTGCTCCTTAACGTGCATCAGTGAGGCTGAGAGAGTTTTCTTCCCCACTAGAAAAGTGTTCACTTTGGCAATCATTAGGGAAACTGGAATTAGTGAACACGTTAAACGTTGTTGCTCAGCTGCTGTTTCTTGTGATGTTCCCTTTCTGTTTTATTAGGGCCGTATCCTGCAACTGGATCTGCCATAGTGTGTGTGCCCATATGGGTATAAAGGGATTTTGTGTGCCCTTTTGTATATGCTTGTATGTGTTGCCTGCAAACCTTACTTGCTTCATCTATTTTAACTTTAAATATGACAGAAGAGAGAACGTAGCAAATCTCGTAAATTTAGATAGATACTTGGTATGTCTATTTTCTGTAAATATGCTGCATTATTGAAAGAAAAAACATTTTCTTGTGCTCAAACTAAAAATGGCATGTCTTGACATTGGTAAAGCCCAGTTTATACAGACTGTACCTTGAGTTTCTCTAAAATTGAAATGCATAGACATTGCACGTGTTCAGCCTGGCTGAAATGCATTGAAAAAATTGTATTTCCTGGCCTTTGTTTCTGCTCCATTACCACAACCACCCCTGCCACCTCCTGCCCCTAGGGCAGCTGCTCCTTGCCCTCTGCAAGACTTGCACTTTCTGTAGTCCACATCTCTCGTGCGTGGCCCGCTGCCCCTTCCAGCAGAGCCAAAAGAAACACTTGGAGCAGCCACTCTTTTTCCTTCAGGTGTGCTGCGAGGTGCAGCTCCTGCAGTGCTCGTTAGGAGGCTGTCTTGGCACCCCCGGCAGGGCACTGGCGTTGGAGGGGCGCCAGCGGCTGTCATGCTCCATGGAGTGTGGTGTAGGTTTTCACGTGCACACCGGTGCTCTTGTCCGCACGCACGTTGTTTCACAAACAACCAACCCAAGCTCATAATTTTATCTTGTCTTACACGTGCTTCTCCCCTTGTTTCTCTGGCAGGACAGTGCAAGAGAAGTGTGCTGTTTCACACGTTATTTCAGACACGATGTTTCAGTGGTGCTATGTAAACATAACTACATTTAGAAAAAAAACAGGAATAAAAAATGCTGCATGCAGCCAAGTTAATGTTGCTGTAAAATCTGAATACATTCTTTTTTTTCTAATGTTTGAGCTGAAAATGGGATATCAAATTATCTTATTTATCTTTGTACTTAAAATGTGTGTAAAAATTAAAAGCCACTGCTCTTTAGAAGCAAATATCTGTCCACTTTATCTTCCTGATGTACTGTAAACTGCACACACAGAGGAGGTTAGTAGCTGAATGGGGGATGATTATGAAGATGAATGAGTGGCCGGGAGACAGAGTCAGTTTAATGAGCTGAGCAGTAAGGAGGCTGTAATTTTTATAGATTAGCACTGAACTTGTCACTTACCCGCTGATACAACAACTTAGTTTCAGAATTACAGTATGTCAGAAGCGAGCTCAACAAGCTCAAAACCAGTGGCAATCTGATTATCTCCCATGTAATCCAAATTACAAGTGTAGTTCTCCTGGATGTGTATTGCCTCTTCCCAATGTCTTATCTGTCGCAGGTAACGAGCAGAACCCATAAATGTGCACGATTTAGTCCGATGTCAGATGATTTTAATTTTTTTTTTTTCCCCTGTACTCTGCTGTGCCAGTGGAGCCTCTGGGCAGCCTCCCATCCCCAGGCTCTCTTGTGCCGAGTCAGTTCAGCGCATCGGAGGATGTCTGCCCCGAGGGGGGTGGCCAGTGTGGGGAAGGAAACAGTGAATTCCCAGTACCACCAGTTTCCTAGAGGAACTCTTGGAGATACAATACTTTCTTTTGTTGTCATTGCTTTGGGTCCTCGTGCTAGTCTCTAGCTACCTCCTAATAGGTCTGCTCATCTCTGTGCAGGTTTGTCACCAGGGCTCGTGGGCTTTGGCTGCTCACTAAGAGCTCCCAGTCCAACAGGCTGAAGGTGGAGTCCCTTTCCCTGCACTGCTGGATTTGGAGGCAGAGGAAGCTTGTGATCCTTTAGTCTGTTACCGACAACTCTTTGTCCCAGCGTCTCCAAGAAACCCATGCTTCCCAGCATCATCAGACATCTAATAACTTAATTGACCTTGGGGATGAGGACTGCTCCAGGTTTGCTCTTGCCACAGGCCTACTTGGTATAGGTGAGCTGAGGACCTGGTTACCGTTAGGCAGCAGCAGAAAAAACACCTAGGCTGATTTATTTTTCACAAACTGAGCGAAAGCCATGAGCCCCCAGTCTGGCATCACTCCCAGAAGTGTTATTTTACAGGCATGATGCTTTTGATAAAGGCATCGCTTCTGGAGTAGCATACAAGGGATAATTATTGTTCCACAAGCAGATGATAGTGTTGATTTCTCCCCCTCATAATTCACTCAGGCTGCAGGTTGATTTGTTGGAAGGAGTGTTTTGGTTTTAGACAATTCTGGGACAGGAAGCGGGAAAGCCAGATTAGGGTTTATTAAGACAATGGTTACCTGTAATTCTGGAGATGGCTTTTCAGCCAGCTGTAGACAGAACTGTTGTGGCTCTGTTTGTTTTTGGGGACCTGAATTTGACTTTGAGCCAAGCCCTGGGCAAGAAATGGTGGTCTAGTCCTCTGTTCTGTCAGTGTTTCCCTTAAAGACTGCTTTATAAAAGGACATACGTTAGCAGCATGGGGTTTTTAATGTACCATAGTGTGCTGGTTTTGGCTGGGGTAGAGGTAATTTTCTTCACAGTAGCTAGTATGGGGATGTGTTTTGGATTTGTGCTGGAAACAGTGTTGATAACACAGGAATGTTTTAGTTACTGCTGAGCAGTGCTTACACAGAGTCAAGGCCTTTTCTGCTTCTCACCCCACCCCACAAGCGAGCAGGCTGGGGGTGCACAAGAAGCTGGGAGGGGACACAGTCAGGACAGCCAGCCCCAAATGACCAAAGGGATATTCCACACCATATAACATCATGCTCAGCATATAAAGCTGGGGGAAGAAGAAGGAAGAGGGGGATGAACTTGGAATGATGGCATTTGGTCTTCCCAAGTCACCATTACATGTGATGGAGCCCTGCTTTCCTGGAGATGGCTGAACACCTGCCTGCCGAGGGGAAGTGGTGAATGAATTCCTTGTTTTGCTTTGCTTGTGTGCGCGGCTTTTGCTTTACCTGTTAAACTGTCTTTATCTCAACCTGTGAGTCTTCTGACTTTTACTCTTCTGATTCTTTCCCCCATCCCACTGGGGGGAGTGAGCGAGCAGCTGTGTGGGGCTTAGTTGCCGGCTGCGGTTAAACCATGACACATGGTAAGATTTTTCTACGAGTGTCTACTCTCAAGCCCTTCTCCTGGGTGGTTAACTTTTCTAGTGAACACATACTTCATTCAAAAAGCTTGGTTTTCTCCTGACATTTGCACTGCACAAGTGCAGCAAAGGCAGTAAAACCCAGTTAACATGAACACTGGTTTTCCTTTCCTCAGCTACTCACCTGCCATTTCACCCTAGGAATTACTTTTACCCTTTGTATCTCCTTCTCTACCCATAAAACCAGAGCAATGATGTTGTCTGCCTTTGTTCAGCCCCCTGAGAGTTTTCCACTGCTGCAGGGTGTTATATAGGCACTATTACTACTATGCATCTTATAAGTAAATAATTTCACTTGTAGCAAATAGTAGTAACCCAGTAAAACTATTTTTAAAATAAAGTTGTCCTCCACTATATACATGAGCTTCTTGATCAAACAGTTTTGCTGACAGTTGTCGGCAGCCAAAGGCAGAGGGCTCTGTGCTGCCCTTGGGCAGACTTGAGTCCTGCCACACTTCCTCCTACACCTGCCCCATCTCCTCATCCCATCTTCTGCTTCTGGATCATGCTTTCAGGAGTGGTGGGTCCTCATGAACATGCAGATGTGACCTTCTGGCTCTTGATGACTTCTGCCAGCATATGAAAACAGAGCTTTTAAAAAATAATTTTCCCATGCGCTTTCTGAACACTAGTTAAGTAACAATGTTAATCTGTCAGGACCCAAACAGATGAGTCAGTGATATTTTTTTTGTGTGTGTGTAATCTTGTCTTTTTAAATGTAAGTGCCTATTTTTTAAATGACCTATTTAAAAAAAAAAAAAACACCAACACATTGACCTTTTAAAACCACTGTATGCCAGACCTTCTTAAGAGATTTGGCACTGACATTTTTGTCATAATGGAAGATTCATTAAGGTCAGTGATAAATTTGCTGCAATAAATACAGAAGAATTAAGAGCTCATCAGCATTACCACAGCGTAATGCTCAGTGGATTGAATTATGTACTTAGAAAGATGAATCTGTGGCAATTGGCAAGCTTCAAGAGGAAAGCTGTATGTGTGCATAGACATGTGCATGCATGTGTGTGAGAGGAAAGACACAGGAAATGAGGGGAAGAAAAAGGAATTTAAGAAAGCAAAACATTTTTTCACTCATTTTGTAGTCCGGTAATATTTAGAGTAGTCATGAGAAGTAGTATGATTGTACTGTCATTCGTTGCCTTGTAATTGATGTTTCTTGTGGTAAATGCTGCAGTATGACTGGATATCTGTCCTACTCTCCTCCCCTTGCAGAGTACACTCTGTCTTTTAAGCCATATTTAGTGCAAACAACAGTATTGATCGTGATTGATGAAGCAGTGTGAGAGGGTCAACCCTTTACCTGCCCTCTAGAGTAATTGGGCTGCAGTTCGTTAAAGGGTAACAGAAGAGATATTAAAAATGAAGAAATGCGCTAAGTGGCTGTGAGCTGTGTTCCCAGCTGTTCAGAATATCTATTCTGTAATACGGAGCATCAATCTAATTCTCTGCGCAGGGTAGGAGCATGGCAAGTCAAATGCCTCCGATAGGCAGTCCTCACCAGCAAGATACAATGTTCAATTTAAGGAAAGATTGAAGAACATCAGTCTTCCCTTAAAACAATTTGTACTGAATAAATTTGGTACTTGCCAGCTATTCCCACAGAGGGAAACTGATAATAGGACAGAGAAAATCATGTAACATGATTTAGGGTTCCCAGAATGGGATTACTGTTGGTAATAAAACAGGAGGGAGGCAGGAGAGAGAAGAAGAGCTGACAGTAAGCTGGAAGTTACTTCAGAATGCTCTCAAACTCCTGGAAATTCATCTGGGCTGTGTGTGCTGGATACCTCTCGGCATCAGGACTCGGTCTGAATGTGGGTTGAGCATGCTCGCAGATACTGGTTCTGAGTGTCTCAGCTGGAGCTGCTGGGTGCGAGTTCCTTTGAAAACCTGGCCCTAAGGGCTTATGGATCCTACAAAATAATCCTCTGCTGAAAATTGGTGTCAGCAGCTGAACTAGCGCTGCACATGGCTTGCCTTTTGTCTTTCCTTTTGGCAAAATCATTTACAGGACAGGTTCAGCTGCATCTATGCTGACTTCACATATCAGTAATAAAAAAAAAATTCTGTGAAGCTTAAAACTAGATTCTGCTGCAGGTCACCCAGGTCAGCCCCTACACACCACCTGGAGCAGGCTGACTGAGAATTTCTTCTAAGGGCATCTCTTCTATGCTGCTTATACCGGGTGGCAGCTGATATTGTTTATTTTCTGTGTAATTAAAGCCCAATTCGAGACTGCTTGCTCCATCTTCTGAAAGTGCAAAACAGAGGATAAAGTGTAGCAGATGTTAAGAGCACAAATTTACTTCAGGACCCAGCTAGCTTTAGTTGCCCTTATGCAATTATTACTTATAGAATGTAGCATATAAACCATGTGTCCAAGTCTTTTTGGGGGATCTCAGCTGTATTATGGTATAAATTGGAAGGATGTGCAGGTAATGATGCTGGAAGGCATTTTACCTAGAGAAGGCAGAACTGGTGCTCTAACAAAGCCTGGTACCAAAGACCCAGTGGTTAGAGGGTGGAGATGGAGGGATAGTCAGCCCTAAAGTTAATGCATCCATTTAGAATATCTTGGTGGTACGGGCCTGCAGCAAATCCCAAAGTCTCACAGGGCAGGAGGTCAAACCCTTGCTTCTGTGCCCTCCTTTTCTTCTCTTTGCTAAGTTGCATGTCATTACCAGGCATCTCATAACGATGGCGCTGAGAAAAGATGGAATTTGGTTTCCTCACCATAAAATCATTAGTGTCCGCTTGATTTAAAGTCTCTGCTCACAGAGCAGAAGCTGTGCTCCACATGGCTGAGGAGCTGAGTCCTACTCTGCCTTACAATAACAAACCTTGATATATATATATATATATTCTTTCAAAGCTCTATGGTAACTAAAATATATTGCTCTGATCCTAATTTTAGTATGGTTTTATTGGGTGAAACTGGAAATTTCCAAAAACATATTTTCTCAACAAAATAATCTTGTGCATGTACTGAATGTCATTTACATGTTTCTGAAAAAATACTAAATCTTTTGAATACCATTAGAATTAGTAAATTTCCTTTATTTAATTTTGTTATTTAAATTGCAATATTTTAAATTAGTGATTTTTTTTCTGTGACATTGTCATTTTCTCAAGGCCAACCGTGGTTTAGGGAAACAGAGGAGACAGTATTCTCGGAGTAACGTATAGCTTTTAATGATGTATTTCCTTTCTCCCACATAGTAAGCAACGATGACATTTTGATCACTGTTCCTATGGAATGCACACTAGCCATTGAAAAGAAAGTGGTGGGTCTTCATGAGATATGTTGGAGTACCTATATGTTATATAACATATGTACTGTTAAATCTAGAACTGTACAGAAATGTTCTTAACACACATGCTTCCCCCATCCCAGGTCCCCCCACCTCCTGACCAAAATGCCCCCAGTGCATCCTGTCCCACAGAGTCACTCGCTCCCGTAATCTGTGCACGAAGTTGGTGTGTGAACTCTTAGGGAAGGAGCTACCCAGACAAAATCCAAAGGGACACAGGGGACATCACTTGCATAGACCTTTGCCCTTAGGGCCTTACTTCAGCAAAAAAAAAAAAAAAAAATAAGATGGTAGAGGGAATCCATTCTTTACACTAATGCTGCTGTTTAAGACTTCCTGAAACATGAGAAATCTGCAGTCCTGAAGCTGAGATGAGGAAGTAGAACATGTGTGCTGTGATCGTTCGTATTTATAGACAAATTTAATCACTGGTATTTAAACGTAGGTTCTTCTTCAAGGCATGCTCAGTCCCAAGCTGAGAACAAGTAGTCTCATCAGAATTAATGCAACTCAGTCTTAAACCTAGCTCTGAACCTAAAATTAGAGCCTGAAAGAAGAGTCTGGATTTAAGTTCAACATGTAAATTCATTTTTCACCAGCTTTAAAAATCTGCCTTTGAATTGTCGTAATGGTTTTCACATGGGATCCTTAGACAACTTTCTCGGGGCCCATGAAAGAAAATAAAGACTGTATATGCCATACAAAACATACAGCTTATTTATACGCTGTACAGCAATCTGCAAGTGTGACATCTTCAGTGAATGCTTTTATGTGCCCTATTGATCCAAAGAGCATGAGAGCAACAAAAAATAGTTCACTAAATAATAAACAAAAATGTGCTAGTTTACAAGGGACAAATAATATACTTAAAGATTTTCTTTAGATTTTTAGTGATATTATTCTTATTTCATAAATAAGGCACATTTTTAATACCTTCAGAAGAGAGATTTAGAGGAATATCTATGAATCAAGCACCACTTACCATTTGTCCTTGTGTTTCACAGTGCACTGAAACATATAATTTTATCATGCTTTTTTGCTTCCTTTTGACTAATACACTGAGATGAACTAGTGAGGCGGAAACAAAATTAGGGACTTCCATTTAGATGCATTAGTCACACAGTAAGGTAATCAGCTAGTTAGAAATGGCATCATAAACTTGCCTCAGTAGAGCATATTTACTTTTTTCCCAGCAGCCACCCTGTTGGAATAAAAGCTCTAGTCAGGAGGAGAAGGGTGATTAACAGGATTTTAAATATTTAGGGTTTTTTAATATTATGTAATTACTGCCTGGCTCAGATTACTTAAATGATGATGATAGCAGTAGTAGTACTATAATTAAAGAAAGAAAATTAGTCTGAAGTAAACAAAACCAGCTTGCTTACTGCTGCCTCCTTTCCCCTAAAATAACCAGACAGGGTCTAGTCCTGAACGTGAATGAAACAGCACTCTGGAGGAAGGTTATCACTTCGGGCAAAGCCAGACAAGAAAAGCAAGGTGATCTCTGGTTGCCTTTGCTGAGTTCTCCCTGCGTTCCCATGCAGACACAATGTGCTCCTTCCCTAAGCCAGCACTGCCCTGGCCTGGTGCTGCTGGGGCCTCCCCTCGTGCCCTCCTGGGCAGCTCAGTCCTCGTGCTGGGTGATGTCCCCGTTACCACCATCAGAAAGGCAGTGCAGCTGGTGGGACAGAAGTGGCACCAGTGTGGGGGCTCTGCCGCGACCTGCTCAGCGTGGCCAGTGACTGCAGGAGGAACGGAAAGCAGAACAAGATGCTGCTTTCCAGGAGGTGAAGGGACAGTCCTAAGTTTATTGAGACCTATGCAAAAGACCTTGTCCGTTTTTAATGAACGAGGCCAGGTTTTACATTTGTGTTCAGCCAGTAATTAGCAGGAGAGCGGATTATGAAACGTTTTGTGGCAAAATTGCTAAGGCCTACTCTGATGTCTGAAAAGGTTTTAAACACAAGATTCATGAGCTAAGTGTGCTTTAAGATCCCTGAACAACTAAAAACCTAGGGCAGGTAGTGGTTAATTACCCTCAGCAGAGTACGGTGTGGATGACAATGATAATGACAGTCTGAACAGGCTGACAAACTTTGCTGCTAGGCAGAGAAAATGATGATAAATGTCTATATAAAGACTTGTGTTTAAACTCTTACTGACTTCTCATCTGAAGTGCGTTCTCGAGCGGTCGGAGGCTTCAGAGGCTTCTTGTCCAGTTACTCTATGCTCAACTTGTTCTATATTTTTAATGTTATATTTCAACTATTTTTTGTCTTTCTGTGGCTTCTTTTGATGATGAAATGGCTGTGAAATACAGTAGTTACTTTGTAGTGAAGAGTAGATGGTATTTAAGCACAAAACGCGTTGAAATTCCTTGTTCTATTTGTTATAAGTAAGCGTTCACATCAGTAAGTTACGTGATGCTTCTATATTTTGATTTATTTGAGGTGTGGAGTTTTGGATTTCAACAGTTGTTTTTTTTAAGACTTTTAAAAGTCTTCTGGGAATGTGACTTTTGCAACTTCATTCCTGTAA
The DNA here is from genome assembly GCF_000699105.1 of Pygoscelis adeliae. Taxonomy (NCBI): domain Eukaryota; kingdom Metazoa; phylum Chordata; class Aves; order Sphenisciformes; family Spheniscidae; genus Pygoscelis; species Pygoscelis adeliae. The sequence goes on from NW_008824035.1 coordinate 6,770,438, forward strand.
GTGTCTTTGACTCATGCAGCATATAAAAGGGGTTAGTAACTGTACCAATAATAGCTGATGCTTTCATCTCTCAGCAAGCGCCTAATAAACAAGAAGAGTGGAGAAGAATGTTTGAATAGTCAGGAAGCAAAAATGAAGCGATGGGGTTGCAAACAGTAAATCATATGAGTGAGAAATGCGAATTCACTCCACAGTTTCCATATGAGGTTGCTCAGGCTACAGTTTCTTGGCAGTTTGACATCACACTGACTGTTTTCCACGTATGTCAAAAGTTCTCCTTTAAAAAGGCCAGACCTGCGTACTGTTGTCCTAGTTGAGAGTGAGCAGCGCTTTTTGGCTTTCCCTCTCTCCAAGGGAACCTGCTGCCTGAAGGCACTTTATGAGCACCTTGTATGGGGTTCTCCAGAGCTCCCAAGCTGGTGAGTCTTGCTTGTTAGCCTTATGGATGGCCCAACAAGTAGGTGGACACAAAAAGTCAAATCAGCCTTTCAAAAGAAAACACTGTCTAATATCCCTATTCAAAGCATAACATGAGTATGTATGTTTTAACTTAATAATAGACTTAATGTTTAGGCAGAACTATTTCATCCAGGTAGGTCTCAGTTGTTGATCTGGTAAATAATCATTGGTAAATGAAAGCATGTGTTTTGTTGTATACAAATTGACTCATACCTGGATTAGGTAATGGAAGCTATATAACAACAGAGCAAATAAATCTGTACATGTCCCATTCTCAAAGAACTGCAGATTTCTAAATGTCCTTCACAGACTTGCTTAAAACGTGTTTCCTCTGGCAAAGCAGATTTCAACAGGACTGCTTGCAGAGTAAGGCGTTACGGGTATTGATAGAGCATAATGCAGAGGAATTACAAAATCTGGTAGAACACGAGTAATAGCAAGAGATTTTTTTCTTTCTCAAGTAGAAAAAGAAATAATCATTCTAGAGGCAAAATAGAAAATAAAAAAAAAAGTGTTATCTCTCTTTTCCCCTACCGTAGTAAAAACACCATGGAGGTAAATCAGTATACTTGACTATAAACGCTGTTCACAAGAACTAAGTTTCCCCATGTATTAGCTTCCCTTAATTATCATTTGCTTTGCAAGCAAAGGCATTGCATACAAAGCCAAAATGGGGAGCAAAAAAAATGACAAAGAGAAAAGGAAGCTGTTGATGTGAAAGTGTGGAAGTGCAGTCTCTGGCTGCATGTTTGCTTCTGTAGCAGGTAGTAATTTCTCTGCACAGGGAAGTGTACACTGTAGCCTGAGCAGGGACCCACGCGTGCTGGGGAGCTCAGCAGCACAGCTGCTGCTGGGACCATGTTGCATGCCTTCAACAGGCAGCCAAACCAGAATGCAGAGGTACTTACCCAAAAATCCAATGTCAGCTGCCCTAGGTGTGTTACAGCGTCCTCCTCCATTCAGTAAGCATTTTAGTCAACGTACATATTTCTGGAAAATATTGATTACTATGTATTACAGAATTTTTCATTAAGCTTACCTGAGTCTCGCAGATACCGCGTGAGTGATAAAAGACCTGAGCTTTGAAATTGGATATGTCTGCACCAAGAAAAAGATGGATCTATCCTAAGAGGATTGTGACTTACAGGGATGAAGTTATCCTTGTTATATCCTATTCCTTACATGAGCAGAGCTGCAAAGCAGAGGCTAACATTCTTTTAAAATGCTGAAGTGACTTGAGAACTCCACATTTGATTCTCGGAAGAAGACTTGAGCTATTCACATCCTTATACGCTTCAGCCTTGCAACTATGATCAAGTTTAAAAGGAGTAAACGGGGGAAATAAAAGCTCTAATAAAAGCCTCCGCCTTAGCTAAAGCTCCTCTTACCTTTTCCAAGTCCTGGCAGAACTAATGCTGAGTTAAATGTGCTAGATGTCGTAATGCAGGGTGCTGATTTCATTCCCTTCCTTCGCGGGGTGGAGGATGACTGTTGTCCCTTCTTTACTTTGTGTCACGGAGTCTACCCCGAGGAGGTGCCCATATCTTTAGTCCAGGCAGAAGGCCAGGTGTGGCCTGACTTGGCTTCCACTGCTGTGAAGCTCTTATAATTCAGATAAACTCATAATTGTAAGATGTTTATAAAAGCATTTCAGCCAGTCCTTTAGTTGTAACAGGAGAAAGAGACATTGAGCAAGACAGCAGGATGAAAGGGTTGCTGTTCCCTAGGGACCACCTGGTGCAGTGAGCTCAGCCACGCTGGTGGCTGCTTCTTTCACTGTACGCTTTCCTGAATGGGAAAAACAGGGTGAGTCCTGCCCTAGAGCCAGAAATTGTCCTGAGCATTCCTAAGACCACCCCAGGAAGCCCCTATTCAGTGATGACTGCCTGCCAAAGCAGGGCTTCAGCCACTTATTTGTGAAATGGGTTGTCAAACAACTTTTTTGCTAGAGCCATAAGAAGGCCATTTAAATAATAAAATAAACATTGATTCATTTCAAATGCTATTACCTAGAAGGGGAGGCATTAAATTTCCTCTGGATCCTCCTGGAGAAAGATCTAGCACATTTGCTATTATCTCATGGTGGTGTTTCCTGAAGCTCCTGTTTTCTCTGTGAAGATCCCTGTTTTATCATCCCTGAGACGGCTACCACACAGCCTCCCTTACCCTCCATCCTCTGCATAATGTCATTTAAGCTACACTGGCATTCCCAAAAGACTGAAGCTTGAGTTTTTACTGAGACTTTAATTCAAAGCAAACACAGAAGTAGTAATCTCTAAGCCATGAGCTGATGTTGTTAAGTATGGTATGAAATGCAAAAATGTCATCTCTGTGCCTCTCCTTCCATTTAGAAGCAACAAAACAGTTTTCTTTCAGCAATAAATGCCATTTAAAGAATTGTTAAGATTTTATATGTTCTGTTTGGCAAAGAGGATTAATTTTTCTTCCTGCTTAGTTTCTATTCAGGCAATAAATCAAATGACATTAAGCTAGTTTGCTCATCGCTTTTTAGTTTAAGAGAAAAAAGAGATCTCTGTTTTTCACATACAATGCTTAGCTGATTCATGTTAAAACAATTTGAAGCAATGTCAAATTAAACGTTTCAGTAGGGGTTTTTGTTCCATTAAAACCCGTTTTTTACTTCCTTAACACCTGGCTCCTGCAAACCAGTGCGTTTTTTGGTATCTCCCAGTACATTTAATTTATTTAACAAAAAGGGTACTTTCGAAGTAGTTCTAGAGCTGTATGCACTTCCTTAAAATGAGTAGGATTGGTGATGTTGGGTCACAGCTGATGGTCGAAGTGCTCTCAGGATGTTCACTGATACTACAGCTCCAGCTGGCAATGAGTCCAAGGGACAAATGAATTCCAGCTTTCTTTCTACTCATGAGCACAGTCCAGGCTGAGGGTGCTTAGAAAGGGCAGCACATAGAAATGTGTCTTTATATTGACGTTCTGGTGTTCGGAGGGCTGGAGGGGAAGGGGGAGAAAAAGAAAAAGGTTGTAAGTTCCTTCTACAGGGCTAGGAGAGCCTGATTTCATGCAAATTAAAGTCAGTGAGAGCTTGAACTCTTTATTCTACGGGTTGTATTTTGTGAAGGACTTGCTGAGAAGGTTCCCTGCAGACAGCATCCAGTAATCTGCTCGCTAAGCTCCAAAGGCCCGCTAGATCTGCAGAACGGATTCTCTTGCAATTTCTTTGTCTTCCTGCTCATTGGTAGTCATGAGGGAGGCAGTGCAGTCTGTTCTGGTGTCCTAGGTAAAACACGTAAAACCACATCAAAAGGGAAAAGAAACTGGTCAAGAAATTACAAAAAGAAAAAAAAAAAAAAATAATCTCTAAAGCTGTAGTAAGATCTGTAGCACTCGCATCTCCTCTCCTTCTCTTGGGGATCATTGCAGAAGCCCCTGTGCAACCCCAAACCCCTTATGTTGTGGTCAGTGGGTGCAGAGAGGAGGGCTGAGCTCCTGCCTCCCATGTTCAAAGGGCTATTCTTGCTCTGGCCCTGCCATGCTCCTCGACACCTTCCTGAAACCCGAGGGCTGCTGCACCATCCCTGCCAAGGCTCGGCACCCCGGGAGCTCCCTTCCTGGGATGGGCACCCTGTGGAGAAGCAGGTCTTGGGCTGCCTGTGCTGCGTGGAAACACACCTGGGGCTCTCCTGTGGGGACTGTGCTCTGGGGTGTTTTCTTCTTGCCTAAACAAATGTCATTCAGAATGAAAGAACTGTTTGGTCTCTGAGTATGGGAAAACAGGACAGAGAGGTTATTTTGGCTCATCCAGCTCATTCGTGCTTGTGAAATTTAGTCCCTTTAACAGGTTCTGGTAGTTTAATCTGTTTCTTATCCCACTGGTCTTCCAAATGGAAAAATGCTAACAATATATCTTACTTGAGCCTTTCAAGTGATCCTTGTGAAACACTTTCATTTGCAGTGTAATGAGAACTATCAGGTATTATTGTTAAGGGCTGCTTCAGTCCTAGCTGGATACCAATTCACCTCTCGAGCTTGAAGAATAGTGTATTTCACTCCACATCATTTGTTCATATACGAAGAACAGACTTTGAAATACTCCTTTTTTCATCTCCTTTTTTGTTTAGCTGGAAGGATTGACACTAGAAAAGCTCATTTCATGAAATAAGTAGTTCTTGAAGTGATGGGTGACAAAGGGATGTGCTTTAAAGTGAGCAGCAACACAATTCTCTAGTTATCCAGCCTGCAACGTTAGGTCTATTCATGGAGTGCTGGAACGGCTGGAGTCAAACTCCCATGCAATCTCTTGCAGGCAGGCTGTGCTCACTCCAGCATACTCACCAAATACACATTAGGCAATCTGCAAAGAAAATATATATCACTTAACCTCTCTCAGTTTCTGCCTCTCTAAATCAGGGAAATTATTTTTATCACATACACTGGTCATAATGCATTTATAGCTATAAGTAGGGCAACAGTATTATCTGTTCTGTACATTAGGAAACTGTCTCAGAAAGGTTAAGTTTCTTTCAAGGGGAGGCTTTCTGGGGTCAGCCAGGATGGCTCATGAGGTAGCTGACTTTGGCCCTAACATTAATTATGACGCTAATTTGAGTGAGCAAGTTGTCAAGCTCTCCTGATCTTAATTGCTTCATGTTTTGGTTGGTTGTTTTGGTTTGGTTTTTAAATGAATGATAAATCACATCTCTTGCATCTTCTATGCTTAGCTCCTAGCTTTGCAAACAAAATTCTGTGCTCACCCAAAGAAGAACTGTAGCACCACAAGTCAACATCACTACCCTGTAATCCTCCGGTAGCTAACACTGCCACAAAAAACAAGCGATGAGAGCCAGGTTGGGGAAGTTGTCATGGTGAAAAGGGGACAAAAATTAAAGCTGCCCTCCCCTGGCAGAATCCCAGCTGGAATGCAGCACTGCAAACACCATCTGCTTTCTCCTGCAAATAAGCCCTTGCAGGGTGCAGCGGGCCTGCCTGGTAGAGGAGGAGGGAAATTCTACCCCTGTGCATCACCGCCCCTACGGATTTGGGCTCAGCCTTTGCTAGTAAGTGCAAACTATTATTAACTCTAAGTTATGTAACTGAGTCGAGAACTTGAGCCTAGTTACCTCCTCTCTCGATTTGTGACCATCCAATGATATCAACAAATGTCTTCTTTTTTGCAAGTTATTAAATTTTATTTTTAAACCAAATGTCACTCTCAGATATTTGCTAGGCATAAAAAAACCCCAACCAAAACAAACAAACAAAAAAACCAAACCACAAAAAAGAAAACCAACCTCCCAAAACTTCCTCCAAAATCTTATAGAAAGGGTTTTGGAAAGATATGAAACTGTTGCGGGACTTCTGCTAGCGTATAACAAAACAGTTTCAGTGTCTCAGCTCCTCAAACCTCCGAGAGAAACTTTCATTACGGAATATCATCCAGATCTTAGAATGATGTCTGCAACTGACCACTGGCTCCTGAAGGCTTCCTGCATTCATCTCCATACAGACAAATAAATTCAGGGGTTAAAATAAGTTTGTACTTTTCTTTAGGAAGCACAGCTATGAGTGATGCACTCATTAGCGTCTCTGCTTCTGTTGAGGAAAGGTGGACAGCTGATTGTAATATGCTTGTTAAAAAAAAAGTTGGTGTTACTGATGAACTGTTTCTTGAAATTAATTTAAGCAGTTGATGAAGCAGATCCTGTGGCATTTCAGTTAAGTATCTGAAACTGGTACAGCAGTAGCTGCTTTGACCTTAAGACTCGCGTTTTTAAGGCTTCTCCATACAGGGTCCTACCATACTCAAGCTCTGTCCTGGAGAGACACTAAACGTCCCTCCGTATTTTATGGCTAGAGACTTTTACATTTCTTCTTTGTCCATCACTGAAATAACTGGGTGTTTTGGTTAACAAGTCATACCTTTAGTTTTAATATCCACTCAAGCTTGCTCTCCTGTTTTTTCCAATTATGTATTGAAGAAACATCATCTTCCTAAGTAATTTAGTCAGTGACTAGGGATTCTCAAGCCCTTCTCTGATTTCCAAAAATCATATTAAGTGCTGCCTCTTGTGTAACGAATAAGTACTTATCTCTCCTGCCTCGTATTCTTTCCAACCTGAGAACAGGCTCTGCTCTTTTGTCCCTTCTAATCTCAGGCTATCAGGAAAGCTTCTATTACTTCAAGGCTGATATCACTTGAAGTACCTTGGCTTAATCCCATTTCCCTAAAGACTTAAGGGATTTTTCTTCTTGGATCTGAAAAAATATCATTTAAAAATAATTTGTCATTAAAGCCCAGCTAAAAACTCTGCCCTGTTTCTCCTCTTTAAAGCTAATGGATAAGAAAGGCTCATTTGGCAAAAAAAGTACTAAGCCCCAAATAGCCATTTAATTAAGTCAGTTCTAATTCCATTATTATGATTGCTACTAAAATTTGATGAAGGCCAGAAGATTTATCAATAACTAAAAGAAAATCACTACATCCAAGCTATAACATTTTGGGTAGTAAAAGCAGAGATTAAAGATATGCGAGTAAAAAAGCTATTAGCATCAAGAAAAACCCAAAGGTCAAATAGGTCATTAGTAATAGATAATCATAGATAATTATTATTATCTATTGCTACAGATAATCATAGATAATTATTATTATCTGTTACTATTTAATACTATATATTATTAGCTAAAAGATAATTTGCTGTCTTCACGGAAGGAATTCACCATATACTTACATTCATACTAAGTTATCTAGCTCTCGTTCCTTAAATTCAGTCACTTTTGTAAATTCAGTTCAACCTCTTTCTTAAAGTGCTTTGCACCTGTTTCTATTACTATTTTTCCTGGCACATGGAATTCCCTTTAAAATTTCACGTATGCATTTAAATCAAGTTCTATTATTGTTCAGGGTTGTATAATTGGACAAAAATGTTATTTTTAAAATGTATTTTATATAATGTAGTTTATTTAAATTTAAATAATTATATTTATTTAAATGTATTTTAACACCTTATTCTGTAGTATAATTGCCTATTAAATTTTATACGACAGTTAAAAACCACTGCATGCTGTAAACTGTCCCATGAAGGTTTCTTTATGCGTTGCATCTTTCTCTTTATTAGAGTGCACGAGTCCTAGGTGCACGTAGTTCTTCCACTCTGAGATTTAGCCACATAATTTACCCAGGTTGTATAGTACCATTTTAAAGAGAGACTAAACAAAGAGCCTGATTCTTCTGAAGTGCTGCTGTGTGCTTCGTAGCCCCAACCAAAGTCAATGAGAACTAAACAAACTGCGCTTCTGATTCAGACCACAAACTTTGATACTCTGATAAAAATAAATGGTACATGCACGGCACTCCCAGCAGATACGGTGCCGTGTCTCTGAAGAGCTGTACAGCAGCAAATCAGGGTGCAGGTGCAGCAAAAGACAGCCAGGTCCCCCATCCTGTGATCGTGTAGGCATGTCATGAGCTTTACTCGCACCAGTAGTTTCATTGATGCTCTCGTGAGATTACTCATATAACATAATGTTTAAACACATGTACATTTTAAAAGGTGACTAACTTGGATTTCAAAATTTCCAAGAGTAACATATTGGGTGAAAAAAAGACCTGTTATGAAATCGTTGTGGAGCTGTTTTGAAAGTTTATTTTTTAATACTGTATTTTCTTGGCCTTTGATAATGGATGTTAGGAGAAAACACAGAATAGTCCTTTATAAAAGAGAGGGTTGGGGTTTTTTAAAGATACTTTTCTATTTTAAAATTACCAAAAATGAAGAAATAAAGTTAAGACAAAACTTTTAATAAGAAGAAGGATTTATTTTGGCAAAACTGAAATTTTCAAGTAAAAAGTTTCCTCAGCCTCTGTGATCCACACAGACTGTAACAATAGGATTTTGATATGCCCTAGAAAACGTAGAATTGTTAATTATGTATCTGGTTTAAACAATTACCATTTTACAGCTTACATCTGAAGTTTTTTTTTTTTTTTTTACAGCCCTGATATGTACCAACATATATATTTGGTCACATACTAAAACATTTTTAAAAATCAAATATAAGATTGCTCATGCCACCTGCTACTTCCCACTTTTTAAATGATTGTTCACAATATATGGTAACTATATTGGTTTATCATTCTTAGGTCTTTTAGATCCTACGTGTTATCGTTCTTCTAAGGTTCTGGGTTAATTCCCTTTGACTACTGTATACGTCTTGATTGTTTTGTGAATGCATTTTGTCTGTCAAGCAGGTCCTTACCATCAGCACAGTCCCCATTGTGTAAATTATTCTGTCTAAAAGCAGCCTTCATGAAAGCAGTCTGCACTTTGCTGGATGTCATTCCCCTGATATTTAAGTCCTGCCTGGGAACGCTACTTCCACTTCCCATGGTAGATGGCATCTGTTACAGCTTTTTTGTAGATCTAGAGGACAGCTACAACTGGCATCGATAATGTTTGGGGGATTTGGGGTGGTTTGGGTTTTTATGTGACAGTGGGTTTTCAGGCAGTGGTCTGAACCAGTTATCTTCTGAAGGAACCTGCTGGTATTTGAGTGTAGTGCTCATGAGAATGAGGAAATCTATATTTTCTATACATTTTTTAGATGCATCAAAACGCTGCTAAGAGCACCACCAGCTGGTGCTGGCGGACAAGCACAGGACACGGCAGTGCAGCACCAGCCACAGATCCATCACGCCTGCTTCTTACCAACTCATAGAGAGCCTGTTGCCACAACATTGCTTTATTCCCTGTATTCAGACATGGAAACTTCATTTCAGCCTTCTCCCAGGCAGAGAAGGCATCTGATACCCTATTTCCATCTAGCTGGATGCAGCTGGTGGCTCAGCCCCTGTGGGAACGTTTCTTTCACAAGCTCCATTAGGCTCCTTTCTTTGTGGCTCATTTTGTCACCACCAGTCTTTCCAAGTATAAGCTGGCTTCAAACACAGTAAGTGCTTTCCTGTTACATAGACTTCTATCCCCAAAAAGTTCCTGGGTCTCCCAAGCACCTGCTGTAATTCAATCTGTCTTGGTGGCAACCAGAAGTGTCTGTGAACAAAATGTTATTTGGCAGGCAAGGACAAACAGGTGTCCTATAGTATGAAGAAGCATGTGTTCCTGCCCTCTTGTAGCCCCCTGCGTCTGAATAAATCAGTGCTCCATGAAGCATAAGGCTGAAATCAGACCCACATTGTGGAACAGTAAGGCATAGGCGTTCAGACAGTATTAACAAGGCTAGACAGTAAGTTTGGGAAATAACAACAAGGGGTAATAATATCTGGTTTGTAGCTCTGACTGGCAAAGAAGCCTGCATTTCCTCACCTCAAGTGATGGAAAAGCTGCAGGGAATGTGAACAAACCAACTTTCGGCTATGTGGTAGGGCAACACTGCGTGAGACTTAGAACTGGATCCTCTACTTCATTACACGGCAATGAACCTCTTTCAGCGCCGAGTTCACACTGAGATTTTGGCTCTGGTTACTGTATTAGCAGCAAAGTTGTGCGCAATCTACAGGCAGCTCCAGGGAAATAGCAGGAAGGCCCCCAAATGTATGAATTAGAGTTATCCAGATGGGGCATAACACAGGCTGTATAAGCATCTGACGATCAAGGCAGGAGATAATGATTCATATCTTGGAGCTATTCCTAGAATTATCACGGGGAAGCTTAATAGTGTGGTCCTGTGACCCTCAAAGCTCTGGAGAGGTGTTAAAACAAAGATCAGGAAATTTCATGGAAGGGGAAAAAATAAAGTTACTTTTGCAGGAAAGCACCTGTGAAAACAGGCAGGACTTTAAAGGAAGGTTTGTCCCTGTTAATACTCCTACTTTGTCAACATCTTAAAAGAGATATTTAGCACCCTGACCTTAAAACACGGCATGTGTTTCACCAAGAGCTAATTCTGAGATTTCAGGAACAAGACTATCCCTGTGCTACCTTGGTATACAGGATACTAAGTCATAGGAAACATTCTGGTGCTCAACAGAAATATGTATTTACAAAACAAATTGCCATGGGGATGCACAATAAACATAGTTGTGGAAAAGTTAAAACAAGGCTAAGATAAACACCTTGCTTTTACGTTATATTCACAATCTCTAATAAATGAGAAATGGAGAGAAAAAAAAAGGAAAGAAAAAAAAAGGAGAAAAAAAAAAGGAGAAAAAAAAAAAGCCACTGGGAAAGATCGAAGTAATTCCTGCAAGTTCATGCAGGTAATCATACAGTCACTATCTTGAAATTGTAGATCCTGGATATGGTCCCACGATAGATCAGCTCTAAGAACACAGCCCAAAAGGAATAACCTGCATGTGTAGAGAGGAACATTAAAGTCTGTACTACAAAATGTAGCAGAGATGGTCAGTTACTGGTAGAACACCTCAGAGCCCTTTTTTTTAAAAAAAAAAAAAAGACCTTCTTTATTTGTAGCAGAATGGATTTCACTATAAAACAATACCATCATTTCAGTGCTCTAGACTAGACAAAAATCATCCCACTGTAATCTGCCCTACAATTATTAAAATATAGATATTTCTACACATAGGGAATAATGTCATGGTTAGTAGTTTCTGACAGGTAAAGAAACTTTAGGGAAAATTAATAACTAGCCAAGGTAACATTGCCATAACATTGGTCCCAATTAGGGTATCTTCAAACCATGGGGAGAACCAGCTCTGAGGAAGTGATGCACTGATGGTGTTACTAACACCAGTGCTTGAATTCCTCACAAGCAGCAGGCATGTACGTAGTTGTCCCACTGATCTTGCTAACGAGTCTGCTTCGGTGTGCTGTTCTGCTGGAGCAGAGGAGGGGTGCGCACGCAGCCGCTGCTGACAGCCCAGGCACGCAAGGGCAAACTCAAGGACTGCCTGCGGCCAGATGGTGGTTCTGTCCCTAACCCATTTCACAGGTTGCAGGCACGTGTATTTAAATAAAAGCTGGTGTTTCTTAGTAAAAGCCAGTACTTGCCATCCTTTTTTAGGTTTAAGAACCCGCAACCATTGTCTAAATTTTCCTGAGAATTAGACACCAAATGAAGAATTTACACCATCTCCTGTACTATTTACTTTATCTTAGCTTCTCTCTGGCTGGTTTTTCAGCACTGGCATGCAAGCAGAACCTCCTACAGAAGTAATGCTGCTTGCTGTGTTTTGCAGACTGGCCATAAACTCATTACTGCCGGGCACCTGTGCTCGGGGGCACAGGGCCAGCCAACTTGAGAGCAGGCACTGCTCCGTCCTGACAGATGCGGATTAACGTCCTTGGCCATAAGATAGCGTACTCGATACATATGCAAGTATTTGGGACAAGATTCCCAGCCAGGGCCGTCCTAGCTGTAGTCCTTACTGAGTTTCTGCTGCTCTCTTTAGGAGATTGTGGTGTCACTAATCTGGTCCCAAAATGGTTTTCCGAAAAATTGGGAGTTTTCAGACAAGCCTGACTGCCTCACAAGTTTGTAATGTGAGGCAGTAGGGCAACATGGTGGGCAGGGAGGTCTTACAACTAATTTGGAACCCAAGGGCAGAAATGCTCCAGTTGGTAGGAGAAGAACTCATTGTGATGTGCCTTCTCAGAGGTCACAGCTCCAGGGGTGCTCAGGGCATCCCCCTGCTTGCTGATCCCAGCTCTGCAGTGGGGAATTGGGAAAAAACTCACCCCAGCAAATACCAGTCCAAGTGACAGACAGGCTGAGTCACGTGCTCCAGGGAGAGTACGAGCCAGAGGTACAGCTTTTGTAGAGAAAGGATAAACAGCTAGAGACAAGTTCATGTTTATTTGCTACTTTGATTTAGGCTTCTGTCAGAACAAGATCAGATATGCTAGGACTCATCCTCAAGACTGTAGAAATATGTGCAAAGCTTATTAATTGATAAAACATGAATAGTCACAAGTAGGACAAAGAGAAACTAGGGTGGATCAAATAATCTGCTTAAAGTATATTGCAAAGCGTAAATGATAGTGCTAAAATACCAGTGCACATCAGATATTAGCTAAGCATATGGCATTTGTTATGATTGTAAAAAATTCTTGATACATGAACTCAACTTGTTTTAGAGAGAGATGTTTAAAAAAAATATATATTTGTTCTCTTTCTTTAGTTCTGTTGCTTTTCTGACACAATGTTTGCAGCCTTATTTTTATCTTTTGCCATCAAGACTTAAAATAAGGATCTTACGGACCTTGGGAATCCTGCTGCTGACCGCTAGTAGTAGCAGATCTGGCTTTTAGTACCATAAATGTTAACAATGAACTGGTAACTGCCAAACGTGGCGCACAATATTCTAACAATGGGGGTCATGGAGTAGAAGTCAAATTGTTCTGGTTTTTTATTGAAGGAACCTGGATATTTTCTCAAGATGTATTTTCTGTCAACAGCTTACAAATGTTTCATGAGAACTCAGCTATGCAATACACAGCATGTCATCTTAGAAAATGCTTACAGAGCCGTTACTGAGTTCCTACATAGAACATGGCAATCAGAATTTGCTCAATTTTTAGGTAAAAAATAGATGGATAAAGCTGTTCTTTATCCTAGGTTTCATGCAAAACGCACACTGGAATCCAGGCTACCATTTTCCATTTTGGCTGGCCTTCCCCCCCCCAAAGCACAGGCTGCCCAGTTTGCTTCTGCTGTGCACCTGTGTGCAGTGTTCAAAGACCAACCGGTTCTTGTGTTTTTGTAATAATTTCTGCTTATTCAACTTACTCTTTGTAGTACTCCTGGCCCAGCAGGAAATAATAAAAATATCACTTTCTAGTAGTCTATTCCTGGAAGAGTTGTAGCCCAGTTTTTCAGTTTAATAGCTCAGTCCTACATGAGCAAAAGCCAATGTTTTTTCAACATTTGTGTCTGTAGTATGAGACGATCTCCGGGATGGCTTAAGCATCGTGAACTTCTGAGCCTTCCCAGGTTTGCTCATTTGTGATATGAAAGAGTATTTTGCTTAGTGAGATTCTAGGTCTTATGAGGGAATTACAGGTAATGGAAATCTAATGCAGACTTCTACTTACCACTGCCATGTGTGCATAATTCTTATCAAAATTTGAAAGAGTTAAAGATTTAAATGGCTGAAGGAATTTGGAGCAATATTAGTTATCACATCTCTTTTCTCTTGGATGCAGAGGAGAGAGACGCCTTTCTTCTGACCTAATTCCTCAATCAGTTGAAAGTTGCCAGAAAAAGTACAGGCATTCAAAAGTACATTGCCTTCACTGCATACGCTCATAGTAAGATAGCATTGCACCCATTCCTTTACACTGTAAAGGCAGAAATAAAACAAATTTATGTCCACCTTTGAAAATGTCAAAAGCCAAGTTTTAATTCTGTTAATACATCAAGAATAAAGAAATAAATATTCCCTCACAAACTGCTAACTTTGAAAATTTGACCCCAACGCTGGCGCATTTCTCAAGATGAAAACATGACCCAGAATTTTTTGAGAGAGAAATTTTGATCATCCTTGACTGCAAGTCTGCATTATGACCTTACTTTGACATAAATGGGTATTGCGGGAGTTCTTTTATGAAATAATACAGCATTTCTCTCAAGAAATGAGATGAGAATTTGGGCCAGTCTGTCACAATAACAGTTATTTGAGTGTGCGGTACCTCATAGATACAACTTGATTTCTCAGTCAGAGCTGCTACTACAGTTATGTTCTGAGTACAGGAAAATATTGTTGCATCTCAAATGCTGGCTAAGCACAAATTATTGGTAAATACCGACTCTACCATCTCTTGATTAAAAGAAATGGAAATGGTCTGTGTCCCAGACCGACCCATCTAGACTTCATCCCTGCCTAGCTTTGTTTGAGTCTTATCTAGTGAGCTAGAGATGAAACTTTGGTTTGTCCCAGAGCTGCCCTGCCCTCTGCGCTATCGTATCTGGTTGGGTTAGCTGCTGTCATCCCCCCCGGCTGATAGCAGGCCCTTCTCACGGCTTCCCAGTTACAAGGGGCTGGCAGACATATGTTATTTATGGCCTCTTTGATGCATGGTTCCAGGAGAGAGACATGGTAGCAAACATCCGTGCCCTCAACATTTGAAGTTCAGCAGAACTGTGTGGAAATGGAACAACCTTTATAATTTGCTTTTATTGAAGTATTTTGATAGGTCAAATACACACAGTAGGGTTCCCAGGCTTGAATGCATGTCAGAAGAGAAGAGGGGAAACAAGTTGGGGCTGTACTTTCTGCAGTCTGCACTCACACGTGCCATTCTGACCAACAATGCAAATGTTGCTATCAGTGCTGCATGCTGATGTTTTCTGGTGCAGATGTCACTCCAGAAGTACTTCCAAAACATGTTCAGAGGCATTTACTATTTCAGTTCAGTAAGAAGTATTCTAGAGACAGTTTCTCTATCAGCATAAGCAAAAAAACCTACCAACTGCATCTGTTGGACACATATATAAGGTTCACAATGACCCTTCTAGTTTGGTGTAGACAAGCTCAGTAGCTTCCACAGGCAGCAGTTGCCAACCTGCAGCTCCTGAACCACTCGCTGGTCATAGACCAGTCATGTAGCTCACATGCTATGACCATATTATGTGACTTATTGAAAGGCTGTGTTCTCCTAGGAGTAATGCAGTCTGCCATGCAATCCAGAGCACAGGATCCATGGCAGACAGTGAGGCTGGAGGGGCTTCCAAAGCCAGGATCGCCAGTTCACCACAGAGTTACCAGCAGGTCCAGGCAGTGTCATCCTTCAGTGGAATTAGTAGTCACCCAGGAAATTGCTGTCATAGCTCACCTGCGAGCAGCTCTCATAGCCCCTCCTCTTCACTTTTCCAAACCATATGGCATGTTGTATGACAAGTTTATAGTTCTTCGCAATGTGATTTTGGAAGGTGATTTATGATCAGAAAATTTGGTCTCTCCTATATAGTGTTTGAGAAATTATAATTTTGTTGGAGAGGGAATTGTTTTGTTTGAAGCTCTGTCAAAGGTTAGGGCTATGCTGGACTTACTCCCTGAGGGGAGTTTTTGATGCAAGTTAGCTTTAGGAAACTAAAAGTATATATTTTTCACGCTAAATGTCTGAAGCTTACTTAGCGCTGAAGTATGATAGTAGTACAGTTCTGGATATGATATAAATATGGCTATGGGAAGATCTCAGACTGATGTTTGGAAGCATTGTTTGAAAACTTATGATATTATTACAGAACAGTTTCATGAATTTCTAAAATCTCTGTGTATTAACCCCATCATCCTGAGCAACTAATGCAAAATAGTTCTAAATTAAGAAAATTTAGATGCTAACCAATCTCTAATGGTTTTGGTTTTTCTCTTTCTTTCAAGGAGATGAAAAGATATTAAATCTCATGAAATATTAAAACATTGATGTTGAAATGAAAAAGTTAAGAAATGCATTCACTGAATTTCCAAAAGCTACATTTTGTCATCCTTTGTGTTCTATGGCATGTTTTTATCACAACCAGATTATTTAGATGGATATTTAAGAAAGTATAAATAGAAAATACTTCTTTGTATGCAACTTGAACAAATAAGGTTATAGGAATCTTAATATTGCCATTTCATTAATTTCTTTGATATTTAGATTTAATTTAATGTTAATTCAAAGTCGTCTTTGATTTCATTAGAAAGGCTAAAGTTTTGTGGAGGAGGAAATTCCTGTATGTATGAGAGTATGCATGTGTGCTTCAGGGTGCCAAGTGTCCTTGAAACGTTCCTGAACACATTTTGCTGATCCAGTAAGTTCTGTGCTGTATCTTCCTAATTGGTATAAGGTCTCATTATCAAGACTTTCCACCCAATTACAGAGATTCCTCCACTGGACAGAGTCTCGTGTTGTTGTTGCTAAATGTAATCACTAAGAGGAAAGACCAGTCAGTAAGAGAAATAAAAACTGGTTTGTGAAGTTAGCTAGTAGCATCTTTTTTAAATATATGTGTTCGAGATGTGGATATTAGCTTGTGGGGTTTACGTTTATTTCAACGGTCCCTTAAGAACATTTTTGTAAATTTAAAAAGTTTATCTCCTGAAACAGTGGATTGCTTCAGTATCTCAGCAGCTCATACAGAGTCTTACCCTTTTGCCATCTGGCTGCACCTTGAACAAACTACCTCAGAAAACAACTCCAGCCTTGACTTCAAGCCTTTTGAGTCAGGTCGGTAGTTTCTGCATTTGCAGAAGGTGGCAAAACCCCCAAGTGTCAAACTAAAATGAATTTACAGAAAAATGTATTTATGGAGTTTGATTCAAAAATAAAAGGTTGGTTCAGAGCTGGTATGAAATTCTCTGTTTTTATAATAAAGAGAACTTTTTAATATTATTTAAGTAATATTTCCCAGGGAAAGGATATTAAATTTGTGGTTTAAGAATGTTTTAATGAGATCTTAGTGCAAGACATTTTGGAAATATTAAAAATATCAGAGATTTGCAGCTAACTGAACACTACAGTTACCATTTCAAAAAAATGTAAGTGTTTGATGGCATCTCAGTTTTTGAGAGCCATTTCATCCAGAATTGATCAGGAGAGATGAGAGACTATTTTACTTACAGAGGATTTGGCCCCATTTCTCTTAGTGTCAGAATGTTCTTTATTATTACATACACCCCAGAAAATGGCTATCTTTGAGAATGACCTGGCTATAGCTGGAGTCTGCATATTTTCTTTCTTTTTTTTTTTTTTGCTTAATGTTTTTATAGTAATGTTTAAAATATATATTTGCATATATAATTATCATAGAGGGCATGCAAATAACTGATAGTGGCTTCTGACCACAGAATGAAAAAAGCAACTTAATTTAAAAAGTCAACATTGCAAAGAAACAACACTTATCTCACCAAATAAATTTTTTTCTAGTCCAAATTCCTAGGATGACTGTTAGCAATCTTGTTACATTATTTGACAATCTCTCAAAGGTTATTAATCTAATATATTGTAAGGGTTTCATCAGTACCATCAGAGTCTGTCAGGTTAGTGCTAATGTTCCACAGAGAAATAACAGTGTATGTTAAAAATCTGTGGGAAATTTTAAGAAGGGATATAGAATTTTTCTGAGGAAATACAAAAGTGCATCTGTGTATACAGGACACATATAGTTAGTAGCATAACGTCTTATAAAAAGGGACATGTTTGCAACTTCCAGAAGCATGATAAGGACAAGACTACTTCAATATACTCTCTGTATCATTATAGTCTGCTCAGAATTGCACTTTTAAAAAAATTCTCTTCTGCTGAGACCATATAAATGGTTTGCAATGCAAGTTTGTGATTTAAAAGACTTGCAGCCAAATGAGAAAACTTTAAATAAATAGGATCAAAACATCTTCCATGGTCACGCTGAATGCTTGCCGTCTTTAGTGGTAAAAGCAACCTATATAAAAAAATGCATATTTAATTTATTGTTCATGTATTTTTTTTAGTTGTTTTCTGCATTTGGAGGGGGGGGGGTTGTTTGTGGGGGTTTTTTTTTTAGCTGAATGAAATGTGGGAAAAGGAAGTCTTAAAATTTTGTTCAACCCAGATTTGCTAATTAGAATTTACTTACATTAAAGCATTTTTTCAGATCTTCCTTTAAGCAAGACATACATCATGTTTGCTTACGTGAGCTCTCCTGTGCGATGCTGTTGAGAGGCTGTGTAAGCCAACATGCTTATTGGAAAACTAGGAGAGCTTATGAGGTCTCCTTTGTGTGGCAGCTGAAGTTAATGAGTTCTGGATTTGTTTCAAGGATGTTTCTGTCTGGTCCTTGTACAATGTTTTGCCTGAGGTGTCACACCCCACATCTCAACAAGTAACTAATTCCAAAACTATGCCTAGATGGATAAATGCAGAATTGCTAAGACTCTTTGGAGGATGGGTGCCACTACCATACTTCAGGACTAAGGGATGGAAAATAGTCAGTTGGTTTCTTTTTTAGGCCGAGTGTTTGCAGATTGAATAGCGATGGCCAAAGTGATAACCGATGACATGAAAGTGAAACAACAGCAGGAAGAGAGAAGTGTTAGTAAGAACAGACCTTTGGTTACTTGTGGGGGTGGTATCCTCAGCATGGAGCTGGAGGGCAGAAATGGACCACGAGGCACAGAGAAGTATCTCTCTATTCTCATCTTAACCCTTTCCAGAGTCAAGAATCTGCATATTTTAAAATTTGCCTCTGAATCATATTTGCATGGATTACTGGCGGGAGAAAAGATTTTAGAAAGTAACCCTGCAAAAAAGTACCAGTGAGGAGAGCAGACGTCATCATCCTTTTCCTTTGCTGTTGAAAATGCTGCTTTTTAACGGCAGTCAGGATACAGCAGAGCTTTTAGTAACAGATTTAGCTGCCACATGAAGTATGTTACACTTTCTTTTGTATACCAGGAGACCAGCTGAAGTTCCCAAGATCACACTATAAATCTCCAAAATATATTTTCAATTACAAGTTAACCAAATTAATACAATACTGTTCCATGAATATTTATTGGCTCTCAAGAGACATGGAAGAAAGATATCTATAAACCTGGAGCAATGTATGGTTTTAGTCAAAGAACCAATTCCACTTTGTTTGTGTTTTTCCTGCCCAAGAGATCCAGGTCTATTTTCTTATCTGGGAATGAGATGCATCAAAAGACAAGGTACAGTAGACTCAAAGGTCTGAATATTCAGGAATTTCATTTTTATCTTCAGAATCTGTTCTGCACTGTATCTGTCTGGTCAACATATATAAAAAAATTAATAAAAATAGGAGAAAAACTGATTTACTAGTTATTTGGTTGCATTTTATTTTGCCCATTTTTATTATTTCCAAAATACAGCTGAAAACAGAAGTAGCATTGCGATCCTTAGCTGATAAACAAGAAGCTGCTGCTAAGTCTGCAAAACTGGCATTCAGAATATTGTATGACTTCTCTTGACTATTTATTTTCCCCTTTCAGGTGCATCTAGTATGTCTTAAACTGTGTCACTAGGATTTTTTCTAAAGCTGAAATTAATTAAGAGGCACATACAACTGTGATATTGCAGTAAAACCCAGAAAACCTGAAGGATAGCAACTGGCTCATCAGTTACACCATCATGAATGACAATTTTCAGAGGACTGTCAATCAATTTAAGCCACAGATGAGTAGGATTTTTTCAAGAAAAAGCAGGGTTTAAAAACAAACAGACAAACCAACCAAAACACCTAACCTGAATGGAAATGCTTTCACTACTGAAAGGGTTTCTGCACTTGTCTTTGGTTTGAGGTTTAAACAGTCTCCCAGAGTTTTGGAATCCTGGTGGCACTGTGCTAGTGGAAAAGGACATACACAAAGAAAAAGGAAAAAAGAAAAAGCAAAAATGACTAAAAGTAAAGTTGAAATAGAAAAGCGAATAGTCTAGGTTCACTACCCAAACTGAGTGAGGTGCAAGGAGGAAATGCTGCAAACACAGGAGAAAAAAACTCATGCTGTTTTTCCTTGACAGTATTCCTTTAATATAAACTAAAACTATCTCAGTTCTTGACCTGAGTAGTTTCTAAAATGCTTCACTCGAGCTATGACAAATTCTAATAAATTCTAGAATATCCAAAGGGCTTCAGAGGCTGCTGCAGAGAAGTTATGGATGGTGCATTTTTCTGTTACTAATTCCTTCCTCAGATCAGGTTGTTCAAAGCCCCAGGTCGGATGGGGCTTTGAGCAACCTGATCCAGTGAAAGATGTCCCTGCCTATGGCAGGGGGGGTGGAGAAGAGCTTTAAAGGTCCCTTCCAACCCAGACCATTCTGTGATTCTACTTTTGATACTGCCTTACTGATTCTGCTGGAGGTATTTGAGTTACTATACAGGAAAAACATGAAAATCTGGATTTGCAGATGGATGTACAAGATCTCTTTACTGCTTTACCTTGCTCAAGGTCAAATATTCATAAATGCCAGAATGGAGCCTGTGACAACTCCAGACTTCAGGTATAAGGTTTGCAATGCGCCAGGAAATACTTCATGCAACCACTAAGTGAATTATTAAATGGAACAAATCTGTATGATGTGTGGACATAACGACAAAACAAGTTGAAATCAGGTTCTTTCATTTTATGGTTTTCTAAGCAGTGTTATGCTGAGCTGGTGGATAATAGGACTTCAAAAAAAACCCATATCCTAACTGACCCCTGAACCATGGGCATACTGTTGGCCTCTGTTACGTTCTGTGCAAACCCGCTGTCCTCAGACAAGAGGAGAAATTATGTCAGTCCGTCTTTCCATGATTGGTCGCAGTATTAGTGACAGTCTCAGAGGCAGTGTGAAGAAGCCTAGAATATGGTGTGAAGAGAAAAAATAAAGGATGTAAAAGTTCTGCCTTTCCTTTCTTTTTATTGTTCTCCTTTTTTATAGAATCATAGAATCATAGAATAGTTTGTGTTGGAAGGGACCTTTAAAGATCATCTAGTCCAACCCCCCTGCAATAAGCAGGGACATCTTCAACTAGATCAGGTTGCTCAGAGCCCCGTCCAACCTGACCTGGAATGTTTCCAGGGATGGGGCATCCACCACCTCTCTGGGCCACCTGTGCCAGTGCCTCACCACCCTCAACATAAAAAATTCCTTCCTTATATCTAGTCTCAACCTACCCCCCTTTAGTTTAAAGCCATTCCCCCTTGTCCTGTCGCAACAGGCCCTGCTAAAAAGTCTGCCGCCATCTTTTTTATAAGCCCCCTTTACGTACTGATAGGCTGCAATAAGGCCTCCCTGAAGCCTTCTCTTCTCCAGGCTGAACAACCCCAACTCTCTCAGCCTTTCTTCACAGGAGAGGTGTTCCATCCCCCTGATCATTTTTGTGGCTCTCTTCTGGACCAGCTCCAACAGGTCCGTGTCTTTCTTATGCTGAGGGCTCCAAAGCTGGACGCAGTACTCCAGGTGGGGTCTCAGCAGAGCAGAGTAGAGGGGCAGAATCACCTCCCTCGACCTGCTGGCCACGCTTCTTGTGATGCAGCCCAGGATAGGGTTGGCCTTCTGGGCTGTGAGCGCACATTGCTGGCTCATGGCCAGCTTTTCATCCACCAGTACCCCCAAGTCCTTCTCAGCAGGGCTGCTCTCAATCCCTTCATCCCCCAGCCTGTATTGATACTGGGGGTTGGCCCAACCCAGCTGCAGGACCTTGCACTTGGCCATGTTAAACTTCATGAGGTTCACACAGGCCCACTTCTCCAGCTTGTCCAGGTCCCTCTGGATGACGTCCTGTCCCTCTGGCATGTCGACCGCACCGCTCAGCTTGGTGTCATCTGCAAACTTGCTGAAGGTGCACTCGATCCCACTGTCTAGGTCATTGATGAAGATATTAAACAGTACTGGTCCCAATATGGACCGGTATGTTTTTTTCTTTTACTTACATTTTAAAATCTCCTGGGTCTGCATCTGAAACAGTATGTTCCTCACTTCAGTGGCTCAGGATGAAGCCTTGGGGGTTTGACTCGGTGACAGCCTTGTTGCACTGACAGTGCAGTAGCAAGGAGTACTGGTCACTCCTGTGAGGGACATGGCCTTAATTGGCAAAAAAAACTGTTGGTTTTATTTTCAGTAGGCAGTGCAAATTTCTGTGTTCCTAGGAATTAAACCTTATGAGTGTGTCTGGCTGAATGTATAAAAGGCGGCATTTGGCAATTTTACTGGAATCATAAACTATGTATAAAACATTGATAACACTAATTGTTACTTGAGGGATTTATTAGCCAAAGTAGTTACTTCTCTTGAATATCCTGAATTCAAAACTTACTGGCGAATCCTGCTTGCACATAAACCTCAGGGGTTATGAAATCTTATTAATTGGGGAAGTGTAAGACACAGTTAAGCTATGAACATAACGAAGATGTTTCTAGTAAGACACTCCTGGGATACAGATCTGTGCATTTCAACCAGCTGAAAACTTTCTGTAGCAATTCCTGTTCTGTGACCAATTACTATTTAATTCATACCGTTGAGCTTCCTCAATCAACAAATACAAGTGTGATGAGATCATGGGACAAATGAGTATATTAAAGATCAAGAGAAGACATATAATTTTTCAAATTACTCTGAATTAGAGAGAGAGAGAGACAGTGGAAAAGCTATTCCATATGTCAAGACTCAAGACATGCACCATTTTTCCAGCAGCTTAATGATTTAGCTTCATAAGCTTTCAAACATTTAAGTGAACACCTGTCAACATGCAGGTGTGATATTCTGCTATTTTGTAGCATAAACTGTGATTCCCAGGTATAGCAATGCTGGCAGCCCTATCATCATTTAAATGTAATCGTGCGCTCTTCTCCGCTTGTGACCAATGATGTCTGCGTGGTCACACTGAGACGCTGCATGTCTTGGCAGGTCTGCTGCTGGCTTTCTTCACACTGGGATTACTTTAGATTGGCTGCAATGAATGTGTTATTTTCCATTTGTTAACATATGGGGACTTGTAACTCTGACAACTGAGAAAAATACACTCATTTATATGACGATTACTCTTGTTTTCTCAGATGTAATCTGAAAACACACTCTCTTATCTTTACCTTCTCTCTCATGCCTGCGTGGTCCTAAAATCAGCAACAATCGCAGTACTAATTGTACGATGCTTTCTTTGGCAGCAAGGAGAACAATTCACTAGGATTTTCTATCACAGTAAAGTCCAGATGTGAAAATAAAGATAATCCATCCCCTTCTAGTAACACAGAAAAAAAGCAGAATGATAGCAAAATACACTACTTATATTTTTTACTTTGATCAGAAAAATCATTATTTCACAGCTGTTTCTGGCTTGAGTAGGTAAGTTAAATTATTACAATTAAAACCCATTGAGATACATTGAGCTACCCTCGAGAGCTGGTGCAGTGCCAGATGAAGTACACAACCAAAAGTGAGTTTTATACATGTGTCTTGATGTGTCCCAGTACTCAAGCATCATAAGTAACAAGAATAAATGTCTGATAACAATTAATTTTTTATTGGATCTGGCACAACAGAGAGGAAGCAACTGATTTAAGAAATTGAAATTAAATTATAAAAAATGAACCCACATGTAAATCAGTATTGCCTCTTTGATTTCACAGTGCAATCGTTCCGTTTCATATCCCTAAAGGCCACTTCATAGTGAGGTCATTAAAAAACTTTTTCTAAATAGGTCTTTGAATTATTCCCTTGGTTTATTTTGTTAGGTGTGGATCTGGTGATTACTATATATGCCTTCATCACACTGAGGTTTGGCCAGTACAGGGAGAGATCCAGCCCTGACCTGAATGGAGAGACTGGCCACAGGACAGTATCGGGGATGCAGGAGTCCACGTATTGCACTAGACAGGCATTAATTGGAAAAATGAGGGTTACAGTCCCACTAGACCCACAATAGATTTGTCACTGTACTTCATTATGCTTTTTTAAGGAAATACTTCCAATCTGAATTTTGTGTTCTTGCAAGATGGGCTGGGTCGATCACAAGGCACATTGCAGTGATGCTATTGAATATCTGGATGGAGTTGAAAGTGCCATTTTTGAGCTGCTAATCACTAAGTGGCTTGGGCTATGATTTCACTACAAAGGCTTTCCTTTCTGTATAGTAGCATAACAATTATGATCACTATAGATATTCAAGCTAGTTCCTCTCATAACAAGAGGGAAAAAAAGTCTTGATGCAAGTCCCATGGTAGAGTTTGCTTTATTTTCCTTTGGTCCGTGAGAGCTTTAATTTGCTGACTCTTATCTCATGCTGAAAGATTTCTCTTTTCCACAGGCTCCGGGGGTAGGAGAGGATGACAGTTCTGAGGGAGTCGCCTGCAGGCATCGTTTCTCAGAAGTTTCTGTGGTTGCAGTTTTACCTGTTGTTTCAATGCCTAGCACCAGGAGTTAAAAGAAACCCATCCCTCTTTGAAGGTGAAAAAAGTCTTGTCTCATGCTTCTTGCAGGTTTTATTTTGCTTCTGTCTTCAACGTGCAAAACAGAAGCCTCTGTGCACACTGGATTCCCCTAGCACGGTTCCCTGCCTGGCGAAGTCTTGCAGGCTTCCTGCTTGATAACATTCACTGTAAAGTCATAAGCCTCTGCAACCTCCAGGATGGCTGCTCTGTCACGCTGGCAAGATTGTCTTCTGCTGCAGTCTCCATGGGTTTCAGTAGGTCTGCTGCTTTTCAGACACTTTTAAGATTTGCCCTTGATGCTTTGTTGAGAGGCGTATGCACCTCAGCAGAATCAGCTTGAAGTCACCAAGCCAGAGAGAGAACCAAGCACAAGCAGTGGAGAACCAGTGAAGCTTTCTCGTTTGCCTTCCGTGTTTTTAACTGAATTCCCTGTAAATCACACATCCTTGCTCCTTTCCCAGTAAGCCTTCTGCCATGCAGCAGCCCTCCAGCAGCTAGCGTCTCTTTGACGTGTGTTAAACTTGTTGGGTTACTTATATTAGTCCCTGAGCCCAGATTTGCCAGGCCTGTGAAAAGGTAATTTTACTTGTGAAAGTGAAACAAAAATATTGCCTCATACTGCCCCTTTCTTGCCTATTTGAGTGTTCAGCTCTTTGTGTGCAAGACTTCTCAGGGAAAGGACTACTATGGCTGTTTCTGAAAGGGCTTCAGGGGCCTTTACTGGCCAGAAGATTAACTCAGAGTGTACCTCCCCAACTTGCCTCAGGGGAGGGAAGAGTAGAACAATCTTCTTAGCTCACTCCTGTGCCATCAGCCACATTTCTTCTTTCTTAGTATCTGTAGGGCTTCCCTTTTATTATAAATTGTATTCTTTCCTCCTTGCAGTCCTTTCCCAGGATTTCAACTTATTCACTCATCTTCAGTATTTGTACTGCACTTCACATTTCCATAGCACCGTGAAACTAATGAACTCACCACAAAGACTTTTACTGTCATTTTTCAGGATTTTTAGTGACAGACCTGGGGGTATGGTGTAAGAATTCAGTCTGATAGGTGGATATTGCTCTCTAAGATAAACATGAGCATCATAAACTACTGCAACTGGTTTGGAGGTGGTGATGAGAAAATGAAGCCTTTACTCTGGTGCCTATTAGAAATGTTTCAAAAGCTGTTTGATGCTGCTGGTCCTCTGTTCCCAGTGAGAGTTTTCTGCAGCATGACATGCTCTTCTTCCTCCATTCTCTGTTAATCAAACCTGCCTACTTTTTGGTTTGCCCTGTATGTCTGTACCAAACTGCTGTATCGACCAAGGGTCAGTGTCTCACACTGAACTTCAGTATATTGATTTCAGGAGATTGGCTGGTTCTTTTTCTTGGAATGGCTTGGATTTCCTGATGGTTTAAAGCAGTGGTTTTTTGTTAGTATTCATTTTCCATCATAAGCTAACGTTACCCATGCAGTCCATCCCTTTGGCCAAAGTCTAATCAAGACACTTACACCATATTTGGTCTTAATACATCTAGTATTGGAGATTGTCGTCAGACAGCATCCTAGTGCATGACTCCATTTACCTTGACAATGGTTTTCCCAAAGGCTAACCTGAATGGTTCATGTTTCTGATTACTTCTGAAGGAACCATGAGCATCAAGATCCGATCATTTCCTTCTTGTTTGCAACTAGCTCTCACATGTCTATTGACTATCATCACATCCCTCTCCACTCTTCTGCAGCCGCAACAGTTACGTTTGTACATCACATTGTTTTTCCAGAGTTCAGGCAGTTGACTGTGACTCTAATCTTTCAGCTGCTGTACTATCACATTACAGCATTAAATGTACACCCATTTATTTTCTAAGCAATTTTCTGTGGGTATAATATTAGAAGAGGAGAAAGGAGGCATTCTTTTCAAAAAGACTGTTAACCACCTGTGGAGGGAAAATCACCAGTACACATGGAGTAAGAGTAAATCTGAGACTATGTGGTCTAACACCTGCTTCTTTCCAATGCACGTTGGGGTCAGCAGCTCGGGTAACCCTGGCACAGAAAGTTGCTTTTTGCACTTTTTTTTTGTCTTCTTTTAGCCAACATAACATGATGTGTGCAAGGCAGAGTCTGAAAGCAGGCACTGAACCCATAAATAGGAACTTGGCAGCAGTGTTCAATGGTTGGGTAATTTAAGCAGAAGACAACAAGTGCGGCTGATGGGATTTGGTTGCTTCATATGCCTGTGTTTCTGCTTCCGTGAGACTGGAAAGCACAACTGCTTGTGCTTTGGAGCTTCTCATGTGCCCTCACCTTGTCATCTGAATTTGACTTCATGCATGCTGATTTCTTGATATAAACTCCTGATATTTTTGCATTTTGCTAGTTACAACAGCCACATCTCTGTTTAATTGTGCTCTGCAGCTTTCACAAATAAATTTAGCCATCTGTGGTTGTAGACCAAATACATGCCTTTTCTTCGCATGTTATCATCAATAGTAATGTGACTAACCTTTAGCACTGGTTCCTGCATCATTCTAAATAAACAAGTAAGAGTAGTTGTAGCTTGCAGCTATCAAAATCCTTTGGTGGTCTATTTAATAAGAATTGATATGTTCTTACTGACTTGCAGAGTGGAAAGAGGAGCACTGGAAACCCCCCCGTTACATTAACGGGTTATACGGATCTCCACTGTAATCTGTTGCAAAATTAACACAGGCAGTTGGTAATGGCTTTCATTGCCATGGCAGAACAAGAGATACATCTTTAATAAACTAATTGTTAAATGATGTAGTCTAAACCTATGCTTATGTTAATCCATTGTGATCAGGGGAAATCACGCTCTTCAGTTACATTGAAAGAATGCATTGGGTCTGGGAAAATGGAACAGATTTGGAAATTGTTTGTAGTTAATGATGTTTGTTGATTCAGCTAGGACATTACTACAGGCAAATTCATCCTAATTGGTACTCAATTAGGCAAGAGCTCGGAAAGTGTTTTAATTCGATGAGGGTACTTTTGGCCTTATTTCTACATTTAAAATCTTAACCTATTTTGGAGGCTAAATTATTTTTTACAGACACACACCCAGCTATTTACTTACAGACACAAATATAGGGCAGAAGATAAGTAATACATCCATCAAGACAAAGATACTGTGATTATAAAGATATACAATCTTTAAGCCCTGCTCTGCTTTAAAACCTCACATGACCAAAGTTTATTTGTTCATAACAAAATGGCTTCAATTTTCTCCAAAAATCAGGAGAATGCCACAAAACAGTATTTTTATTGCCCATCTCAGCAAAGATGCATTCACATTTATGAGATCCATTAAAGAAATGTATTAATATTTAGATAAACATTTTCTTACAGAAAAAGGCAGGCTTAGAATAATCTTATTTTTAGAATATGCGTTTTCCCGTAGATACTTAAATCAGCCAGAAATTTGCAAGCTCCTGTTTGGCAGATGCCTTCTTTTTGAGGCCTTATCAGTGATTGAGTTTAACATATCACAATTTGGTCTATGTCCAGAAACAGGAAGATTTCTGACTTCAACCCACCTTGAATATAATTTCACCCCAAGGAGGTGGAGGCCCGGCTTTGTGCACAGGCAGACACAGGAGGCACTGGAATACCAATAATGGCAGTAATAGCTCAGGGCGTGAGGGATGATGAGACTTTCATGGGTGAGGATCACTGCTTGGTGGTGTATCTGTGGGATCTCATCCCCTACAGGTTGGTGGAGAAAGGATGGGTTAAGGGAGACACAGGTCCACGTATCTGATGTCTAAAGCTTCACACAGTTCCTGAAATGTACAGATCCCTCCCAATCAGAGCTTCCTCTCCACCTGTTGACCCTTCCTGCCCATCTCATCCACCCAAGCTCCACTCAGCATTAATGATCGTTCTTTATAAACACAGATTGATTAAAATATGTTCAAGATTTTTTTTTTGCCAAGTGGTTCAGACAACATGAATACACTGATTCAGAGAGATCAAACGCTGATGTAAAGTGAGGAATAAGATCGAGGCAGTACCACTATGTTTGTATGAAGAAAGAAGAGAGGCCATTTATACAAAGCCTCTGACTTCCAAGGTCAGAGCAACTTAATGTGAACTACCTTTTCTGAACAATTTACATCAAAAAAGAGGAAATCAGTGTGTAGAGGTGTTTGCTGGGGACATTTCATAGTGCCACCATATGTCACAGTCAAAGCACTGACAGGGAAAGACAGAGAGATGGCTTTAGGCCATGAGAGAGGTACAGCTTTCCTGCCGTGCAAAGATCACGTGAAAATCTACATGCGCTTTGTAGCCCAAAAGTAGCAACATGCTAGGAGGTCGTTCCCTTGTCTCCCTCTCAGGCATTTACGATGTAGCATCTTTTTGTTTCTGTTACCTTGTCCTCCTGCAAACTGTGAGTAAAGACTTTTGCTTGTGAGCTGGGCTGTGGCTGTTTTATCTGAGGATGTCAGTGAGACTCCAGTGAGAATGTGATTTCTCTCTTCTCTAGCAAGGGTAAATGGTAGAGATTGTGCGAGTCAAGGGTGGAGGAGACGGCAGCCTCTGCTCCAGGACCCAGCAGCAAGCATGGTACAACTGTCCAGCTTAGGAAGCATCCTGAATAGCAACTTACTGCATAGCTGGTAACCTCTATAGTGATTCCAGGTCTGATGTTGTGTATCAATAGCTTTTGGCAATCCTACAGGATTTGTATATCAGGATTTTACATCGATCTACCAAATGGAAAACCCTTAGAAAACAGATAATACTATAACAAAAAAAACTTAGCAGAAGTTAAGTAATAACCATTTCTTAGTATGGAATGTAATTAAAAAGTTAACAAAACCACCTACGTTCCATAAAATATACTGTGGAACTTTTAAAATACAGATTGCATGTTTTTCCAAGGGTGAAGTACAACCTTCAGACTCTACATGAGAGTGGGAGCAATTTGATTTCTATCAAAGGGAATAGCAGGCATATCTAATGGCTTGAACAGTGTTTGGATGCAAGAAGCAATACCTTGGTCATTTCTGAATTAAGTTTGTATGTATTGGCCAACATTCAACAATTGGTGTCCAACAAGCTGATAGCTCTGGAGCTGCTCTCTGCTTGTCAGCTGAAATGGAAGCAGTTTCATTCCAATAGCCCATAAAAGGGGGCACTGAATACTGTTACCTACTGTCAACACACTGACACCAAGTGTAACAGTAAGGGTAGAGCTTTGGGTCAAAGCCCATCATACAGATATTGTGTCAGAGGTGATAGTGTCTCGTATGAAATAAGCTTTTTGAGAAATACAATGTAAATGAGTTAAGTACTTCTTCCTCTTGCATTGTCATCTAATTTTAAGAATCCAGTGGTTGCACCCACCAGCAATAGGAAAGGCTAAAAGCTGACTCAGTGTTACGATGACTGTAGGATTCCCAGCATTTGAATGAAACCAGGTCTATAATACACACCTGTATCTTCCCTATACTGAACTATTAGAGTATATTCACTCTACGTAAGCTACGTTTCAGTCCATCCAGAAGCAAAGATGACAAAGTTGCTCGTTATGTGGAGTGTGTAGTCACAGCACACTGAACCAGGTGCTTCATTAATTGGTTTGGCCAGTTCTTAAGCTGAGAAGTTGCGAAGCGCTGCTTTTACCTTATGGCGATCTAAATGAATCCAGACCTGAGAGAGTTGCTCTCAGTGCAATCCCAGTGGGGTTGTGTCAGAGATGTCAGTGAGAACATCTTCAGATTATGAGATGGAGTTGCAAGAATAGGGTGTACCCTGAATAATTTTCTTCTAAGGAGTTAGCAACTTTGTCAGCACCTACTCTGATAATCTGGTAGTATTCAGATACGCAGTCTTTCTTTTGGTCTGTGTTAAGGGACATGAGAGATATCATTTTTTCAGAGTTGGACTCCGTGGTGCTGTTTTACTGCCAAAAGCTGAAGGCTGTATTTGCAGTGGATTTGTGAAGGCGCATATACTTTGGAATAGATTTGGAATTGGAATTTGATAGACTGATCATTGTAATGCTTTTTATCTTTACCATCTGGACTAATACTAAGTTTGCAGTTCAGTTTCTAAATATTAAGTGCCTGCTTTAGAGAGCTGCTGAAAGCCTGCAACTCCCACTGTTTTCAGTCTTTCGCATTTACTCAGCTTCCTAAAATTTGGCCTCTTTCATTTAGAAGCCTGACACTTGGCTCTCAACTTTCCAGTGTCAGCCTGCGTTTCATTAGCACATCAGAAAAGCTTTTTATCAGTTTTTCCACTAAGATGTAATACCTTTTCCAAAACTCACAGGCAGATTTTGAACTAATATTTTAAATCTGGACATGCTTATAGCTGCTGTCTACTTTTCATCTGTTTAGAAGCCAATGAAAATCAGCGTTTCCAAATTTTTTCACAAGGTGATACTGGATCTTCTTATAGCAGTGTGATGATCGTTGTAGACTATTGATTTTCTTTCTTTCTTTTTCAGAACAGAAAACTAGTAACTTAGCAAGCACCATTCAGCATTAGAAAATAATGTAACTGGATGTATGATAAGCTTTTTAATCTTTCTCCTTGGCACAAACAATGCATTCTTCCAGTTTGCAGGGCCTCGGGAACACTCCCTATTACCTACCACTTTTCTTCTGAAAGAGATGTAACTCCACGCAGTGTGCAACAGTAATTCTCCTGCTGAGGATGGAGTTTAGACACCATTCTCTGCTTTCTTACAGTGAGAATATGAAGTTCATTTGAAAGTTACTTGAGTGTTGCTCTTTCAGCACACCAGACCTCAGTCTCCCACAGGGGTGCTCCACTGCCAAAGCAACTTGTAGTGTTCTTACCCAGATATTCCTCCATAGGCACCAGATAGCGGCGCTTGGAAAATTCACCTCCCTCCTTTCCTCGGCTTTATGTTCCCTCAGACAGTCCCAATGTAGACTTATAATTCATTTCACCATTATGAAAACGTTCTGCAATATGTTCTCTTCTCTTTAACAAGTGAAAAAGAATTTACGATCTCGTCTTCATCAAGTAATGTATGTGCTGCCTTAAATCATACTTCGATAGATCTCTGAATGGCATGAGTAATTAACAGCCTTTATAGAAGCTTTGTAATAACCAGTAACATCAAAGTGCAGTAATAAAACAGAAAATAAACTAATAATTAAACCAATAAATCTTTTAAACATCAGTGGATTAAAAACTCCTTTGAAAATAAGCATGTGCACTAGCCAACATCTAAATGATGGACTTTGTCCAAGAAACTCATATGATGCTGAACAGAAGATGCAACAAATGTCCATCACACAAAGGGATTAGTCTTGGTGGTTTATGTGATAAGAAATACATACTCAGTCATACTCTGCCTGGCAAGCATTCAGTAGCAAAATGCCCATGTGTTTTGAAACCATGCAGGTTAGGCTTATACATCAGTCAGTAGTTCAGATCAGTAAGAGCAGATCTGCAGAGCAAAACAGTTGCTGCTGAAGACCTGACATCCTCGTTATGCATTTTCATGGTTTTATTTGGACTGGTCTGGACTGGTCCTGTGTGGTGAATCTCTGTTACTGATGGGACTACTGTAGATGCACTGCTGGAGGGTATCTTCCAGCTTTGTTTTATTCTGAAGGAATCCAGCTTGTGTACTTGGACACTGCTATGTGAAGCAAACACAAGGGCAGCAGGGACTACGAGGAGGTTCAATTCAAAGCAGCACTCCCCATCTGAGCTAAAGCACTAACACAGACATGCTCTTCAATGAGTAAGAAGGATAGGGAAAAATGCCCTTAAATATTTCCTGGTCTTGGGATGTCTTACTTTGCATCATACTTTCTCATTGTGGGGTTATAGCTGCAACCTCGATTACCTGTACTGCTTGGGTCATGTATGGGGGAAATACAAGTTTTTTCACTTAGATGCCGTCAGTGCTGGACTCAAGGATAAATCATGTTCTGCTGCCCCACGGCTGAAATACAGGGATCACCTCGTGGGCCACTGTCCGCACCTGGTGAAGGGTGCAGTTCGTTTCGTGCCCCAGGCAGCTGCATGGCCAGTCACCGCTGCACTGCACAGGGGCTGGCCGAGACTCGCTGCAGACACTGTGTCTATAGACACAGTGAATTTACAGCCATTTGCTGTGATAGAGCTGAAAGCCTGACAGGAGCTATCACACAGTATTCCCTGAAAATCTGAAACAATGTGGCAGGACTTTAATTTGATATACTTGATTTTTACAGTGCAAACTTTATGGTTTTTGAAAAAGGATATTATGGTATTGGTATTCCAAAGTTGACACTGTATCTAAAAGTAAAACTATATGTGTTATACAAGACTCGAATAACTGGATAAATATTGCTAAGTGCCGCTTAGAGAATGAAATGCAGAGCTGCAGTACACCCACACACAAATGAAAATACTATCTGCTGGGAGTTCTTTATTGTATTTAGGAGAGAGCTATAAATGCACATTTAAATAGTGATTTGTATCACTACTTTATCTTATGTTTAGATCTCTGAATGTACAGAAATCAGAGCCTCACAAGCTCAGTTCACTCTTGGATACTTGAATACATTCAAATAATTCTCTTACAGCCTTGTGCAGAAAATGAAATTGAAAATCTTCAGCTAAATTTCTTAGGCTAGTCCACCAAGATTATGGAGTTTTGGGTCCATGAATGACCACAGCCGTGATTTCAAAATAAAAAAACAGTGCTAGTTTACTAGGGAATGCCACGCATGGAGCATGGTTGCAGCCAGAGGTGGTATCTTCATATATTTTGTTAAAACAGATTTAGATAAATTCAGGACAAAATTTTCCTAATAGATGAGCTATTTCAAGATACAGACTTAGCGTGTAGCCTTTGGTTGTGAGTCACTTATTACAGAGATACTCAAAGAGGTTCTTTGTTTCGTTATGAGCCAAACGTGCTTTCCAATCCTTCCTGCAGTAACTGTAGAGCTTGCAGGCTTTGAGAAGTAATTTTAGGATGGTCCCAAGGAGTCCGGATGGAAATAAATCTGCCTGAAAACAATAAGTGGGGTTGTTCAGTTATGTTTTCCGCTGTGTTTCTTTTTTGCTCTATCAGTGAAAAACTGCAAGCAGTTCCCGCAGTGTATTCTCTGCGAGTCATTTTGCAGTTTGGCGCTTGCTTCTTCCATTTGCAAGTATTTGTGATACTTGCTTCTTCCATTTGCAAGTATCTGTGATATTTCTGCACTTTTTATGAAAGCCCATAGGATTTCAATATCAAGCACAACAAAGCAACTATTTAAAGCGTAGATTTTTCCCTCATTGTCTTCTTTTAAAATATGGCCAAAAATAAAAATGAGTTTGCAGTTCTAATTTTTATTCCTTCAGTTCAAAGTCTAAACTTTCTTAAAATGTACATGTTTACATGACACTTGTCTTACAAAGTTTGTCTTTGATCAGTCAGTGCTAATATACAGAGTATGACACAAGTGATCATAATTTTATTCAGCAACTAGAAATGGCAGTTTAGGAGAGAAAAGAGGAGGATTTATGCTTTGTAAAAATATACACTCTTATACTGTATTGTGAATTTCATAAAGTAGGAATACCTGTGGGAGTGGGAATACCTGGGGGAAAAAGAATGAACAAAAGTGTTCATGATTGCTTGAAAGTATGTAGCAAATCAACCTGTATCACCGCTAAAATAAAAATGCCCTAATATAAAACTGTTCTTTTTTTAGCTGTGTCCACAGATGTGTATGGTTTTCTGGCAGAAGTCTCAATTGTCTAGCCCCATTTTTGGTGATCACGTCCATGTGGGGTCAGTGTAATGAATAATATAGCTGATGACCAGGCATTTACAGATACATTGACTTATTAGAAAGTATTAAGACAGTATTAAGAAAGTATTACTTTCTAATACTTATTAGAAAGTATTAAGAAACTTTTAAAAGTATTTCATACTTTTAAAAGTATGAAATCATGACTGTGTGTCATAGAAATTTATTTTAATGTAAACTTTTATAAACCTTTCAGATAGGAACAAGGGTAGATTCATTCCTAATCCTTCCTTTGAACATTTAAACTTCTGAAAACTATAAGGTGTATGACACAGCTGACGTCAAAAAAAAATAAAAGGCAGCATCCTCTTGTTGAATTTCTCAAATAAAGTGACTATGAAATTTTATTATTCGACTGATTGGAAGCCACGATGGGAAAGTAGTTTGGGGACAAAATGTCCTTTCAGTCATTGTTCGGAAGCCACAAGATGGATGGTAAGTGGCAGCTCAGAAGAGGAGGCTCTCTTCTCTGGAAGTGTGGTGATGAGCCAAGGCCAGCTTTGGCGTGCTTGGTACAGAGCAGAAACCTTTACCAAGTGCTTAGAGAAGATTTTGGCAGTCCTGGCAGGTCCTAGAAGGCACTGCAGATAACAAGGAGCAAAAATGCTCCCTGGAAAGTCAGAGGAGGGAGGAGTGCGTGGCCAGTGACTTTGGAAAAATAAACCGAGGCAGGGCGTGGGCTCTCCTGCATTTCCTATTGACTGCCCTGTGATGTGTTGGTATTGAGAATAACATTTTCTGGCATGCCTCTGAGGCTAGGAGAGCAAGGGAGCAGGCGGACAGTTACGTGGGGGATGTAGAACACGTGTGTGCGCCTTCCCAGGGCCTGGCTGTGCTCAGCCTCTCCTCAGCACCTCTCTGTGGGCTGCAGCCCAGCTTCAGTGCATGCTACTTCATCTTCCATTCCCTGGCATCTCAGGGAAGCACAGTTCAGCAACATGACTTGCATATTTTTTGTTCTGGGTTATGCCACAAATTCTTTCTGTGAATACGGACTCATGTATGCATGCATGTTTTCCCGCACATGAAAAAATGACTGGGCAAGAACTAAACCTTCTTGTACTGTTCCAAAATTTTCACGGTCTTATTTGCAGACACAGTCCCCACCCCTGTCCCCTGTGGAGGGCTGGGCAGAAACCTGAGCTGGGCACGGAGGGAGCAGTGGGGAGAAGGGAGCCCTCCACGATGAGCCTGCCGCAGCCCTTGCTGCCGAGCAGATAGCTCTCGTGTTTCATCCCAGCTGGAGGTTTGCCATGGCCATGGCTCCATTCCTAAATATAAGGAATTTTAATAATAAGGCCTTGAGGTTGTAAATGCATAGATAGCTGTTACATGTAGAAGAGGGGATTTTTTTCTGCTATGGCTCTGAGTGTAATTTTGCTGCACGGTGATAGTAGTGTTCTGCAACACATCTGATCTGGGAAAAGCGTAGGTTATTTGTACGCTTTGTAGGATATGCAGGTGAACAGATATGCATCAGATATCTCTTCAGTTGCCTTCTAATCTTTAAGGTGGAGATAGGCCTGTTTCACCAGATACAGAAACAGGGAAATCAAACAAACCACATGACCCAAGAGCAAAATTCCCTCTTTCCCCACGCCAGGGAAAGCATCTCTGGGGTATCGGTAGGGTGAAACATGCTCCAGACCCCACTACACGGCAATGTGAACTGAATACAATCACAGAGGCTTAAAACGATTACGGGTGGCCTTGTCAGCTGAGGAGGCTCCAGGGGCTCCACGGGGTCCCGTGGGTGCCTGGCACCAGCTGAGGACCCACCGAGCATTACGGTTGCCTGTTGTGGGCGTGCAGTGTTAGTAACAACTGAATGGTGTCCGTCCTAGTTAGGTTACCTGGCTCTTTCCATTCCTGAATTGCAAGCCGAAGCCTCAAGCATAGATGATTTTCTAGAAAGGCGATCAAGCCTGCATGTGAACACAGGGTAATGTTCTCTCTCTGACCTTTTCAAGCTCCCAGGAGAGATGAAAAGAATTGAATCCCTGCCAGGGGAAGGGTTTAAGTTGACACAACAATTCTGGGATTAAGCGGCTGCCTGCCAATGCTTTTGGTAACTTAAACTGCATCTTCTTCCATTAATTTTCCTGTCCTGGGTCCTTCAGGACTGCTGTTAAGAAAAAGTTTAAATTAGCTTTGTTTTGGTCCTTTATAAAAGCTGCTGTTTCTTCGATGTTTGCACTCTTCTGAATGGATAAAATCAATCTTGCTGTACAACTAGGACTATTCCAAGAGAGGAATAGGGGAAGAAGAGTTGGAGAAGTCACTTCTGTGTCTCCTGAGGTGTACGGACCCCTACCTCCTTTTCTGAGAGAGGCGGCAAGGAGTTACCGCTCTGCTGGGAAGGGACATCCCTGCAGAAGGGCTGGGGCAGAGCCAGCCACCCGCAAGGGTACCTGGGGCACAGCCATGGCTCATGGTCACGTTGTGCCCTGTCCTCCTGGTGAGACCTTGTGTCTAGCGCCAATTTAGCAAGGAAGCGAAACACACATGAATGATGAGCATGTGCTGTGTACTGCTTGCAGGTTTTTGTGTGCTTGCTACAGAATTAGATCTTTCTCCTCACTAAACTCTTATTTGCATGCCAGATTTCAGGCTCTCTTTC
>NW_008824035.1:6807142-6848370 GCF_000699105.1 Pygoscelis adeliae
ATTTCAATAGTAGTGATGTCATAAAGAAGGCTGGTTTAAAATAAAGTGTTTTATTTCCTTTCTTTTGCTTAAAAATGGATAAGAATGTATGATCAAGTATTATTTTTTTTAATGCTTTTATTTTAATGCTTTTATTTTTTTACTTACATGTTAATTCTCTTTCAAGTTATGAATATGCAAATGCAGTTGATGAAACTTTTCCAAATCACTCTTGCATTTTCCATTGACAAACAAACAAAGAAAACCCACAAGGAGACAGCATGGTGTCGTAGCTTGTGCAATAGCCATGTACCAGAGCAGATCTATCACCAGCTGCCTTAGCTTCTTCCCCTATTAAATGATACATAACCTTCACTCTTACAAAAGTTTGAAAACCATAAAGTGCTAGAGTGAACAGTTGTAGTAATGGGAGATTGTGATTTGTCAACACAAGTAACTTAGATACTGAAGCCTGTATCACAAGTGTTGCCTGGGAAACCGATGTACAGCATAATGGGTTTCTAAAACCCACCATACAGAGAGTATAGCGTCGTACATAAGGAAAAAAGAACACATTTCATACTAGCTCTCAGCCAAGGTAAGAAGAGGGTAACCAGGACACCAGGGCACATCATGATGACCAGAGTCACAACCACAGTGCAAGCTTTGCGTATCTGGCATGCAACTTGAACTGTGGACAGACTGTTAAATCCCTTTTATTACAGTCAAACACTTATGGATTTTTTTCCTTCATGAATACTTAATGCAACATATAATTAGACATGGCAAGTGAATGCCAGGTCTGGAATTAAGACTTGAGCTTTCCTGGCTTTCGTTTTAATGCTTGTATTACCAGACACACTGGGAAGGTTCGCAAGAGCTCTTGGCGCAGGCAGCTGAACTCTTCAGCCAGCACGGGGAGCAGCTGCCCCGCTGGAAGCCTGTAGGTTAGTGCCGCATCGAGCTAGGAGGCAGGGCTGGGGTAGTCACTGTCAAAAACTGGCCCCTGCTACATCATTACCAGGCAGGGCAAGGTTCTGGTGTAGTACTGTTGAAATCAAAGTTGTAATTTTAATGCTTCCCCCATTTATTTTTTGACTGGGTCTATCAGCCAGTATATCTGTCACTGTAAGGAGCTCCTGGGAAACAAAACCTCTCGTTCTGCAATGAAATCAATCACAGGCCAGGAAGAGTTACCCTTTCTTGGCTCTTCTCCACTTGCAAGTGGTTTGTTCACTAGACGGTGAAGAGAAGACCCACTGGTGACAAGTTGCTGCACTCATCAGTAAGGGCACAGCTGCACTTTGAGGTGTTTCACGCTTTGAGATGTACATAGTTTTGCCTCAGATCCCTCAGAAGAAACAACGATGAGGAAAGCGTGAGTAAAAATCTTTGAATAGGAAAGAGGGGAATGGGATTGTCCCTTGTGGGATGATGCTGATACACTTGGTTTTCCATTTTTTAAAATCTCTGAATATGCAAAGATGTCACAAATGTCATTAGAAAAACACAAAAATATACTCATGATAAAAAAAAAAATCAAATTTTCCCAACCAAAACTATGTTAAAACTGACTCAAAATATTAAGTTCTATTTCTGTATCTCCACTGCTATAACCAGTGCTCCCATTCACCCCAATAAAGTCAAGGCCATGGAGAGCTACATCTCTGATTGCACAACACAGATTTAGGTTTCTTTCTAAAAACATTCTGTGCAGTTGCTTTTCCATATGTAATTGAGTTTAGCATGGGACAAGAGAATGTTTCATTGTATTTAAACGCAAAAAACACTTTTTAAAAAACATGCAGTTTGAGGGTGACAGATTCTCTTGGTAAACTATGTGAACAGCATTGATTATTGCTCCAGATAAATATTTTTAAAAATCAGACTATTCTAACATTTCTTAACAAAATATAATAACAGTGCTTTAAAAGCTTTAATAAATAACAGTATTTCTGACTGATTTTGATTGGATAATGAGCTGTAATCAATTATTAACAGTACCTTCAGTGGGATTTATAATCTGACAGGAGTCCTTGGCTTGTCAAAAAGAACAGAACCAGGGAAAGACGTTCTAACAAACTACAACTCCCTGAAGGTGGTGCTTTACTATGAAAAAACACTCCTTAAATTTAAGCTGACTCAGAGTAGCCTGTTTCAGGTCACAACAATATATCATCAAGGTTTCAGGAGTGCTGAAATGTATTATTAAAAAAATGAAAATAATGCTACAATGTTTTGGAGAGCTCAAAATTTCTTCTTGCAGTTCTGCTTGGAAATACTTTCTGCAAGTGGGACTTGTCACAAAAGGGAAATTCCAGAGCTTGTTTACCTCTAAGCTCAAGCCATCCTGCATATGCAGAACGACCTGGAAAGTTAATCAGATTTATTAGCTATGCAAAATGCTGTATCTGCAAAGTGGATCTTCTGCAGTTGCTTCCTCTCTAAAGGAACAGCACATTTCCATGTTGCTTTGTTACTGTGACAGTTTTGTTCTAATTATAACCGATCAGATTCAGATACCTTAATAGCTTTGCAACTACTAATTTTAATCAGAACTGAGCACACTGAGGGCATGTCACATACTAGGTAGTCAACCCTGCTTCTATGCGCTGCTGCTCAGAGGAAATAAGGAATGTTTAAATCAGGGGAATTACCCAAAGGGCAAATTTGATCCACTGTTTTTACAGACAAAGAGAGACACAAACTCAAGGGGCTAAATGTAGAGGTACACAGGCTGGTATCTGTCATAGTTTGGGAGCCACAGCTGTTTAAAATTGTAGGTTTTCAATGGCAAGCCTCAGCCATCGCTACAACTATTATTATTATTTTACCAAGCCTAATTCTAGGGAGTATTTCAGGCTGAAAAAAGCCTGCTAACTCTTTGTTTATTCATTGCACCTGTATAGCACCCTACACACCTGCCGAGTTAAAGTCCTGTTTCTCCCTACTTTAAAATCTGTTATAGCAGGAAGCAAAGGTCTTTGATAGAGAAAGAAAATTGCCTTGGTGAGGAAAGCAGCACGTATTCAGATCTAAATAAAAATGAAGCCACCTGGTGAACTCTAAGGACTGTGTTAACTGAAAAATAAACAACCAAACCCAATATGGCCGAGTCAGCTGTGGAGAAAAGACCTCCGCATCATACTGGTAATCGCAGCCCTGTAACCTTCTCTGGAATGGGTACAGTGCGGGTTGCAGCAGGTCAGGTCACTGTGGCTGGTGAGGATGCTGCCTGTGAAGGATGCTGTCCCCGTTCCTCAGTCCCTGGGGTCACGGGCCCCTCGGCTTTGCACCGGCGCTGACGGCTCTGCCTTAACCCTGTGCCGCGCTGGACCATTCTCCAGCGCTTGACCCCTGGCACAAGGTTTTCATCAGTCGGTCAGTGGTAATCTTGGCAGCATTTAAAACCATGACCTGCAAATGAATGACATCGTAGCTCATGACTAGCTAGCACTTGTAAGATACGCACTGTACATCTTAATTTTAAGGCACTTCAAGTGAAGAGCTTAAAATGGGCACATCATTAGTGAAGGACTGAAGCCCTAATTAATGTCATTAGGCTGATTTATTTGTTCTCCATCTCCACACATCTCTCCCTGCACCTTGGCTGCTTCTTGGAAGACTTTAAATTTTATTCCAGTGCAAATAACAGAATAAAGGACCGGAAATCTTTGTCTAATCCATTTGCCCAATGAGGGATTGTATTTAGTTTTATGGAAATATCAGTTGACACCCTCAGTTTCAAAAGCAGTTACACATAAGTGTGAAAATCACTCCCTCTTCACTGCCCCATTGACATAAGCTCCTTTACAAAGATTGTTACCTTTGGATAAAGGTCTGCTCACAATTTTTAAGGGTTTTCCCTTCTTAAATTACGAAAGAAGAAAATAATTTAGACTGTTTCTTTTTCTCTGGTGTCTGACCGTAGTAATGTTTTTATATGCAAAATATTAATATAAAATTGTTACAGAAAAGACTCTTGAGCTCATACAATTATTGTTCAGTGAAGATGGTAAGTAAAAACTAAGTAATTGACTTTAAAGGTTTTATTTTGAAGTTGGAGAAAGAATTATGCTGTATAAATTTGGCTCTCAGAAGAGCAATTTGATCTGATTACAAAATGGTTGATGTGAAAACAGCCCGTCAGGGAAATAAGCTATATTGGAATAAATTGTTGAGGTGGAGAACCATACCATTAACAGCCACTTCTGAGCAAATACAGGTAAGGAGAGAGACTGCTGATCCAAAAACTCCCACCATCCCTCAGAGACTCTTCAGGGTGACCAGGATGATGCAGGAGTCTCGTCTCACCCTGTACAGCTGGTCTGGTAACAGAGGGATGCAGACCAAAACAAATGCTTTTACCACATTACTCAGTTACAGCATCTAAAACTAAAAAAGTAAGAAAGGGGTGTTGGATCATCCTGTCCTTTCTTTTTCTAGTATAGAACAATTTGTCTCTTTCAAGAGGCATTTACTAGACTCTCACTCTTCCCTTAAGTACATTGTAGTTAAATGAGTTACTATAAATAATCGCAGGTATTGATTACTTTTAAATTGCAGTAGTGTTGCATAATACAATATTGGCAGCTGTGCTATGATAAAATAGCATGTTATATTCTAGTTGAATCGAAGGAGGCCTGACTCATCGCCAGCGTGGCGGGCAGGTACTGCTGCCACCCGCAGGGAAACGGCACTTGGCTCACCGAGTGGGTCTTTACAGGCGATGCGGACTTGATAGCAAGTAGACGTCCTTACATAATTAGCTTAGAAAAGATGGCTCTGAGTCAGAAGGATATCCAGAAGAGGTCTTATGCACCTAGCTGAAAAGCATGAAGTCAGGGGTGACTACATATACATGGAAAAAGATGTGGACTCCCGAAAATGAGAGGTAATGCTTATTCTTCGTTCCTGAATGACTCTTCTTCCACCAGTTTATCCTTCAGTTGTGCTCAAAGGTATTTTTAGGTTACAATTTGTACTTCTGGAGGGGGGGTGTCAGATCATTTTCTAAATTTGAGCACTGGTCTGACTCACAAGGTATCCTTGAAAGCATTTTTTCCATGTAAATGAAAAAATTGCTTCTCCTTCTTTTCCAGAGTTCTAATGGAATTAATCCATTGCTACAGGGATTAGGCTGTTAATTAGCTTCTTACAAGTATTGCGGTTCATTTACATTTCTGATTATGACACTTCCTTGTGTGCCTTTTGAACTTCTGCAATTCTGTAATTGCTTGGCTAAATAGTTAGGACTGAGAGCCCCACCACACGTTCATTATGCATCCAAATTTCTCCTTCTCCTAATTATGAGACATGAGCACATCAAGGATACAGGACAAGGCTGTATATATGGAAGACCTTCCTTCCAAAGGCACCAAGGGTAAATGTTACAGTAAGGAGAAGAAATGGTCTAGGGTGCTGCAACTCTGTACCCAAAAAAACCACCAAAACATAGGGAAAATGCATAAGAGGAAATATGACCATATGCCAATGCAGAAATTGCTACACAAAGACCTCTGAAATCACAATTCTGAGAATGCAGTCCTGGAAACTTCTCTGCTGATAGTGAGAGCAAGCATTAAAACTGTAAGAAATATGTCAGAGTGATTCAGTGTTTAGTTGTGATTTTTAGCACAGAGCGATTAGCTCTAAATTCTTCTTGCAAATAGTTAAACACTTGCATATTCCCTGCTAGTGAAACTAACTTTTAAGACCAACATGAAAACGGTAGTTACGCTAAACTTTGAGCACAGTTCTATCTTCACAGGCTTCCATCACACTCTTTGCTGCTTTATTAAAAAGATGCAGAATTGAAAGGACTATTGTCAGCAGGGAAAAGAAAAAAAAAAAAACACAACAAACCATGCGCTATTTCAAGCAGAAACATACAATGCACAAATTCAATCCAAGTGCTCCTATCCATTGTATCCTTTCGGATCTCATGGCATATTCTGTCACCAATGGCAATCAGGGTCTTGATTACACCATTAAAATGTCATCTGTCTTCTCTGTTAGTGAAAAGTGGAAAAAAATATTAGCTATTTGTTCCATCAGACTGGACACCCTTTGTATTTTGCACATACTTGCCTTGAATGGATCATTTAAATAAATGCAGTTGGTGTTCACTTCTGGACTTAGGAACTGTCAACTTGCATTCTTGCAGTTGTTATTTTCATATATCATTTAATCAGAATACTGCATCAGGTTTCCCACCATGATTTAAAGACACTCCTTCTCTAAGTTTCCAAGAACTTAGCATCTTTAGAAAGGCATTCAAACACCTTCTTCAGAAGTTGTGTTTACAGACAATAACTATCTTAGTCATTATTTGGCTGGTGTGGTTAGCAAAATCATTGTCGTGAATAATACCAGTCTTAGAGCTGACAGAAAAACTCTGAAGTGTTTGATGTTGTTTATGCACTTGGTGTAATTTAGTGTAAATACAGTACTTCATAATATATTAATGAAAAACTTTCATGATGTCTATTACGAAAAATAAGATGGCTGAATCTTGGGAAAAAAGATGGGCTCATTGTGCAGTGAGGTTCTTTTTTAAGTGCAGCTTGCTTAAGATACCAAAACAAGAACTGAACCGGTTAAGAAAAAATAAGACAAATTAAATATAATCCTTTTTTTGTTAAAGATCCATGTCTTTGTTAGCATTCTTGAGCATCTGAGCACGTATGCACGGGAATAGGTTTTGCTTAAATATAAGCGCTCGTGCTGTAAAGATGTACCAGAGTGATAATCAAATAACTATACTTGTATCAGTGCTTCATGGATTTGGTACTAGGACTCACCGGTGCCTGTACGCTCTTACAGCTGCTCCCAAGATAATAGTGTCATGAAGATGTACACAGAGACTCGTGGTGTCATGTCACTTGTAACAAAACTTTCACGTTCATGTTGGGAGGAGGATGTAATACTGTAGTGATTATTGGCTTAGTGTTTAGTAGTGGTAACTGAACAGCTTGTATCTTTATCTTAGGGATAGGGGTGAGAACATCAATGACATCAGATCAGCTGTTTCCTTTCTATAGGTCTAGCTATAGTACGTGAGATGAATCCAAAATTTCTTGCTGAGTTCTTAGTAGTATTCTTCATGCCCTAATGGAGAGAAAGGTCACACCCTTGATGTTTGTGCTTCAGTTACAGACATTTATTCTTTGCAAAGTATTATTGACCTGATCTAGGTTAGACTCTGTATTACCTCCAATTATTATTTATGCACTAGCAGTGTCTGATTTTTATGTCAGTCTTCTGTTTGGCTATTGCTATATATTGGGTTTTAAATAATCTTTTTTTCAAATAGATTCATATTGAGCTGTGTCCACCAAGCTTCCACTATCAAATCTGTTTTTAATATGAAACACCTATACATTGGACTGCTCATTTGATGCTGGTGATGGTGGTGGCTTTCAGGTCTTTCAAAGAAGATTGGTAACCATCTTTCTGCTCTCTTAAGTGTCTTAAAGTTTTGCTTAAATGGGTGCTGATAACCAGAACAAGACAAGTGCAGCATAGTTTGCCAGTAATTCAACAAGACCATTAGGTTATTTGAAGAAATCAATACATCAATTTATATGACTGAATGTGTTGAGAAAAAGGCTAGGTGCCACTGAATACTTGCAAAACTGAATAGCAGTAAAAATAAAATCAAGACATAGGTTTACCAAGTAAACCTATGGTTTACCTATAAGTAAACCTATAGGTTTACCAAGCTATACCCAGGAATGTTAATACCATGCCTGACTATCACTACTTGGTCTGTTGACATCGGCTTTATATATCTATTTAGTACTACAGTGTTCAAAGAATCCTGTGTGGCAACATGCGATGTACTTGTACTATTGCCTAAACTAGAGTAATTTACAGCCCTTGTTTAGAAGATGGGTAGGTTCAGAGAAAGAGTTTGTTAAGAGGTGGAAGAGAGATCCAATTATTTTCTGAGATTTCCAACAAAATATTCTCCTGAATTCAAAATCAGCATCATACCACAGGACCAGCCCTCACCTCATGGCTTTGCCACTCTGCCACAAACATAACACTAAAAGGCCATAATTTGCAGACCAGCTGCAACTCTTGCTGAAGTCAATGAAGGCTGCAGTGGTTTGGCATCACTCGGATGCATAATCATTCATGGCATTGAGAAAATAATGATCAATGGAGAAACTGTAAATTAGAAAAATCTCCAGATTTTTGCTATTAAAGGAGTTAATGATTCCTTAGACTAAATACAGTACAGTAAATACAGAATTGCTCTGCAACTGAGGTAAGAGATAAGGATTAAATTAATGTTACTGTGGCCAAGAGACTGAATTCAATGCAACTAATATCCAGT
Organism: Pygoscelis adeliae; assembly: GCF_000699105.1. NCBI lineage: Eukaryota > Metazoa > Chordata > Aves > Sphenisciformes > Spheniscidae > Pygoscelis > Pygoscelis adeliae. Next base: position 6,815,466 of record NW_008824035.1, read on the forward strand.
GATTTGTTAAATATAGGTTCAAATGCATTCTTTTTATGTAAAAGTCCAGTATATGATTTCAACAGCCTTCAAATACAGTTCTTAAGCTTTCCTCTAGGAAAATCAATTCAGAGGTCTTGCAGTTCAAATTTACATTTACAAAAAAGGGCCAACTTGGGCTGTCATATATAGATTCAAATCCATTTGATCCAATTCAGTTCACTCTGAGTGGATATAAACAGCAAACCAAGTCACAGTAATTGCATAATGTATAACATCTCAATCATGGCTATGGCTTATTTACTTCACAGCTGCAGCTGGTGTTGTGTACTCGCTTATACCAGTTAAAACCTACAAGTAAATTTTCCACTTTCTAAAGATCTGTTGAAATAAATGGATCTGGTCTGAAAAATACCACAGTATTTATTGGTCTTCAACTTAGGCTGTTAATAAAAGACAGCTTTGTTTCTTTTTAAAATACAGAAATTAAGCTGCCTTTCATCAAACAAACTGAAAGGCAAGCTTTTCCCCCCCTCTCGGAGGAGGGCAATGTTAACCCTCAGACTGGCATTTAAGATGTGAGATGACATCCACATCACATTTTGCTTATTGTTCTGTTTTTCTCATGGTAATTCCTAACACTTCCAGCTGAGGTCTCAGGCTGTGTTGTGCCCATCACTGTGCAGACCTACACACCAGTGCTGTGTGCTGGGGCGGGCACCAGCTCATTCCCCCAGCAGATCCAAAACCCAGACCCCAGGGTCACAGTCCTGAGCCTGTGCTGGAGGGAAGGGCACGTGTACTTGACCTCTGCAGGATGGCAATATGGGCAAGCAGAACGTGGTCTGCTTGTCATTTACAGTAATCACATATATACCCAGGATACATAATTTAAATATATGCAAGAGTTCCTGCCCTAAAGAGCTCTGAGGTCCAAACCAGTTCTTCAGGATGTTATTTTTTCAGATCTTTTACTGGGAAAAAAATTGAAGAAAATAATTGAACTGGATTTCTTTGAGCAAATAGCGCTGAAAAAAAGAAAGGCATTTATAAAGCTAATTATGATTTTATTACCATCATTTTATTTCCATGTGTTGTTAAACCGCTGTCACGTTTCCTGACTCTGTGTTTGGCTACGCTGTGAATGGTGTTTTGCTTTTCCCAGACATGCTGCTCACAGAGGTATGTTGTTATCAGGTTAGAATTGAAACTCTGCCACTGACACGAGCTTCAGTATGTATTTATTATTAATACAGAGAATCCAGTAATGTTGTGAGCTTGCTGAATTAAAGGCGAAATCAAAGGCATTTTACCTGTCAAGACCTTAGTTCAGAGTTCTCAGTTTGTCTTCCACTGGATGACAATGTGTCATTGATTTCTGAAACGGAGCAGGCAGCTACCTTCATTATACTGAACCAGTCTGGCAACTTTAAATCTGCACTCAGTGGCAAATCTACCGCTTGTTCAAACCCCGTATGGAACTTCCCGTGATAGGCATGCTGTTTTACACTGCTGTATCATTGAATGTATTGAGTGCACATTTACTAGGTGCATCTATCAATGGTGAAGGCATCTATTGGTAAGGGTTTGATGAACAAAAATAATGGTGCCCCAACAAAATGCAAGGTTCAATACTGGGAGTCCTACTGGCAAGACGTGCATTGCAGAGCTGGGCCTTAAACCTCTGCCCATGGCATGGATTGCCAGCATGCTCTCTGCTCTGTCTGTATTTAGGTTGACTCCAGTCATAGGCAGGCTACAGACAGTTGCTACTATTTTAAAAGCACGCACTGTTTTGTGCAAACTCTAGAAGTGACCAAACCTTAATGGACTCCTTACTGAAAGCAGCATAAAATTCTCCATAGTTCTCCAGGAAAATGTATCCATCTTTTCAACCACCACCACTTCAAGTGTCCACAAAACATCACAGGAGGTATCCTCTGCCTCAAAGGCCGAGAAATGGAGTTTCTGGCACACTGAGGGGGTGAGATAGTCCCAAAGCTGTTGGAAACACCTAGCCAAGAGTGCATCAGCAAAAGGGCCCGAGGAGCCAAGCTGGCACGTCTGTGGTACAGAAGGGCAGCTCGGTGCCTCAGCTGGACACTGTCTCGGCCAAGTGCTTTAGCTCCTGTCCTGCATCTCTTCATTCCCTTGTTCTGAACCACAGCAAGCTAATCTATGTCTAATGCCAAAGTGTCCTGAAGATACCAAGTGTTGTGTCCAGATGACCTGCATCCAGTCTTTATTCTCATGTCAAGTGTTTTCTGTCAGCTGACTTGAGGCTTCAGAAATACCTGCCTGACAGGAAATGCTGGAGAAAGGGACGGTTTGGGTTGAACATGCTGAACCTGGTGCTGAGGGACTGGTTGGATGATTATAGCTGGTGCAAGTCCTGTGTCAGACCTGAGTTTGAATCTAGCCCCATACGTGACTTTAAGAGTGCAGTTGTTTTTTCCCCAGTTCCCATAATTATCTTTCACTTTATTTTGCTACCATCAGTCAGGACTTGTAAAAAAAGCTTTTCAGGGAAGGCTTCCAACCCTGCATGCATAATCTTCTGCATTTATGTTCATCCGAGCTATGCTTATACTATGTATCATCACAGATGAGTGGGCAATTAAAAACGCAATTAATTTCTTGCTAATTGAATATTTTCTGAGTAATTCACAAACCTGGATGATTACCAACAGCAGGCAAATATTTAGAACTGTTACCCAGCATCTAAAAGCATCAGAAATAATCATCTGGATTTGCACAACTTCTGGTCCATCTGTGTAACACAACATATGCCCCTGTCTTCAGTCAGAGAGGGTGTGAAGACCTGCTCCTTAGGAGGGAGAGTGTTACGTATTTAGGAGATGCTATCTGGGCTTTCCTCTGATTGCTTCTGTTGCGGGGTGGAATTCTGCTCTAAATCTGCTTTTGAGGAGCTGCATGTGATGCTCAGCAGAGGCCCTCCCTGCACCATTGCCAGTGGGAGGCAAAGGAGAGAGTGTAATAACACCTCAGTCTTCCTACCGAGAGGGCATCTGAGGGGCTGGGAAAAAATGAAGCAAGGTGTGGATGCTCACCATCTGGAGATCAGACTCCAGGCTTGAAGAAGGGCCTGGATTCCTCAGCTTTTTCGCACGGTTTGGGCAGACCTGAATCAAAGAAGAGCAATGCCAGGAGTGTGGAAAATTTGGAAATGAACTACTGAGTCCAGAAGAAGCTAGCTAAGAGCTGTCACAAAGTAGGGAGAGGAGCAAAGCCATCTCAGTACATCTCTGGAATGAACTTGCAGCATGGCAGTATGCCCAGGTTAGAGATGGCATCAGGACTCTGTTAAGATCTATCTGCAATAAGCTGAATGTTCACCCTAATGCAGGAACATGATGTGTCCTTCTCCAGAAGGAATCATTGTCCTTCACCCAGAGATCTGCATTGTGCAGTGGATGCTGTAAAAAGCCCTCAGTGTGCCCAAGCAGGGTTTTCCCATGGGGCAGTACAGGCAAATGCCATAAGCCTGGCCCCAGTTAATGTCTTTTCTGCAAGAGAGACATTGCTAGGTGATAGCAGATGTTTTTACTTGTCCTATCTCCTCTGAAACCATGAGAAATATTGTGTCTTGGTTGGTGATTTTTTTAGACAACATTTTCTGTTACCTCTACATCTCATTTAGCCCAGAATAACAAGGTTTGGTTTTGTCCTTTTCCAAGAGCAAGAAAGGAGAAAATACTTCTCTGCCTCCTTAGCCTTTCTCTCATCTTGATCACTCAAGCCTTTGTCATCTTGACAGACAACTGTTGCCTGCTCTAGTACTACTATCAGTCTCACAAGCTGTAGAGGATAGCATAGCCTCCTGGGAAAGCCAGCAAGTGAAGTTTTTGCCATTGATTAAATAGAAAATCATCCACCTATGTCCCTGTGTTGGACCTTGTCAGGGTAAAGTCAAGGAAGAAACAGCTTATTTTGAAATCCTGTTTCATTTTGCTTATGGTAAACATTTGAACCATCCAAAGAGAATGTGATATTAGGAAATGATCCTCTCTGGCATGCCAGCTTCAAACACATGTCAAACAGCACTGATAAAATCAGGAAATCTTTTTTGCTTACACTGTTTCAAAACAAGTTACTGAATTTTACTTTATCCTCTAGGTAACGTGAAATTTCAATCATACTACAGCTCTTGGAATCTAATATTTGGCTCTTACACATCACTCATGAGCCCCAAATACCAATTTTTGAAAAGGTTTGCTTTTAAACTTTCCAAGGACAAATATGTCTTTAGTAACATTTAATGACTCAAAATATTCCAGAGAGAAAACACTTGCTGTGCTGCTGGCTCTAGTAACTGCATTGCTTCACACAGGACTTTAAAAACCAGCACCTTACAGTGGGTGTGATAGGACAAGCTTTCAGAAATTCTCCTTACTGTAGCTATGACTTGCTCTGTCTCTTCCCTTTTGTTTTCGTTCCTCGAGTGGCAGCAGCCTTTGTTACCCAAGTATTGTGCAGGGATTTGGGGTTATTTTGAGACTTGGCCAGGAGATTCGAGTAGATAATTAGCCTGAGGGACAAATACCAATTGCCCAACCTCACTGGGAATCCCAGACGGAGGGAGGTAGAGCCAGTGGCCTGCCAGAGGAGTATTTAAGGACAGCCCTCAAAAACTTGGGAAGGAGAGAGCCCAGTGGGAGGAGGAGGAGCTGTAGGGGAGATGAAGGCCTGTGTTGGCTGTAGCCAGTGTTACAGTGCCTGTGTGCTCTCCTGCCTTACAGGTGAGTTACCTGTCAAGGCTGTGTGTTCTTTAAAGACAAGTAATGGGGTTATGATGACCTATATAGCATGTAACTTGGGAAAGTGAGTGGTGGCTGAAGGAAGAGGAATAGCTACTTGGGGTAAGAACATCTGCTCTCTGCTCCCCATTCAGAGAGGTGTGATCCTCCCAGACTTCAGCTTTCGCAAGGTAGGACCAGACCAGGGGATGCAAACCCCTGGTACTGAGACATCTAATTATTCTTTCCTGCCCATCCTTACTTGCCTGAGTTCCGAGCCCCTCATCCCCCTTCCCATCTTCTCTTTTCCCTAATCTCTATTCCCATAAGGATATTTCACGTATAATTTTTTAATCACTTGCACTTATACCAAACTACTGGGAATTTTCAAGTTATGTTTCTCAAAGGGATAAAAATAAAGTGATGACTGTACATAGCACAGAATACGTTGAATACACACAGTATCTCTGATGGCCTGAGGACCCCAGCCCCTGGCGGGGTTGGAGCTATTACAGGTGTGTCTCATCCACATGTCGGTACTGCTTAGGCCCAAACTGGTCCATGCACACACAGATGAGCAACTTCCATTAAAATGTCAGTACTGTGGCAAATAACCACTGACAACAAAACTGGTCAGCCCAGATGTAAATCAGGCTATTCAGAAACCTAGATCAGTCTTTTTTTCTTTTGCTAAGGCTAGGGTTTGATCTGACAATATCTGCATCTGGTCCAAGTTCAATAACTGAGTTATAGTCAGATGGGATATCTAGAAACTCTTTAATTAGTCTTTCTTTATAGCAATGTATGTCCAGACATACCTTCACTCTTAAGTTATTTATCCTCCTTACACGTTGCCAATTTCCGGATGATCTAAGTCTATAGTTAGATGTAAAAATGCTTAGAAGTTTCATAGTGAGGGTTGGAGGGGGGATTTACTTTTTCAACTTTTTAAACTCCAATCCTAGGCAAACAACAGCACATCATCTAAAATGTTGGGGTTTTTTTTCTGTATCGATCAAAATGTTTTTCAGATGTAGGCAAGAATTGTTTGCCTTTCTACAGAGAGAGAAGCACAGGCAGAGTCAGCTGAAAACCCAGTGTTAGCCAAAATGACCCAGTAAGAGGCAAAATGCGACACAGAACATAGCTGGCCTGTTTCTCAGTTGAGATAGCTGTGTAAGACCTTTGAAATACTTAGCGGCAAAAGAGCAAATGACATTCAAATAGTATGTTCAACAGCATTCAGTTTAAATTTAACCTTCTAAAAGGTATATTGAAATCACCAGCTTGGAATTCGACTCGCCTAATTTTACATTCTGAAACGCTTGTCCTGCACCCAGTGCTGGGAATAGCTTTGCTGCTGAGACCATCGCTGCCACTTCTACATCCGCTTTTATTGGCTGATGTTCAAATTTTATTTCTTTAGTTAAATTTTCTGGTTAAACATTATGTATGGGCACACCTCATTTGATCAGTTATAGCCATAGAGTTTAGCCAATTTATGGCTAAATAGCCCACTCCTGTCAAGGAAGGGATGGAATTCACTGAATTAATATAAATTCTTGAGGCAGTAGCTGCATCTGAGCAGCACTAAGGGGAACCAATCCTGTTATATTATGATAGTTCAGAAACCTACAAGTATTGCCCTTTTCAGCATGGTAAAACCCACATATGATGCATTTTAAGGTAAATGGAATCTCTTTTTTTGATGGATAGATGATGGGAATTATTGATGTGTCTGTCTAATGTGCTGTTCTCTTGGCAGGCAGCCTAGTCTTCAGAGGATAACTGAGAGCTCTCATATACTGTTAGAGTTTTTTGCAGGTGTTCTCAAATCGCATACAAACAGACCAACTCGTGCTCTGCAAGATGCAAGTAATGGCATTGATCTCAGTGCATGACACAGACATCCAGCCAGGAGAGAACTGGGCCCACACCCTTTAAACCCACCTCATGGTTAAGTAAGATTCAGTCCCAAGAGATGTATTTCACTGGCACGCGCTGCCTGTGGTCTTCCAGGACTGGCTGCTCCAGAAGGAGCAGCTCTCAGTATGCTATATAGGTTTCTGTGCCTATTCCTTAAATACAAAATAAGCATTCTTATATCCACATCAGACGATGAATCTCTGCTACTACAGTTGCACCCATGTGAGGCAGTGAGGACTGCACAGCCACCGTACTTTCAAAGCATGTAGTACCATTGCTCAATGCTTTCTAGCCAAGCAAACGCTTTAGACTCCTCTCCCTGCATCTTTTTGACACGTTTTACAAGAATACACAATGTATCAGTGGCATGCCAATGGCTAGCAATTTTTGCATGTAGATGTGGCCATTGAATACACTCTAGATGAGCAAGACTATTTCAAAATAAACCTTTAAAGAACAAAAACTACATGTAGAAATAAGGAACAAACTTCCAGACATCCTTACCAGCACTCAGGGCATCAGAGGATATTCTCACTGCCCACGTGCCAAGTGTACGGGCAGCGTGGACTGCCAGCGCTTGTTCTGCTGCGTAAGTTCCCTTTTTCAGATCTGCATCTAACCAGGCCTAAAATTAAACACCATTAACTTTAGCTGAAAACTTGAGCAAACATAACTGACTAAACCACTCATGCTACTTCAAACACAAGCTTACCATGGCCCAACAAGAACTGGGTGGAGTCTGCAACTTTTCCCGATGTGCTTTTTTGTAGGCAAGCATGCAAGGCATTAAGAGTGAGGTTGTTCAGTCTCAGTCAATAACATGATGAGTTTGCAAGTTATCTTCTGTGTGTATGCGTTTGTGTTCTGGGATATTTTGGGAGGATGCCTGTGTTTTTCATGTTACTTTTGCCTTCATACGTGACCAGAGTATGTAGAAGATGATTACTGAGTCTTGACTGCTTCAGCTCCTGTAGCCACATTTTCACTATATCACATACTATGTTTGGGATTGTTTTCATTTGCAATATAATGGCTGTTTCTTCTTCCATGATCTCTTGCTCTCTATCTCCCTAACCATCCTCTCTCCCACTGTAGCTGTCAGCTAGGCAGGGGCTTGCTGTGCCCATCGCAGTTGCTGCATGGTGCAACATATGGCTCTTCTGTGGAAACTTGGTTTGCGTCCTTCCGTTTTAACATAAATTCTTTCCTATATACTGTCTGTTTATTCATTTAACTCACTGACTAGAAGAAAGGTGGCTAGAGGTCTCAGGATGAAAGTCACTAATGCAAGCACACTGCAGGAATTTGCTGTTCCTGAGCTGGTGCTCATCACACATTTCCACGGCACAGCCGTGGGCACAATGCCTACTGGAAGACCGGTGACACAGTCCACTGTAAGTCATACGCTCACAATTTTCTCAACCAAAAGCTGTCCATTTTCACTCTGGCCAATGTCACTTGTGACTAGTTGAGATGGTATGATTGTCACTGGGAATCCTTATACTTCTGACAAATTCCCTACTTCAGTATCCATTTCTTCTGTGTCATTAATCGTACCATTCTTCTATTTAATTTGATGAGCCCACAATGCATTTGGGAATCCCTGCCAATACTTTCTTTCTCCTCTTTTTGAGAAGCATGATTTGTGTAACCTTCAAAAGTATTCCTGACATTACTGAAAGCTCCCTTTTATAGTTGGAATTTATGGATGGGGATACATTGATGCTTTCTTTTTCCTCTGTTACTAATGGTTGCTGTTGCCGTGTGTGCCAATACCCCTCTTGCACTATCCGTCTTCAGATTTTTCCCATGGGTGTAGATAATGACATGAAGCTCTTTTTATGACACATGTGGGTCTACTGCTTGTTCATATCCGACTGACCGTGTGATGGAGGTGGAGCACGTGCTCTAGAAATGGTACCTTACTGGTATTGAGTAGGGCCGGGTCTGCTACACAGGAATCATTTCATGTTTCTGCATTGTTTCCCTGATGCTTCTTTTCCCAAGTCCTTTTCCAAGTATTTTCTGTCAGGTTTTTTGCTTTTAAGTTACACCCATAGTCATGAAATACTGACTGTTCATATACTAAGCCTAATGCATCTCTTTCAACTTTAGCAGACACCCTTCTTGTCCTTGACTGAGTCACTGCTTGCTGATGTTGAATCTAACAAAACTGAAGTGGCCAGTGAGTCCTTCCTACAAGGACTGGATTCCATTAAACACTCCAGTCTGCTCACTGAAAAGCTGAAGCTTCTAAAAGCAACACTAGTAAGGTTTGTTACCTTTTTTTTTAAGGACTCAGTGTTTCTAGAAACCAGTCCTCTCCAAACTGTATTTTCTCCCTACTTATGCAGCCTATGTAGGCTACTGCCTATGCTTTTACAACATTTTAACTTGGAAACCACATAGGAAAAAAAATAAATGCTCAAGTAGTGTATACTAGATTTAGATGAGTTCAAGTAAGCACTTAAAAATAACTCTTGGATGCTGCAGTTCATCCCACTATCACTGATTCTGTACTAGAAGTACTCCTGAGGGGTGCACAAATTTTGTTTGAAGGCCAAATGCAGGTAAGAGAACAAGCCAGGCAAGGGCTGTGGCAGGCTTTCTGTTTTGCTTTTGTTTCTCCCCAGTATAAACCAATGATCCGTGACAGATTTTTGCCTTTCAGTGCCATCCTCCTCCTGTAACATCTTGTCCCCAGCCACTTTTGTACTTCCGTCGGCTTACTGAGGCTTTGATTCAGCTCGCACTGCTGAGAGCAGGTGTTGAGAGCATGGCCTTGGGTGCTGCATTCCTCAGTGCTGAGATTCTTGCACATAGTCCTTCACTGTGTCTGTGAGAAAAGTGCCAAAACCTTCAACAGAGGGCAAAGCAGTTAAGTTGGTGCAATAAGCAGCTATGTGAAGGTGAAACTTTCAAGGGCTTTAACCTTAAACTTAGCCTTAGTTCAGTAACGCTCCAGGGAAGTGGTGCATTTTTGAGTGCAGCGGGTCATTTTGAGTTTTTTTTGTCATCAACTGAAAAGATGTAACGTAAACTGTCTCGGTCAAATTACACCACATTTTACTGCTTGGAAGCTGTATTGCCATCATACTTTCATATATTACTTATGCTGTTGTCTCTTTTTTCCTGCTCATCCCATTACAGCCAAAAACTACCTTTTATGAAGCCTTTCTACTGGCCTGTCAATATTCTTGCTTCTATTTTACTCGGCCCTTCTTCACAGACAGTGAATCCTCCACGTCAATTTCCAATTAACTAGTTCGTTATCTAGGTGTAGTATTTTGTTGGTTTAGACTATATCCTATCAGCTTTCATGGTAACTAATCTCAATTCAGAGGTTCAATCTTATGTGTGGGTTTAGTGTTAGCTGTTTGGGGAATTCAGTGCATCATTTTTTCTACCACCTCCAGTACTGTTTCTGAGCTGAGCAAGGCTATGCTAGCATGAACAGCAGCACCTCATTTTCTTTGGGGGGGGGAACACAGAAACTCCTTATTCTGCAAATTATAGTTAATGTTCTAGTATAAAAATTAAGTAAGACCATAGTTAATAAGAATATCTCGTGTACACATTAAATTTTAAGGGGTATATTCTCCATTCATTTCATGTGTGATTACTCGCCTTTGACATTAATTGGAATTCTGTGTAAATGCTGAAGAGAGACCATCACTGGTAATGTAATTTGAAACAAATCTCTGATATAATACAGCTTTTAAAGAAAGAGTCATTCAAGCAACACTGCTGCAGTATCCCAATATTCTGTGTCACTAACAACTAAAGGATCCTCCGGACTGTTAATAATTATGTAGTCGGATGGTATAACTTACTGTTGCTACATGAAGGCATTAAATAAATATTATCAGCTAATAATTTTATGTAGCAAATATTTGAAATTGGCTACATAAATTGGACTGAGCTCTGTTGCAGACTCACAGCCCACTGCAGTGAACTGAGAAGGGATAGCTTCAATATAGTTTACAGTACCTATAAAAAATGATTGGAAAATTGATAAGAAAGATGTTAGTTCTTGACTTGTACATATTAGTCAGCTGAGCTGGAGACAAATTACGAGAACAGCAAGGTTTGACTGCTTCCTTATGCAACTGGGAAAAAAATCCCTCTTTCTGTTGACAGGCAGCTCAGTGCTCTGTACTGCAGTTCAGCTGGAAAAAGGCAGAAATGGGGGATGCTGAAACGCAGCTCGCTTCTCCTCGTGGCTCCCGGATGGCTCTCTGACCGCTGCTGCTGCGCTTCATACAGCCGCATGCCAGGGACCCCTCGCCAGCTCCCTGATGTGGGTCCCGCCTGTGTGTCTGCATAGCCACGGCACAGACTGAAGCCTCCCTCACGGTAAGGCTTTCCAAGATCTATCTTTAGGGAGAAAAGATCATTTCTAATGTATTCTACTCTCTCCTTCCAAGTCCTTCCTTTACAGTGGTATCTGTAGGGGTTATTGTTGTTTTTAAGCAATTTTCCTAAATGGATCACTGCCCTGATTTCATTTACCATGCAGCCACACCAGCTGTGGTATCAGCACCAGAGAGAAGAGGAGCATGGGGTAAGAAGGGCACAGGGGATGCTTAAGTTGGCCTTACTGCTGAGAGAAATATTTATCTCAGCTTTGCTGATGCTTTCCTCCTTGAAAGCGCTGCTTCAGAACCCACTTCTTCTGTAGGGCCTCAAATGCCTGCTCTCCTTCATTACAAAGGGTGTTAAAACAGTGGAAAAACCGCCATACACACCCTCAGAAGGAGAAATACAGCAACTGGTGCTTCTGATACACCTTTTTGTTCTGTCCCAGTTTAGTTCTCTAAGCGATGCTTCACTCTCCTTCTACCTGATGAAATGCACTCATAGAACTCCAGTTTCTTAAGCACACACATACACAGACCAGGATTTGCTTAGACTAAACATTTGTTTCCTTTTTAAATGGAGTTAATTGCCAATTAGCTTCATCTAATTAATGGCCGTGAATGCAAATTTACACCTTCCCTAAAATTTTTTCCAGGAAAGAAATAGTTGTTTCTAGTCTCTGCTTGTTCTAAGGCAAGCCAGGATGAGACGCAAGCATTTGTGTCTTGAAAGAAATGATTGCAAAGGGGGTAGATTTGCATTTGTCATCATGCGTTAACTATTTCACGTTAAATAGCAACCAATTGAATCAATGCAATAGAGGACCAAAGCATCTGGCCTAGGCAAGGTTTTCACTGAAACATGAGAAGTGTGTTTGAAAGAGAATGTTTCCACATGTTGGAAAGCATCAGTCAAATGTAAGTGTGAGAAGGTGGTGGGACCGGAGGGAGGGACTGTGGTATGCTGTACTTTGAAATGTTTACAGCAATTAGATTGAGACTTATTTTGACTAGTGCAAGGTTTGGCTTACTGTACAGAAGTGAGAAACTGAGTATTATCAACGTTTATTTTAAAAAAGAAAAAAGTAAACCTAGTCCTAGGATTCGTATATAGCATGGTTTGAGGTCTCTACAATACAATTCGATCAGATTGCTGTAGTGTTCAATACCTCAGTTCATAGTAAGGCTGTGGTGCAGAGCTATATTTTCCAATCTAGGATAATTAAACTTTGTATTTTCAGTTGTTGTGGAAAAGCATTGAGAGGCAGAAACAGAGGGAGTTGAATGTTTCTACTACTTTGCAGGTAAGAGTAACTGATAAACCCATAAAAGAACAAATGTTATTTTTATTTTTAAATGCTAATGATTTCTGATAGGCCAAGTTAATTCTCTTAACTATATGAAAATGTGGGGAGGAGAAGAGAAGGGGTACTTTGCAGCAGGACTATGAAGGTCAGCCACAGTATTGCTGATATGAAGATCAGAGGAAATAAATCTGGGGCAAGTAAAGAGACTCCCCAGTAAAAAAAACAGCATTGGAAGAGAAGTGGTTTGTATTGCTCTACGGACTCTGAAGACTAGTGCAAAGTAAGGAGGAAACAGGGGGGAATGTTTTCCTGGTTTTGTCTGGGTTGCAAGGAGAGCAGCTATGACTCTGTACGCTTTTTTTCCCCACTTTAAATTCTCACATCTCTTTCCTGCTCCCAAAATGGCATCTCATTTCCACTCCCAAGTTTCCCCCTTAGCTGTGCTTCAAAAATGCTATGGGTAGTCTCATATCATAAATTATATCACTGAATTGATCCACTTTACTACACTGACTCCACGAGAATATTTAAGTTCTCTTTACTTCTGAGGAAAAGCATGGAAACCTTTGTGAAGAGCAATGAGTGCATCCTATGTGGTAAACTACAAACCCTCAGTGCATAAAACTTAGAGTTCTGGGAAATGGTGCATTTAAGCCCCAGAATGTCCCCTGGAGAGCGAGGGAGAGCATCGCTGCCTAGGCATGTGCCAGAGCCCTCCAAAATCCAGCCCAGGCACTGTAGGCTGAAAGTGAGAGCATGATAGTGAAAGCCAGTTAAAGTGTAAACAAACTTTTATCCCAAAAGATAGATTTTTGGGAAGTCTTACACTGAGTCCATGGAAAACAATTCCTGAAGTCACCGATTTTTCATCACAAAAGCCCAGAATGGTACAAATGCGTTGCCTGAAGTTTAATATGTTGACCTCTTTCAGGAAAGCATATTTATATTCTCCTACACCGATGTGGTAACTTATATAGTGCTTAAAAGACTGTAGGCTAGTGAATAGTACTTTAAGTGAAGGATGAACTCTTATACCTGTTGTACTAGAACTAGATTCTTTCTGAGAATGCTGTTTTTTAAAATGTATGTTTATTTTAAAAAAGCTTACGCTAAAAAAAAATCCTTTTGACAACCCTATTTTTCAACATGAATAACTCCTAATGTGCCTCACTGAGGGTTCTTGTGCTTGTGTTTTGTCTTGGAATACTTTGCTATTTTGTCAGTACCTTAATATGCATGCAAACCCCTCAGTACATGAAGCTGCAAGGAAGAAAATTGTGTATTTTTGAATACTTGCTGAAACTCAGATCCTTGCTTTGTGCTTCCTGAAGCATTATTCTCTTCTGATTACTGTTCCTGCTGCTTTTAGCTGCTACCTCTGCATTTTAAGCCTAGTGGAAACGATGCAACGTTGTGCATTGTTCCTTTTTTAGCCAGTATAAACAATTGGGTAAGTACAAAAGTACTTGCCGTGATTTTTTTCTGAGTTTGTTCGTGGCAGTTTTGGAGTGCAAAGTAGCTTGGGTTTGGCAGTCTTTTCAGGTGAACTGTAGCTGTATCTGAATTCAGAATTCCCCGAGCTTGGTAGATCATATTCTCATAACGTGATTCAGTATGGGTACTCTGGGGTATGCATGCTCGGAGTGTGCAAATTTGTCTTCCTTCACTGCTATTTGTATAGCTTCTTTCAAATTTTTGCCAGGATAACACTGTTTGCATTTGGCCTACTTTGGTTATTATTAGATTCTTTCTGTGCACCATAATTGACTCTTTTTCAGGCATCTTACAAGGCGCCTCGAAATCTTTTACATGTGTTATTTAAATATTTGATTTCTTCCATTAGTTTGTCTGCGTGCCCTGTTTCACTCTTCAGCAATAACGTCAAATGTTTTCAAGCCCCATAACATTCTGTAAATCTACTGAAAGAGACCAGTAGTACCTAGTGAGAAGCTAACTGGGAAATGTCAATTAGGTATAATGGTGCTAAAGTTCAAAAATAGCATCTTGCAAAGGGCTAAGACTTCCCTGCTGTCTGGTAACATAGCAGGAAGGGATTAGGCGGGATGGGAGATCATGCTCTGTAGCTATTTTGTCAACTGGGTGAAATGATGAGGTGTCAACAGTTTGACCAGTGTTGTCAGCTGAGTATTTTCTTCTTATACCAGTTATGATTTTAGTATCAGCCAAATTCTGCTATATCCTTGCCTTGTTTTAAGGTCTCTTTTGAACATTATTTCTGTACTATTTAATAAATTCCTTCCACAACCACTATCCAGACCTTGGGACCAAAGTAGAATGTGTGAAATTATTTAAGTACTAGAGAAACACTTGTGTTGCAAAATTAGGATGGGAATCCAACATCAGCATTATTTGAACACAGAGATATTTTTGGAATCTGGAGGAAAGGCAGGTGGTGGAGAAGAGAGGAAGAATCCAGGTTATTGATTTCCTAATTACAAGCAGGTCATGTCAGACACTACAATCAATAAGATGTTCGCTCACATTTCTGCATGACTGGAGCATACTGTGAGTTATCATGGTGTATATTTTTATTTAAACAGCTGTATAGATGATCTTACACAAGGGTCCAAGCTGGTGAGCTAAAGCATGTTGCAAGTGAATTTCAAAGGGTATCTGCTAGCTAGTGAAATTATACTTTCACGTGACTAAGCAATTTAAGTACTGTAGCCAAGAATCAAAATGGAATTTTTTTTCCCCAAGTGATTAAGCACAAATGCTTCACACTGTAAAAATATTTCTCTGAGTTCATTCAAGCATCTAACCATCTGACTGGATCACAGCCAGAAACTAACTGAACAAACTTGTGCTTGTATAGGCTGGAAGCAATGAAAAAACTATTGCCAGAATGTGTAGTTTTGAGAAAATATCTAATTCAGTTACTTTTTAAATACAGATTATTGGAGTCTAACTCTTTTAATTTTTTAACCAGAGTCACAGGACAGCATTCAACAACTGGGAGGCAAAAGCATAAATACCCAACACGTATTCTAGAAAGCATTTTATGGAGGAAAAAAAAAAACCAAACCAAAAAAACCCCCAAATCCTCTTTAGCAGGCTCATGTACATTCATTAGGTTATGAAAAGACTAAAATATGCCAATTAATACTGTACTCTTCTTTCCTCTGTTTGACATCAAATAGACATCGTGTTCACAGGGGGACTGAAGCACTCTAAATTCCAGTGTATCAGTCAGGTGCCAGATATTTCTGTGCTTGAGAAGCCAAACTTTCATTTTGGTGTGGATTTTTCTTTTTCTTTTTTTTTCTTTTTAATTGCTTATTAAATTTTTGAGAACAAGAACAGGGTCGACACTAACAGTTCTCCAAAACAGGAATTCTTACTGATCTGAAAAACTGAACACAGCACTACAAGTACCTGAGTCAACTTTTTCAAGTTTACCAGGCGTATCCTACTTGGGAATGGTACAGGTGGTGATGCATCAATTTAATCTCAGCCACCAGAATTAAAACCTGCTTCAGTTCAGATGCTATTGCATTAAAATGTTGCTGTGCCTAGGCTAGTAAATCCTGCTTCCTAGGGCTCTTCCGGTGAGGCATACCAGTTAAGCCTATTCTTTTCATTAGGACCTCAATATATCGAAATCTTCAAAACAAAGAATTGCTGAGATCACTATTGACCCCAAAACTATGCTCCACAAAAATAACTGGCTCTGCAACAATTCTTCAAGTTTTGGTTTAAACAGTTTTTTACAGAAGAATTTGTTTTGGATCCTTAGGAAAGTGGGGAGAATGCAGGGATATGTATGTCACCTCACAGACCAAGCCTGCTCTCGCCAAGTCAACTAGCACGAGAACTGTGATTGTAGTGAGAATTCAGCTGGCTCCAGAATAATTGAAGCTGACAGCCAGTATGGAACTGAAGCACATCTGCCTCATTCAAGGAGGAGAGCTGCTCAGGAAACTAATATTGCTGTGTACTGTATTTTAGGAATTAACTAGCTGTGATAGAGAAAACATGGATATAAGACGACAGTTGCAAAGCAGAGAGGTTGCAAGCTAAAAGGAAACAGGCTTGCTGGAACAAGTAGTCTTTATTGTTGCTGTTCGTTCTTTATGGCTTGACTTGCATCATCTGACTGTTTGAGTTATTTTGTTCACCGGTTATATTGCTTATGAATTTAGGAAAACAGAATTTAGTTCTTCAAGGCACCAAGAACTATAGCTTAAATAAAGGATTTGCTCCTATGCTTAAAGTGAAATAATATGTGCTTAAATACTCTGTTGAATTGGATCCAGAATGTTCAGCATCTCATGGCACCCTTCTCCTGACAAGTAACTCCTTTGCTGCATGTACCTGGAGACTAGTTCTAGCTAGTTAACATATGAGAACCTTATTACTGCCCGAATTCTCGAAATGACCAAAATCATCACGCTAAGAAGTTAAGTCTAGTCACATGGAGTAAAATGAGAATCATGTTTCCATTCCTTTGATATTTGTTATTGTACAGATTATGGCAAATTATGTTGCATTGCTTTGTGATATATAAAACTTGAGGGACTTAGTCCAAGTTCAGTCTATTTAATTTTCACGTTAGATCTCAGCTATTGGAAGTTGTTATGGTCATCAATTTATTTACATTTGAGGTTTATGTATTTGTAAATGGATTACACAAGGGGTTTTTTTAGGAAATAAAAATTCAGCATACTTTAAGATTAATAGAGCTACTGAATTGTATGGGGAGGAATAAAACAAACACAAAGAATTGAAAATGTGCTGCAAACTTGTTTACCTACCTACTCAGCTATTTGTTTTAACATCTGAAAATATTATTTGTAACTTATGCTTCTTGCCTTCAGCTAAATCTCTAGCATATAAAGAAAAACTGGGAAGTAAGAGGAGAAATATGAATATTGTAGCTCTGGGAAACAGATCAAATGATATTTAGAAACATAATTGTAGCATCTTTTATATATGGGGGGGAATCCTAGGTTTCCTTTGCTCTG
Source organism: Pygoscelis adeliae (assembly GCF_000699105.1). Taxonomy (NCBI): domain Eukaryota; kingdom Metazoa; phylum Chordata; class Aves; order Sphenisciformes; family Spheniscidae; genus Pygoscelis; species Pygoscelis adeliae. The sequence goes on from NW_008824035.1 coordinate 6,832,778, forward strand.
CTGCAGTAACTAAAAGGTTGTCTTCTAATATGAGATCTGAGTCTAAGTTAATGTCTTAAAGTTACCTTTGTTACTTACAGAATGTTTAACTTAAAGATTTTTTTAATAGCTATTTTAGCAATCTAAAACACTTGATACAAAGAGTGGAGAAAAACTGAAATCCTTATAAACTGTTTTTTAATTTGAAAAAAAAAAAAAAGGGGACGAAATATAGATGGAAAAATATGTTAACTAAAGCAGTGAATAGGCACTGGAAATTCTGAGGACAAGGACATGAGGATGGCAGGGGAGGACAGCAAAGTGAACACAGGCAGCTGCAGCCTGGGCAATGCAGCCTTGAATTGGCAGTGGAGGTGGTTCAGTTGTGAGAGAAGGATGGCTGTTGTTAACAACTGCTCGTCTTCTCCATGGAGCATTGCCAACTAATAAAGACTGCGTTATGAATCGAGTGCCCTCTCACCAAGTGTCTCATCAAAGACCAAAATTATTTTCTTAGCATTGCAAGAATTTTTGTAGTTATTTATTCTGGAGAAGTGACACTGGAATGGTGCTACACCATGTTGTCACTTCCTGAGAGTTTGTAGGTGGGAAGCTGAAGCCCGTAAGTTGGATATTGGTTCGACAGTCTGAGGTTATCTGGAGGTATGTTAAACAACATTTAAAAAGTCTGTATTAATTGAATAATATTATGAAATATTGCTATTATGTAGTGATTTTTGGTGCAGACCCGATTGACCCTGAAAAGTATCAATTAATGTAATGCCATATGGTGATCAAAGAATGGCACCCCTTTCATTTACCAGCCCAGCGTCAGTAGCAATCTGATCCCCATTTTTGTAGCTTTTATTTTGGAACTTTGAGGGAAGTTGTTCTCTGATGTTGCTAGTTTGGAAGGCATTCAGATGGCTGAAGCTGGAGATAGACGTCTGCTGTACTGAAAGTCTGAACAGAGAGATTTGCTAAGCAAAGCAAGTCAAATTGTGGGCCAGAACCTCGGTCTTGTTGAAGGTCTAAGAGTACTCACAGCTGGCACTGAAGTGATCACAAAGCCACCCTAAAGAAGCCATTGAGAACATGCTGTCTGGATTTAGGCCAGCTCCTCTTCTTTTATGGCCTTCCCTTCTTCCTTTCTCTCTTCTCCCGAGTTTCCTTTTATCTGGCTAATGGATCATGGCTAGAATTCAGAGAGGATGGGCCTAGAGCCAGGAGAATATCCCTATGTGTACTAGGAGAATCTAGCCTGCAAAATGAGCATTAGGAACCAGTGTTGCAAGTATAAATTGCAGAGGCTCATCTGTGACCATGCCCAAGTAGAGCAGTATAAAGGTTTCATGAGGTTCAGCTGGCCTTATGCTGTCCATCTTGTTCATGTACATCAAAGTTCTTATCAAACAAAGCCTGATGTTGAAGATTCTCTTGTGCCCTCAATTGGTTACAGTTAATTTCATTAAGTGATTTTTGTTTTGTTAGATAATGGTCAAGGAAGAATTCATTATTTTCTTCACGCAAAGTTATCTCTCCCACTTTTCCATCTAGGCATAGTCGCGATACAAATCTGTTATGTTTCTGAGTCCTATAGTGTCTATTTAAAAAATACTGGTCACATTGTTAAGCCAGGATTCCATAAATCCAAAACTCCTTAAATAAATTCCGTTGTTTTGCTTTTTTTAAAGCTTTTTTTTTTAAAAAAACACTTTTCCTAAAAGGTTATCTAATTGTTTTCCTACTTACTGTCTATTGATTATACTACTATATTTCAAGTAATTCTTCACCTGATTATCTCTAAGCACTATAATTATGGCCAAGTATCATAATATATATGTTGTCTAATTTCATTATATCCACTGGTGACTCAAAATCCAAGCTGATATAACTGAAAGCAGAGTCTAGACCATTATATTTTGTTCTACAACTGTGGGAGCCTGACATAAGGCAGTATCCCTAATGTCATGTGAAAGAATGTGCACTTTTATAAAGCAGCTCTTCTCACAGGAGATGAAAGACGCAGTAGGTAATAAAGTAGCTAGGGCACCAAAGCAGACTTGAAAATCTTTGCTGTAGTCACAAAAAACCCCTGAAGTTTTTGTTGCTTGATCATCAAGAATGATATTAGATTACTTGACCTTGAGATCTCATCCCTAAATGTAAGCCTTCCAGAAAGCAATTGAGTAAAGCTTAACTTGGGCTCCTTCAGAAGGGAATTCAGAGCACCTGCCTCCACTGACAGGAAAAGAGTCTCAGGGGACTGTGCTAACTAGATTTCCTGGTAAAATTAGATAACTAAATTCAGATGGGAATAATGCTCCTTTTCCCCTAAGGGTTCAAGCAGAGAGACAAATTTTCCTAGATAGAGCTTTGCAGGATTAAGGAAAAATAGTTACTTCAGACATGGTCTACAATCCTGTGACTTTCATATGCTTCGCTCCCCTGTGATCTTACCCAAGTAAGGCACTCTGTTTTGATTTGTTAGTGTGCAAGCATGACATTATCTTATATTATTAGGTATCTGGACATGGTCCATAACTAACCTGCCTACATCAGAATATGTCTATTGGAAGCAAAACATGGACTTCATAGCTCCTTCTTTTATAATTCAATAGAAAGTGTTTGTCCAGCTACCCGGTGACTGGGAGGATTAATGATATAATGCTACATGCTTTATAGAAACAGTTCAAATATCCAAAAAACAGGCACCCAATGCCATTTTAGATAGCTGGGGTATCCTGTCTAGCCTTTGCTTGCTGCCTCAGAGCGACGTGGATCTCTCCTATGTACTGCATCCCATTGCCAGTCCTGCATGGATGTCACTGATACCCTAGGATGTCTCAAATGTCACTAGACAAACACATTTGAGCACCTGAATCTCACCTTCTCCATCTAGAATATAAATATTTCATTTTAACAATACAAATTGGTGTGAGATACTGTCATCAAGGTGTTCCATCCTTAACAAAAGTAACTTCCAAGCCGTTGTTGTGTCTGATGGAAACCTATAAGCAAATCTTCTAAATGGCTGTTTGGTTTTGGGGTTTTTTTGCAACGCAGAGTTGAAAAAGCAGGTCCTTAGCAAATTTGGTCATCGCTTCAGGAAGCAAAGTAATAATACTGTTACAAAACAATTAAACGCCTAAAGCAAAACGACAGTTATTTGGAAACCAGGATAATTTTGGTACCATTATGATATGTTGTATTGTGCATCAGAGAATTTTGATATCGTTGCATTAAATTTCAGCTGGAGCCTATGGAATATGACAATTTACACCAAACCAACTTTTGACCTGTAATGAATTATCTTCGTTGAAGTGTTTGACAGTTTATAAAGCTGTCATATCCATAACTTCAATAATAAATTAGAATGTTCACACAAAATATCTTGAACTGAAAAGCAGTGGTCTTCAAGTTCAGTTAAAACAATAAACTTCAGCTGTTAATTCTCATGTTGGGTTTTATTCTCCCTTACACATAAAGTGCAACAAAATTGCTGTCTTCTGTCAAATACCTGCAGGGGATACTACTTGTGTAACGTGCTACCAAGTTTGAAGTTAATGCAACACAATAGGCGTAGGAGCAGGAAAGTGAGGTTTCATGAAAGAAAAGGGTTTTTTAAAATAAACTTCTTAAAAAGAAAAATTTCATAACCTGATATCTTCTGAGGAAAAAGCTTATCCTCTGTAGAAATGTTTGATTAATCAAGAACAATTCTCTGGAAAAAAATTCCAATGGAAAAGTTGCAGTCATTTCCATCTTGTGATGCTTTGTTGGTTTAGCGTCTTTGCCATATTGCTCTAACTTCAGCAACACTCAGTTCTGTTGCCATAAGGTATAATAAATTGTGTTTGGAAAGGTATATGCAAAGTAAATTTTCCTCCCAAGTCAAAAAGTCGAACATCTAGAACTCAGTTGGCAGTAGATACGTGTTTCTCATTACTTACTACATCTCTAACATAAACTACAGGCTTCTTCAAAAGAAGCTCGGACCTGACCCAGGGAAAGCTCTTTCACCCTTGCATGCTCATCTCTTGGAAACATGCTCTACAGAAAAGTGTTTATAAAAATTAAGAAAGATGTTAGAACTTTTTGTGATAGCATTTAATCACCAAAAATAAAATATGCCCCTATTTAAGATAATGAGAGTATTGCCATTGCTCTCAGTGAAGCCAGAACTAGGATGCCAGACTGGACTTAGCTGCTTTTTATTAAATGGGGCCTGGAATTTCTTGCAGGTTGTTCAGAATCAACTCTAAAGCCAAATCTCTGGTCTGTTACATGTTACTGACAAGAAAGAAGTACAAAACTTGAAGCACTAATAAAAAGATTTAATTTCATCTTTTTTTAAAGAAAAAGCTAGTATGTCAAGAGGTCCAAAATAAACATTTTCTCTGTTGTGCTTTTTCTCTTCAAAATTATACTTCATATCACTTAGCACAACATTTTTGTACTAACAATTAAAAGCTCTTATAACTTTAAATCTACCAAAATTTTACGATCTACTCTGAAATTTTCTGCCTTTGGCATAAATTTTTAAATGGATACATAAATATATAGATGTCTTATGTTCTTGTAATGGTTATAAATACTTTTGGCCTAATCCAAAGGTTATTTTGTCTCTGAAAATAAAAAAAATGTCAGGGGCCCTGAACCCAGCTCTGTTTCTCTAACCTGCCAAAGTACTTAAACTAGCGCTTAACTTCAAACATAGGAATAGATGACTGGCATCAAAAGGCTAACCTTGTGTGTTAGGTTATCTAGTTCTAGGTTATCTACCAGCTCCTTACAGGAAAGGAATTAGCTTCAAAATATGCTTAGGCTTCCATAGCTTCAGGGGCAAAAGTCACAGAAATCGGTAAGATACGGTGCATAGTAGAAAAGAGGCCAAATGTTCAGATACAGAAAGTTTCAGAACACAAAATTTATTGTAACTGTGACCTTGTAGAACGTTATAAACAGAACAGATACTGTTGAAAATATTGCAAATGTCAGGTGCAATTACAGCCAATAAATTCAGGAGATAGTTTTATTTCAGTTTAGATGCAAATTTTAATTTTTTTTTTTTTTTATTCAATAACTTACAGGTTTTTTTTTTTCTCAGTTACATTATTTGACTAGGCTGACGTGGCCAGAGTCAGCCATGATGGAATTGCTTAAAATTTGTCATGACTAAGACCTATATAGATTCTGGATTTTAGCAAGCAACGTGGAGAGACAGGCTAAGCAAAACCCAATGTAACCAGGGAAGAAACCAGGAAGATGATATGTGCGGTGTTGACTCCAGCGAATACAACAGATAAAAGGACCATGTTGGTCCTGGGCAGCAAGTCATTGATAAAAGTTGGTATGAGAGCTATTGTTAGCCTGCAGAGATAGGTGGGAAAAGTGTACTACAGATAGCCGGGAAGATCTCTGCCCAGAAGGCCTTGAAATGAGAGGTGACAATGTTAATGGAAATGGACAGGTCTGATTCTTCTTTAGGTCATCGGTGTCCTCAGCAATTCCAGTCACTTCTACTTTCCTTCACTAGGATTTAGCATCATCTTCCAGCAGCCTGAGTTAGCTTTCAGTCCAGCATTAGCAGCCTTGCAAAGCTTTAGCTGGATCTGAACGTCCCTGTTCTATTCACTATAGCTCAGCAAAAATATTTTTATTTTAGTTAGTGAGTCCATGCATGTTTGTATAATTTTTTTCTCATTAAGATATTTTCATCATTGCAAAAACACGTTAGATTTTACCTGTTTCTTTGGCTTATCTATCTACTAAACTCAAACTCAGTCTTAAAAAGATGGTGAATTCCTAATACGGTAAGAGTTTACTCGGAAAATCAATGTTGAAGAATGACAGCAGAGTCACATACGTAGTATGACTTTGCCATGTGCTCAAGTATTTTTGGAGCCCAGACAGTACATTAAGAAGTGACAGATTCATGTAGTTTAGCTGGTGATTTATAAAGTTTGCTAGCTGATTTAATAGAGTGCTAGAAAGCGTTGTTGTTCAACCAAGTAAAGAGAATCATAAAATGGTAATGAATGTTATGACAGTTCATGAATATTTCATTTGGGGTCTCTTTCAGATGCCTGTTAGTTTATCTCAAGATCTAGGAGTACACTGCATATAAATCGGATTGAGGGTAGAGGTATACTGCACAGTATGCTGAGAGACAGAGGAGAGAGGTTTGGTGAGTGCAACGTGTGTTTGAACAAGTGTCTCAAAAGCACTATATCTCAGTTAAGTTCTCTACAGTGAAGTGGTCATGATAAAGATTGTCATCTTTATCAATGACTTCTGAGAGTACTGGTTTACTGTAACTTTGGAGGTAAGCTTTATTTGAAAAGGACGAATGGATTCCCATCTCATCAAGTATTTCTTACATGTGCTGGCCAGAGAAATATACAATGTGGACAGACATTTGTAATAAGGTAAATCTGGAACAAAGACTTCAATTTTTTCATCTTTAACATCCTGAAGTGGGCAACGTACTCTCTATGCTACTTTAAGTCTTGCGTGGATATATTTACCTTCTAATCAATTATGTATTCCATTCTTAATTTTGTAATAGGTCTTGAATACTTCAGATTGAATTTTGTGTGTGATCTAATGCCAAATATTAATGCAAAAAAAAAAAATTTGTCCATGTAGGCTGTATTTCACTCTCTTTTGATCCACACCAGCAACACGGACCTGCCTTTTCATAGCAGTGCTGTCTGCGATGAGGTGGACGTTCTTCTGTTTCCATTTCCTTCGTTGTTTCTTAGTAATAAACCCCTTTAGAATGATGGGCTTATAACTTTATGCAGCCTGAAGGTTTGCACAACACGAAGCAATGAAAGAACAACGTCTGAGAGCAGGTCAGCAATAGCGCCATGCCAGAAACTCTGTTTAATGGGAATTACTCACTCAGAAGAGGTGAAAACAAACATGAAGGACTTGAAGGGGCTTACACAGGTGGTTCACAGGTTTTCTGTCAGTACTTGCATATGAAACGAGATTGAATTCCATCCCACAGTCTGAAGGCTGTAGGATGAAGGGTCTTGTTTTACCTAATAAATCCTTTTGGTATTAGCACATGGATCCAAGATTCAGCTTCATTTTTACATCTGTGGGCAAGATGAGCTTGTATCTGAGGATGAAAATGCACTATTTCCAATGAATTAGAAGGAAGCTGTCAGGACAGATTCTCTGCCACTAACTGTATCGTGGCACAACTCTCTACCAGTTGACACCATCTGAGACAAGAAGGCGGGAATGGCATTTCATGAAAGCTGCAAGGCCTTGCAGTATGTCACACTGGTTGAATCACTACTTGTGAAGGGATTTAATTCAGTATTAAAATCTCTGTAGCATAAATCATTATTTACTTTCAGTAAAAAAACCTGTAAGTCCATAAATGAGTCTGCTTTTACCAAACGAATTTGCTGCTGCAATACAAAGAAAAATGTGTGACTTCCCCATATAGTTTATCACTTTTCATTATAACCAGCATAGGTAACTGTGGTGCTGTCTCATATAGGTAAGCCCGAAGAAATATTTTTTTCTATTATTATCACATCTTGGACAGTAACACACTGAGAAAACTGTGCACAAATTTTTCAGTGACTTCTGAGATAGCTTGATCTATATTTGCAAGGTGGACAAAGAAGTCAGAAAATATTTGTGAACAATTGCTTGTTCGGTTCTGCTTTGTGTCAAGGTCTGTTCTGCAAACCAGAGGGAGAGAAAGATGCTGTCCTAGCAGATTTGACTTATGTTTACAGTAATTTGTTTGGCCAGTGTTTATTACTTAATAATCAATCTTTATTATTACATTAATTCTAATTAGGATATGTGAAACGTAGTGCATTGACCACATGACATCAGTTTACTTGCTGAATAATTTAAGCTATTTCCTTCTAATACCTTAGGCTGCAATATCATTACTTTTAGGCTGTCCTAATATTCTCGTTATATTGATGTTATTTCACTTGTTATTACCTTCTTGACATGAAATTGTTTTTCAAATATGGAAATCCTGCTCAAATATTTCTAGATGACAGAATCCTGCATTAGTCAATAATGTATCATAATAACAAAACAGTGCAACATAAAGCAAATGATTTGTTTTCTAACCTGTGCCAGCCTTCACAGTAAGGGGACAAAAGATGCCAGAAGGAGAATTTTGGTCTGTATATTTTTTATATATTTTTTAATATATTCTTATGCATTTTACCAGAATGCAGGGAATAATCTTGCTGATAATACAGAGGCAGCAAATGCACAACCATTAAATGGACAGTGTGATCTATCTCACTTCACACCGCTTTATAAGCAGTATGTATCACTCCTGTGAGTCGTCTTCTCCTTAAAGAATTGTAAGAAATATATCTTACTATTACTTTTATTGATAAAACGGACCAAACCACCTTAATTCATTCTTCATCCAGAGTCTTTTATCACAGCGTGGTTGTGATTAGGATTCTGATCACCCTGTGTGCCACTCCGAGATTGAGAGGCTCTATCTACTCATCTATTATTCTTCATGAAGCAAAGCTCCAGTGTACCATCTGTTTTCTTACTGAATCTTGCATGTAGCTGCAAAGAGCTGGTCACCAGAGATTGAGTCTGGCAAGCCAAGCTCTTGGTTTGCATTCACTGCTATTGGCCTGTTTAAGGTCTAGGTGAAAATAAATGACTGTTCTCTGCTGTATTTTAATTTATATTTGAGCTGGTATTTAATTTTTATTTAATTTGTACTTGGTCATATTTGATGTTGTATTTTTGTTGCTTTTTTCCAACCAAAATTCAATTGGGAAAAGACCCCAGAAGCTATAAATAAGCATGCTGTAGAGCTTTGATTGGGGATAGGTCTGTCTTGCATTTTATAATACAGTTTAAATTAACAAAGGCTGGTTTATGCTGATGATACCTGCCCCTTTTGACACAAGGAACAGAGATGGTTCCTGGTGTGACCATGCTCAGATAAAACACGGTAGCAGCAACCAACTGTGAATATACCTGAATATCATCATCCCATGATTGCTCGTTTAACCAGGTGATATAGTTAACTTTGCTTTATTTTGAGAAGAATGTAGGATTGCAAGGGACCAGCTGAATCACCCAGGCATTGCAAGTTTACATTACCTTGTACAAAGTTGAGGGGCAGGGTGCTGAACACTGCATAAGGCTGGGACGTGGCCATCTCCGGGGCGTCCCGCCATCCCTGCCCCATGTACCACTGTCTCCTACTGTTCAGAGGTGTAGCTCTACCCAGCTTGCTGCCATTGAGCTTTCCCCATCTTCCTTGAGGCTTTTTTTCCTTTAAACCACACGATGCTATTGGAGCTTCACAACCTGCAGTATTTTATAATAGTCTGCGCTATTCCCCAAAGAGCAATAAAAAGTAGCTTTTGAGGCTCCTCTTTTTGATCCATTATTTAGAGCCTGATTTGTGCTGTCTGCAATCCCCACATCAGTGCCAGTGGTCCTGCAGTTCTGCAAATTCCCTTCAGGACTAGACTAAAATCATAAATCTTTTTTTTAGGAGGTATTTAGATATCATCATAGTACAATTTTTTACAGTCTGCTCCTCTTACCATGGATTTCATTTTCATAGCAGAGAAGGACTGTCTAAGGAAACAACTCTATTTCTTACTGACTCTCAGCTTCCAGATTAAATTTTTACTTGGCAACAAAACTTCCTTTCCCAAGATGATGGTTAGACTGTATTGGTCCTGGGCTCAGCTCAAGCAAACATTTGTGTTTGTACAAATCCTGGCTATTTTCCCCATATGCTCAGTAGGACTCTGGGAACTGAGCCATACAGGGTCAGCAAGACCTGAAGTCATTAGCTCTGTGCAGATTCTACATCAAGCAATGCAGGTTATTAGACTATGTCAGTAGTAGCAAGGGAGTTTATTTTTGCTTCATTCCTGTAAATGACAGCTTTATATGTGCACACTTGGCAATCACTCTCTTTTTTTACAGGAGGAGTAAAAACATTCTTTTCCTTAAATACGCTAAGACCTCTTTTCACTTCCATTTAATCTGTTTTGTGATATAAAATGTTTTGCCTGACGTGGTAGGCTGGCGATGCCGCATGGCAGTCTAATACTGCATTATGATTCATTCAAATGCCATAGCTGCACACGCTAATTGACAAAACAAGTCACTGACAGGGTCTTTAGCCCAAGCAACTTGCAGTCTAAGTGCTAATGATGCCGCATGGTGCAAATCCACAGTCATGGGCATGCTGTTGGCAATACCTGTGCAGAGGTTTTGCAGGCTTCATCTTTGCATCCCCAAGGAATTTTGTGGGGGCTTTAAAGCAGCCCAGAAGACAAATTTTGCTGAGTGAGAGAGTGAGAATGCATGTGAGCACGTAAGTTACACAAGAAGCAGCGTAACTCCTCTTCCTGCTGGGTGAAGGGCCTTTGCACGGGGGTTCAAAAAGAAGCACAGGGGTTTGGTCCCTATTTCAAAGACTACAGGCATGTCTTAGATTAGTCCTTGAAACACAGTGCACCCAGAATGCTGCTCAGAGGAATACCTGAGTGATATAAGCTATAATGGTAGATTACCTTGTTTCGCCTCACAGTCCCTCTCTGAGATCCAAAGACAATCTTCCCCTTTTTACACACCCCTTTTTACACACCCCTTTTTACACACCCCTTTTTACACACCCCTTTTTACACACCCCTTTCCTTTCCCTTATTTTTGATGTTGAGTAGCTCAAAAGCAGTTCAATAGGAGAGGAAAAGAATCTTTGTCCTCACCTCAAATAATAACCTTAGGCTAATGCTGAAAACACTCTTCCAGAAGGTAGAACTAGGTACAGAGGGTGCTGAACACAAGTCTTCTGGATGACCACTAACTTTCTCTGAAAGAGGGGAGTGACAGCATCAACGCTGCCTCCCCTTCCCTCTCCAACGGCTGGTGCAACTGCCATGCAGTAAGGAGCCCAGTGCTCTCCCGCTGCACTGGCATATTCTGAGCAGATCCACCAGGCAGCCTCAGAGCACTGACGGCATACCTCTGCCTAATTTCCACATCCCATTTAGCTGAGGGGTACTCGGGCTCATGTCTGCTCAGACTGCAGTGATTCAGGACACAGAAGCAAAATTCCAGGCACTCTTATGTGCTTCCAGCGTCAGGTTGCAGAGGAGTGGATGGGTTCGCATGTGGGTGCTTCGCTTCTTCCCAAATCCTTCCTAATGAGTCCAAAGTCCCTAGCCTTTAGCAAAACCCTTAAGCTTTCAGAGTAGCAGCTTCATTAGTTTAGTTTGCTGATCACAAAAGGTATCTCATTAAGATGAAGATGGTTTAGGGCCTGATTCAAAGGTAAGCCTGTGAGGGCTTATTTGGAGATTTGGGTACAAGCAGCCCCAGAAATGGGAAGCACAATGTCTCTTCAAGACTCCCAAAAGCAGTAGTCTCCAAGGCTTCAAGCAGGAGCTAAGAATCTAGCTGTGCACATTACATAAACAGCTAGACAGAACAAAGCCCTTCAAAGAGGGCAAAGACAGGAGCCTGGAGACTAAAAATGGTATGTCAGAAATTAGTCAACAAAAAGGTGAGATTTATTCAGCCATTGCCCTGAGGACTATATTATTTCATGTCAGTGCTAAAAGTGCAGATGGAGCAAAAGAAACATTCTTTTATCATCATGGATGTCCCATCCAGCCATCTCCTACACTCGTCAGTGCCACCGGGGCCTCGCTGGAGTGAGATGTGTATCAAAGGGAACCGAACAACATCACCCCTTTTACTGTCATCTGTGACTCTTGCCCATGAAGCTGTGAACCTCGTCATCGAAAAAATCAACTTCGGTTTAAGACCAGAAGGCATCTGCTGTATCTAGAGGGACCGATAAGGCAATGGGAAGTGCGTTCCTTCTCTGGCCTATGGTCTGCAAGTCAGAGACGGTCTTAGAGATGTGAGCTGCTGCTTCTGCCAGTGCTGTTTTGCTCCTCTCTCTTTGTGGGTGTTTCATTTTGTCATCTCTCTAAAAGAGCTGTTATCTTCAACACCATCTGAAAAAAACCTATCATGATCTTACATAACAGGCTAAAACGATCGCTAACAGTGGTGGTTTGCCATGGAAATTGGCAGACTGATATCTCTACTTAGAACCGCAAACCTCGTTTAACCGCCTCATATTGTAGGATGACAAGGCCATGCTAGCGCTTTGGCCATCTGAACCCATTTATGCCACTGAATCATCCACATCGCACTGTAGTAATTGAGTAATGCTTCCGCTGTAACTCTGGATGCGCTCCGAAAACCCTCAGGCTGGAAAAGGCTGCACGCAAGGAAGATTGTCGTCTGAATTTCTACAAAGCCCTTCTCACCCCCCCCACGCACACCAGGTCTGGCTCTTACCTATATTATTGTTTATTTGTTTGGGGTTTTTTTTTACAACCATGCTTCAGTTATCAGAATCGTTGTTGCTTTTTGATAAGCTGCGACATATATTATCTAACCAGATATAACATGTCTGAAATAGTAAGGGAAAAATGAATTCAAGTGGATACCTGCTGCTTTCAATTCTGATATCAAAACTGTGTGTGACACAATGCCACTGGTCAGAAGCAGCAGACTGAGCTGCTAATGGCCATGTTATCTGTGAAATACAGCTATTGCCTTTCCACAGATTGCTTGGGGGAAAAGTACAGAACAGTGAATTCTCACATTTCAGACTCCCTCTTGATAAAAATAAATATGTTTGATTATTCAAATATATGCTGATTTAAAAACAAAATTCAAAGTAGATATTAAAAAATGAAATGGAAGGATAGCTTCATGCTTAGGGCCTAGAGCATGAAAGGTTCTGACTCATGATCATTTCTGCACTAAAGACTTCATCCATGGCACCGGACAACTCTGCCAAGTCAGATCCTCAGAGTGGCCAAACAACATTGCAATCAACTTGGTGGCATGAAGATCTTTAAGCAGCTCCTGAGGATCTAGATTTGTCCCTGTGGGTCAGTTCCCCACCTCTAAAACAACAAAAAGTAGTTTTCTGTTTCAAACTACACTTTGTAGGTACATTGTGAGTAATCACGATACTTCTGTGATGGACACCATAACCGAACAGTTACAAAATTGTTATGGATTTAACAGTTAAATTTCTAACTTTGCCGTGCTCAACGTCTAGGTCTGAACTTTATATAGTAAGCTATCTCAACTGAAAAGTTAAAGAAAAGAGTATAAATAACATACAGGAAGCAGGATTTTATTAATTTAAAAAGTAAAAATAGTTCATATTCTAAAAAATACTGTGTTGAACTTGATTCCATATGAAGGGATTTGAATTTCATTATAACTGTTTAAAAGCATAGACAGTATAAATACCTTGACTTTACGCACGCACCTTGGCTAACTTGAGCAACTGTCACGCTCATTGTGACAGCGGCTTGAAGCTGTCTTTCCTCTTGTAGGGGAACAGTAAGTTAGAAAAGCAAAGTTTTCCCTGGTTGCAACTTCACTTTCTGTGATGATGACAAATCAGTGTCTCTCAACCTCCAGCTTTTATCATGAAATGTGTATGAGAGGGATGAGCGACTTTAAAGAAAATAAGGCAGCAGGTACATACTCCATTTTATTTATTTAATATCTTGAATTATTAAAAAGACAGGTGCTGTGTGGCAGATAGCTTCCATTGTTGTATGAACTATCAACGAGCAAAAGGAGCAATGTGTTGACAGACATCTTGACCGTGAATTACAATTACAGGGATTGAACCATGAAGGCTAGAAAAGAGTGAATCACGTTATATTTATAGCTAGAGTAAACAGAAGCCTTACAGATACATGATAGCAATATAAACTGGCATTAATTATTTTAGGATTAATTCCTTTGTAAACAATAAATGTAGAAGATCACAAACTAGAGGACCTCTTTGCTAAATTAAACTTAACCCTAGGGCAAACTGTCCTCGAAGACTGGTAACAGGCTATAGTGCTTTTAATCCATAGGTGGTTGACTTGAATCTGTCTCAAAATGCTAATGATTAGTGGAGGGCCAAGGATCTCTTCACTGATCTAGACACCTATGTTCAGAAAATGGCAAGAACAATACAAAAAAAAAAGACAGACAAAAGAAGAATAAAAAAGAAAGTAAAATGCAGTGATTTTTTTTTTTTTTTGGTCTTTTACACTATAGCAAAGAATATAGGCAAGATACCAAAAAAAGTCTTCCTTAAGGAAATGAACTGTCTTTGCTTATAAAGGTACCTTTGAAAGAAACGCATTATATTTACTTTTCAGAGAATATATAGTATATGAATAGATTAAAAAAAAAAGCATGATATTGCAATGTATGTCCTTAACTCATGAGCGAAAGAACATGATTTTAACATCTATCTTAGACTAGGAATTTTGATTCAAGCCTTTTCATCTAATGATGTTGTTACTTTTGTACATGATGTTGGGGTTTTTTGTTGGTTTATTTTTTTCCTGGGCACGGACTACTGAACTAGAACTAACTAAGATTTGATTAAGCCACCTCTCTCCTAAGCTCAGTTTGACTCAGAATAGAATCAATTCTGCCACAATTGCTCTGTGCGGAATTCCACAGCTGAAGAAAAGTAGAGTCTTATTTCCTCCTCCCTCGTATTGTGCTCCACTTTCAAATATTGACTATGAGGAGATGTCCACGTGGGGATTTAAGTGTGCTTTAAATTTCCACCATAAATTTCTCTGCCCAGCATCTTCATGTAAATAATCCACACAGTATCAGTCCTTGAAATATAACTACTTACAGGCTACTGTTGCAGCTCTCATGGCATCTCCCTGCTGGATAGTCACTGCTTTGCTGTCAGTGGGTTTTAAGTTCTTCCAACTCTCAGCAGAGTTGAGGCCAGTCACAACCCTGTCTGCAACTCTAGAGTAGGGGGTTCCTCATTTTTTGAGATGAGAACTAAGAAAATTAATAATGTTTTGCTTGTTATTTGATTCAGCCTCTTACTAGCACTGCCCTTGCCCTGGTTGCACTTGGAAAGCCCTACCGTGCTCATCAGACCCCGTAAGAGCCACCTCACAGTGTTTTTATCACAGTCACCTTTGCAGGGACAGCTTACGTGGTTGTGCAGAGCCAAGCACCGATTCAGCAGAGCTTATCCACTTTGCACTGCCCGCAGTGGGCCAAAAGCAGAGCTCCCATGTGGGTATCGCTCCTGCAGAGCACACACCTGTGTGCCAGCTCTGCCTGGAACCAGGGACAATCTCCCACCTGCTGAGGCCCTGCGTCTATGCTGAGTCTCCCCTTCATGTCACCCACCCCTCAGAGGTCCTTTCTCTGGTGCTGCACTCATTTTTTTGTGGTTAAATTATTTGAGGTCATCTAACAGGTCAGGTAAAGAACACATTTTGAACTAGAATTTCTTAAACGTGCAGTTTGCTGTTGGATAGCATGTGAAATTTTTATAATTAATGAAGTCTATGAATTTAGATCCTGAAAATAATGCTATCAAAGACATCAACTTTTTTGGTTGTCTTTGGGAAAAGTTGAAAACACTGCTGCTGCTACTTTCCCCTTTTGTGCTAGCAGCTCCCTATCACAGTAAGGATATTATTTAGTACAGTAGAAAAGGATGATGTTTTTATTTTAATTCTTCTGTCTTTATTATA
>NW_008824035.1:6848390-6852914 GCF_000699105.1 Pygoscelis adeliae
TTCCCTACTCAGACCTCTCTGTTTCTGACAGAGAGTGAGTAAGGGTCAGTGGCTTTACTTATCTGCAGCCCCATTTCCTAACAGGTTGTTGGACCTGTTTCAGCTTTCTTAGTTGCCAATCCACTTCTGCTATGGAACAGACCTTGTGATCCATAGTGGAGACTGTAGACATAAAAATAATAATAGACAAATTGGCATCCAGATGCTGTCTACACCACCACAATTATACTGTTATATGTACTTCTGGCATTTGGATAACCTGCATGGCGCTTTATTTCTCATGTCGTTAATAACATTTTATGACATTTTGACTCCTGTGCAGCATGGTAGATTTAAGTACTGTCAAGAATTAAATTCACACCATAACTCCTGAGTATTTCATAAAAAGAAATTTCTCTTTAACAAGTTAAATAGCAAAATGATGAGTGTGGGCAGAGTCAAAGATTTTCATTTAAATAGTATTCATTGATCTACCTGTGGTCCAGCAAGTGAATCTAGCTATATATAATGTACAAAAATCACATCTGCTTCCTTCTGCCAAAGTTTATAAACACTCTCTCTGCTTCATTGCAATAGCTTAGATCTTCAATAGAACCACTAATGACCATGTGAACTCAGAGTTACACTCTTGATTGACTGATCTTAACTTTCTTAACTAGTCTTAAATGCATAACTTTTTGTTAATTAAGCTCTGGACAGATGCTTTTATTCAGCAAGGGATTTCAGGATGCTGTCGTGTGCAGCTCCTGGGACGATTAGATGATTATCTCTCAGGAGAACATTGCTGGACCATTCTGCTTTACAGCTCATCACCATTATCTCTCATTAAGAGCCTAGCCTGCACAGAGAACAGGGAAGGTTTTCTCATCCTTGTTATTTTCCAAACCACTAGTTCCCTGGCAAGAATGTTTGTAAATCCAAGTTGTTCATTACAACAGCTAGATGAAAATGTGATCTAAAACTATTGCCACATAAAACAAAAAACAGATTCGGACCTAGCGGTCATGTTTTTACATAAAATGTAAAAAACATTAGCAATTGTGTATTTATAGCTTAGAAGATACCCCTTACATTGCAGGTATTTATGTACCCAAATGTAGAAGTTACTAACACTAATTCAAATGTAATCTGTTACGTCTTTGCCACTTTGCTAATCCTAAAAAGTTTAGAGACCATTAAATTATAAAACTCTGTTATCAGAAGCAGTGAAATGGGGGAAATAGTTTGGCAAGCCACACACAGAAAGGAATAAGAATCTACTGAAAATTCTATGCATCTTATCTGAAAAAAGCTCAATTACAGGCTAAAAATCTCTTTGGGCTATATTCTCTGTTTTTAAAATAAGTGACATAATTTGAATGTGCTGCTTTCAGACTATTAAAAGACTAAATAAGCCATACCTAACTTTTCATGTTGCTATTCTGTTTAATAGTTATATTGACAAAATCTTTCCTTTTATGTGGCAGGAATAGGCATGAAATGCCTTACTCTACATAACATAGCACCCTGGTAGTGTGTGCTTGTAAAAGGAAAACTGTCCTTGTAAAAGGAAAACTGGACACATGCAAACAGACTCAAAATGAGTAAATCACGCCTCCTCTCTGAAGCACTTAATACCGTAAATCAGGAGGCTGTCTGGGTCTGTATGTCACAAAACAAATGTCCAGACTGAGACTGGAGAGGCTAATCTGCACCCTCTAGTGACCCAAACTAGTTGAAACATTGGCAGCCACAAATTACTAAATGACTTGGAACGTTTCTCTCCTAGTCAAGACCTTTATCGCTTTATTACTGTTTTAGGGCAAATAATCAAAAATCTCAATAAAATTGAGGAAAGTGGACTGTATCGGGATATACAGAAGCCTCCACAGACCATAGGTGTTGACTTCCGCCAGCTGCCAGCCCAGCCATGAGCAGCTGTATAAGGTGGAAGGCAGGCCCGTAATGTCTATGCTGTTTGCTCTGTTCTCCCTGCCACCCATTCTCGACCTTTGCACTCCTGGTGCACAGACTGCAGAGGGTCTGTGCCCTCCATGCAGTTCCTGCACTCCATCTCCCCTCCGCGGGAGGGCTGTGCCGCTCCCAGCTTCCTGCAGCCATGCAGCAGGGTTGTACGGATTAGCCTGGGGGAGCCTTGAGAGCGTGTTCCAAAAATAATGGCAGTTATAGTAATCTGCTGTGGCAAGCATGTGCGTGTATGATACACATTTACTGCAAGCCTAGTGATTTAATAGGATTAAATTCTGATCAGCAGAGAGAAGATTGATCATGGTAATGAGAAGATGGGTAGAGCACATCTGGCTCAATGGCAAACTGGCTTGAGGAAGAAAGTGATACAGTTCAGTGTACATTATGAAGGAATCATATTGGACCTCGGGCTTATCTGCTATATTAAGTGAGCAATACTGCAAGAAAATTGGATAGGCTAGCATCCCCTTTTTAGGTAAGCATCTAATGCTTTACTGTAATACTTTATTCCTTTTTCAGTACTAGGCATGAAATGAAATGTTCAAAATAATATGGTCATAAAAGCAGATTTGCAAACAGAAAGAATAATCCCCAGCCCAGTAGCAAATGTAGTACCATGTAATGCAGCATTTGGTAAAGATTATCACGAAGCGATTTTCATGGCTGGATTCAAAACGTATGCTGTCAGTAGTCCTGTTTTCAGCAGCAGTGAACCTGACAGGGAACTCATCTGAGAAAGAATAGACTCCCAATGTTGTCAAACTGCAAGGCAACTCTCCAAAAGGGACAGCTTGCAGCATACAGATGAAGTAAAGAAAACTACAGGGGGTTAGACTCCAGTAAAGTATAGTATAGGTGCTCATTACTTAGAAGTAAAGTAAGTGGAGAAAGAAAGTTCAAGCAGAGGGCTCTAGGGAATTACCAGGGAGAATAATTAAAAATTTGGAGGAATGCTAATGTGCTGAACAAAGAAAAAGAGAAAATTTAAAGATTAGGAAAAAAAATAGGTCAAGGGAGTAGAAAAGGCAATGAAACCTGACGACTGCAAATGTGCTTTCCTGCTCTCCTGGCAGCCTTAGACTTGATAAGGGGAGATTGGCAGAAAGCAGGCAGTGCAACCAGCATATCCAAGTGCAACTAGCAGACGCTTTTAATCAAAAACATTAATTGGAAAATGGCCTCTTCAAAACTACTTTTGCCAGAGCTTTTTTTTTTTCTTCCCCCTGTACTATTTTGTGTTTCTAGAACTCAATTGTATTTTTTTGCTGGCTTGGTGGTGGTGGTGGGTTTTGCTTCAATGTGGCCATTCTGGTATCTTTGTGCTGCTGCCTTTTGGTTTTGATTTGCTGCTTTGACTAAATAAAGTCCTAATAATAGGGCTTTATTTAAACCTGGAAGTTTATCATACAAAGAATGTACAATTTTTAAACTTAGGGAAAAATCTCATCAAGAAATCCATGCATGGCTTCAGGAAGTGTGAAAAGTCATTTATTTAACAAAAGGAAAATTAAGATGTTCTTCAAAACTTGCAAACATCTTTTTATGCCATTGTATTTTATTTTTACCATGTTTAATAGTAAGTCTCTACACATGGTCCATCTTTTTTTAGTTCAAGTCTTGAAGCAGAAGCAGTAAATAACAACTTCCCTAATGTTCATTATCTGATTAAAGAAATTGAGGCATGTAACAGTACAAAGGTTAAAAGATAGGGAGGATTAAAGGATGAGTGTAGCTAATTAAGGAACCAGCCCTGCAAGCAATTACATACATGGTTAACTTTAAGTACTTCAGCATTAATGGGACTACTCGCATGCTTAAGTTAAGTACATGTGTTTGTGAACTGGAGCCTGAAGACCACATCCTGTGAGATGTTGAGAACACGCTATACATTGAAGGCAACAGGATTGCCCTGATTCCTGGGGGGGCTGAGGATATCGTGCACTTTCCAGTACCAGGCTTGAAGACAGGGTAGCACTAGCTAATAAGGAAGAGGTTGTTGACAGGGATTTCACAGTAAGGCTTCGTAGGTAAATAATGGGCAGCATTTCTTTCCAGAAACATTCAGAAGCAAGCCTTTGTTGATGAGCATCTACTTTTAATAAGCTTCACAAAATCCATACTGAAATTAAGAAGGTTTTTTATGCTCTCAGACAGCAATACAGGATAAAAAAAGACATGAGCTGAAAGGGATCCATTCCGCTGGGGTAGGTTGGTGCAAAGTATAGTACCTGCAACGAGAAGTGGATTGTGACAAGGTGCACTTTTACTTCCCAAGCTGCATTTTATGCAGCAGCATTAAGTGAGCTCCCTCACTCGCACGTTTGGGCTCATGTCAAGGTCACAGTACAGCTCCATACAACCAAAAACTCGTATCCAAAGGACATATAGCAAATGAGTCACTCTATGTATACATTTGATCCAGACATCATCACTTAAGTTAGTGAATTCATACATCCCTGGGAGCTGTTAAAATCTTAGAAACGCTAACAACTGCTTTTCAAATAAAAGTGCACTGAACCTGCTCCATTTATATGTAAAAAAACTGTGATGTGCTCT
>NW_008824035.1:6852937-6857550 GCF_000699105.1 Pygoscelis adeliae
GTAAATTTAATTTGATTTCAGATTGAAGTTAGTACCCCTTGTCTCTCCTGTAGCGATGATCTATTTTGATTCAGGAAAAGCACAGAATCATTGATCCAGTAGGATTTCTTTAGTTTGCCAGTCTAATTTTTAGAAGCACGACTATCTGTAACTTGAACGAGCAAAGGGATCAAATGTAATTTGGTCACATCTTCTGACAGTCATAACTGCCCATGCTAGCTGGGAAAATACTTCTTACACTGTGTTTGGTTTGCTGTTTCCTAGGAAGAAGGGAATGGCTGTGGATATCTGTTCTTGTTTGTTTGGTTTTTTTCTTTTCTTGGTGTGCCAAAAGGAAAGGGCTTGTTTGGCATCATGCTCTGCGTCGTTTATGGTCTTTCTGTATCATTTCCAGAGAAAGAAATAGCTGTTGACACTGATTTAGAAATTAGGATTAAACTGTCAGCATCATAACTGCCAACCAGTTGAGCAGACAGTAAAATGATGAGAAGTGAGAAGACAGCCTTATCTTAGGCAGAGTATATCTCAGTGTCCTATACTTTCCTCAGTTGGAACTCATAAAAATGATTAATTTTTTTTCCCCCAATTCAAATGAGCTGACCTTTTTTAAACTGGGCACTGTAAAGACTTCAGTCGTGGTGTTTTCTCAGCTGTTGTCTTCACCAGTGATGTTCCATTAGCAGTGGCAATTGTGAGAATTCAAAAGTGGGGGGGGGAGGCATGGAGGAGAGGAGGGATTGACTTGATTGACTGGGCTATCACAGAAGATGTCCTTTGACACTGAAACCCTTGGCTACTGTTGACTTGACTGTCTGAGGTGGTCTCTGGAGAGACAGTAGGAGTTACAGGGATGGTCCCTTCTCTTGTACTGGTTGTTGCTCCACTTTGGGGTGTAAATTCTGGAGGAGACCAACTAGGAGAGTTTAGATGCCAGCAGCAGTATGTGGCTGCTTGATGTAAATTCCTACTCACTTCAAAGGTCCGTCTTCTCACAGAGACACCATTCTCTGCATGTTCAGTAAGCTTTCCGTACTCTGGCATGAGTAAATGGTCTCAGCCAAAGAACTCCATCTCCCAGAAGAAGGTGAGGTTCTCCTGCCTTCCTCCTCAGCTCTCACATTAGCAAGGTAATGCTGGAAATGATTTCTTTTCTGCCATTTTTGAGAGAGTGTCCATTAGCGAGTCCCATATTCTCCCCATCGTGTTCTTTTGCCCCACTCACATACTCCCATGCATATTTTGAAAAAAAGATTTCCTTAAAAAGTAGAATTCGCATATAATTTTTCAGCAGTACCTTTTGTGCAGTGATAAGCCTTATGTTGCTAGTGTGGATGTCCATGTCAGTATGAGAAGGGCCAGACTGCACCCTTCTTTTCTTTAGTGATCTTGTCATGGTTCTTTCTTCTCCACCTAACAACATACCAATGTACCACTTTTCTGCAATTTTGAGTTAAATTTGAAAGACTACTGCCACAGCTCTAGCGCTCCTGAAAACAGGAAAGGATAGTTTTCATAGCCTACCCAGAGGGTCAGCAGCTTACCTATCATTCCGTCATTCTGTGTATCAGTATCTGTACATCCTTCCCATACCATTTACCCTTAAATTAGTCTCTGAAAACCTCTTCCTGGCACGCAAACTTTGCAAAAGGGTCAGCAGTAGTATCTCAAAGCTGGTTCTTGTGCACCTGAGAGGCCATCGCTGGTTCCTTTATCTTTGTTGTTCACTTCGGTTAAACGCCTCAGTGTGGGTGCATCCCAGAAGCTGTGAGCATCTGCACAGTGACGTGTGTCAGGCTCACCTGGACTAGCCTCTACCAGAGCAGCTGCCAGCAGCAGCTTTGGGCTGGAGAGCACAGAGGAGAACTTGGCCCTTGCTCTGCCCTGGAGTCACCCCTCAGAATTTCCAATGACAGTTTCTTCTAAAGGCCCTAATTCTTCTTAAACCTTGTGTAATTCAACATCAAAGTTCATATCCAGCTGTGCTCACTGTTGCTTTTTTCCCTCTTCAGATCCAAATCTGTCGCTAACTGTATTTTCAACTTTTTCAAGTTCTTGGGCCTTTTGAAGTGTCACTACGCCTGTGTTCCCCACAGCCTATTCCCCAACCTGCTTTGCACTGTTATCGAGGACTGAGAGATCCTTTGTCCCAAATCCTCAGAGGAATATTTCAGTTCTTTCTTTATCCATTTCTGAGGCAGCTCTGTCCCTTGCCCTGTGCACTTCTTAATTTACTCTTAACAGTCAATGCATTTTTCTATGGGCACTTAAAATTCACTCTTAACTTTCCTCATTTCAATCAACATTCACACAGGGACACTTGCATGTGTCTTGAATTGTCATTTTATTAAAACCCTTTGCTCCGTTACCATTTCAATTACCATTTTGTATAATATCATTTGCATTTGCATGGTACCTTCACCCATAAAAGACCAAAGTTTTTATTCTTTCTTAACAGATGAGTAAAATGGAATCAGAGAGATTAGAAAGGTATCTTTGCAGCTCAGTGCAACTATATGGTCTCCAATGCGTGAGCTTAATTGCATTGGAGGAAAATACTGTAAGCACGATGGATTGACATGTAAATCAAAGTGATATAAATCACAGATCTGAATCATGGAACCTTGATTTGAATAACTGCTTTTAACCTTGGTTTGCATTTGCACTTTTCACTGTTATTCTGAAAATGTTTGCTCTTACTGGTGTACATAATCATTGAAAATTGCAACCGCACATAGCCTTTACTCCAGCTGGATATTTCTTACTACATATTGTTCATACACGTGTTTGTTTAAGCAGAAAGTTTAACATACACTTATTCAAATTCTATGGTAGAAACCTTACCTTGCATTAGAAAACAGTTCACTACATCTTCAATTTTAGTAAATGATTTTTTTTTATTTGTATCACGCTGAATGCGCAATTACAGT
This sequence comes from Pygoscelis adeliae, assembly GCF_000699105.1. Lineage (NCBI taxonomy): Eukaryota > Metazoa > Chordata > Aves > Sphenisciformes > Spheniscidae > Pygoscelis > Pygoscelis adeliae. The sequence continues at coordinate 6,855,865 of NW_008824035.1, forward strand.
GCAAAGGATGTACAAATTGAGATTTTAAAACTATGATATTAGCAAACCCTTTTCTTATGTATCCAATAGTATAATTTATTAAAACAGATATTAGCATTATATTACTATTAACTACACTTAGTGAATTGGAAGCTTGTTCCTTGTCGCTACAAGCCAGATTTTAGGACTCCAAATCCGCAGTAGAGGCATAATGAGATTTTCAAAACTGCACTGGCAATCAGGTGCCTGCTTCCAAAGAAATCAATGGATACAAGGTGACCTGTAGGTAGTCTTGAAAATCCCGAGAGACATCTGTTTGCAAATGTTCTCAAAAACCTGTGCTGGGGACCTTCAAATTTCTGAAATTAGTTGAGTTCGTCCTCGCTTGCTATGTCTATTCATGGATTTTGAAATATCAAAATAGGCTGTTCTTTTCAACTCAAAATTGATCTCATTACTAGGAATGACTTATTTGGAAAAGAAGTACATATTCTCTCTATTTCTGCTGAACTGCAGCACAAAGTCATTTGGCGGAAAGCTTTTCTGCAGTCCTGAAAATACTTACAGCTTCAAAAATAAATGGAACCCATCATTTGCTGTTACAAAGATGGATATAGAAAATATATTTAGTCAGTAGCACATTATATATGTTAATAAAATGGTTAACGTAAAAATCTGAAAATGCTTCAGTGATTCTGCATATAATTTAAAAAGTAACATTCTTTAACTCATTAGAATGGGTAGGGTACTTATTAATTAAACATGGTTTTGTTTAGCAGTAAATTATACTAAGTGTAAGTCTTAGCATATGCTTGCTCCGCACATAATTTCACATTAAATTTCAAATAGTTTTAAGATGAAAAATAATCTTTTTTTCTATATATTTTGTATGACTTCTTTGAAAAACTGTTTTTGTAATCTGTTCTTCTGTTGAGCTAGCAGCGGACCTCAGGAAATTTCTCAGACTTTCTCAGCCCTGAACCCTGGTTTCTGTTCTCAGTTGCCAAAACCCTCTAGAAGTCCCTGACAGCAGCACTCTCGCTGTTTGACTCCACAGCCCTTTTCCGTGTGGGTGGTTCTGCTGTTGCTTATCATCCTCTAAGCGGCCTTTTATTAGGAAATTATGAGCAAGTTTTTCAGAGTCCTAGGTCTTTCCCCAACTAACACAACAACAACAACAGAGTAATTTGCTGTGGGATCTGCATGCGGAGCGTAGCAAGAGATGTGAGAAGAGCCAGAAACGGGAAAGCGGTGCCTGGGGGGGATGAGGGACGGGGCCAGCCTGGGCACGAGGGGGAGATGGACCTACAGTATCCAGAAGTCAGACCACTTCAGGCCTCTGTGGCTGCTTACCTGGGGGGGCAGGTGGTCTTAGTGGTGCAAAATTGGTGTGTGCCTCTGACAGGCCATGTCCCAAGCGGGCCATTCCCCCTTGCTGGTTTGTCTGTTCTTTGTTCTCCAGTATTTGGGCAATAGTTGTGTAAGGCCCGACTCTTAAACACCCCCCTTGGTAAGGCCAAATGGCAGTTCTGCTGAAGGCTCACAAGTGAGACAACTGTGCTGTAATTAATGCTTTCTTTGGGTAGAAGAAGTTGGACCGCTGCCTCGTTTGCCCCACGCCTCTCTACGTCACGGCTGGGGCAGGCGAGCCCTGACCCCCACCCCAGTCCGACCCCGCCTGGGCCGCCGCGCCTCCCCCGCCCCCCG
>NW_008824035.1:6857632-6882134 GCF_000699105.1 Pygoscelis adeliae
CTGCCTGGCGGAGGGAGAAGGCGGCTGCGCAGCAGCCCTGCAGCCGTGTCCCTCCGCGCCCCTGAGGCGTTCCTGCTGGGGCGCCCCGCCCCCTCCTGCCTCTGCGCTCGCACACCCCCAGGGGCTTGGCCGGGGCAGCTGGGCCCGGTGCAAGTCATGGCGCTAATCAGAGCTAACGAGGCGATGGGGGGAAATGACCATGGTGCAGGTGATCTCTCGTGACCACAGCTGTTTGTGTAGTGGTCCTTGGAGGCACATGTGCCAAGGCCATACATGGTATTTCTTTGCCCAAAGTCTCCTGTGCCCAAAGACGACGAGGTGGGCCTTCACGCCGGGGGCCGCAGGACGCAGCAAAGCCGGGTTCACCCGCCCTCAGAAAATCCTCAGAAGCCTTTCAGAGAGGATGCTTTACCATAAACAGCCGTGTCTCAAAAGCTCCGCTAAACCTTTCATAATGTAGAGACCAGAAAACACTTCTACCAAAGAATATTTTTTATGAAGTGAAAATTGTCATGCTGCGTACAAAGAAAAGCAGATGTTTCAGTTTGACATACTAAGAATTATTATTTCAATTCTAACTGGTAATTTTAAATAATTTTCATTTTATTCTAAAGAATGATGTTTCAAGAGCTTTAAGAAAAATATTTCATTTTTGAATCAAAGGAAATGTATGTTGGTTTTTTTTTTTTCATTTTCTGCTTTGCTTTGCTTGCAGCTTGCTGCAAACGTGAGCGCTTTTTTGTTTTGTTTCAGGTTAATCCAGTACAATTTTCATTTTGACAGATCTTCAGGCAAACCACAGTATCTGTTATTTATACAGCTCTGTTTGCTAAAGCAGTAAGTGATATTCACTGCTCACCGCTTTAAGGACAAACTGAGACCCTAATCCTGTAAAGGCCTACCTATTTTTATGGGTAGAACTGCTTACAGAGCATAAAGTTAATCACATTAAGCTTGTAAAGCACTAGAGATCCTAGAATGGTAGAGTTGTGCAAAGTAGTATTTTGACTTTCAAACACTTCTCCCTTTCTCTGCCTTTTCCTGAAAAAAGAAGGATGGGGGACTCATTCAAATGGAATTTAAAAAATTTTTTAGTTACAATCTCAGTTCTGTGTATTTTCTCTCATTTTATGCAGAGACCGTATTCTTGATATTAGTCGTATTTCAGTTTAAAATAATGTCTGTCTGCTCATCTCAATTCAATTCAACTTCAAATATTTTATTCCGATCCTTCTTTTTTAAAATAGTATGTAAACAGAATGGGTAAGAGCTGTGCAGACACGTAAAAAAATTATTGCTCCCCTTAATTCAAAAGGTACTCTGAGTAAAGCTTTTTTTTACAGCTGGGATAATGCCCTGTTTGCTCTCCTTTCTCTCCTCTCTGTTATCTTCAGAACACAGATCTCAGAGTTATTGACCAAACCAAAAGATATTGCGCTCTTTGCTAACCCTCTTCTTTGCACCCTTTCCCACCCAAAGTGCCTAGGACTATGCCTCTGCTGTACACTTCACTCAGTGTCACAGCTTAGGTGGTGCTTTTCACTCTCCTTTTTTTTGTATGTGGGAAAAAAAAAAATCATACACCAGTTTGAGAATGCTTTACATTCAAACAAGTGAGACAATGAGGGATAAGCTCAATCTCCGTTTTGCCTCAACCAGAGTTTGAAATGGGCTTTTCTCAAAATATATTCTAAATGAGCATGGGAGATGTTAATTTTGGCATTCACAGTTCCACCTGGGCCATACTCCTCCTAATTTCATTTTTCATCCTCTTCGCTGTAAGTTAGGCTGCACTTTCTCACCGTTCAAACAGGAACGGACTCTGAGACCTAGCCCCCCACGCACTTAAGATGCTATGATACCTGATAGATACAGGTTGGTAGAAGAGCAGAACAGTTGTTAACAAAATGTATTGTTCCCATGCTGGGCAAGACAGAAATAGAAGTTAAGAGAAAAAACTTTGCTAGGACTGGGAAGCCTGAGAGCCATTGAAAGCTGTAAGACAGCCAGCTGTAAATCCATGCCTTCACGCTGCGAAAACGGCTGGACTTTGGCATGGATGGTACCGGGCGGGTTCTGCAATGCCAGCGTCACTTGTGCACAGCTAATATTGCAGGGAAGCTGTAACACGCCTCAGGACAAAACTCTTAGATGTATCCTTAGGATAGGAGTTCAGGTTTAAACATATGTTGGACTTGCTGATCGTTGTTTATCACTTAGGGTTCAAAGGTTAAATTGGGCTCTGGCGATGTAGGTCCTCAGTTCGCATGGCTCTGAAGGCTTGTCTTTATTGCCTCTGCAGCTATGCCAGACTAGCCCGGCTGGCAGAGGCCCTAGTGCAGATTCAAGACATGCTGACAGAAGGAATTTTTTGGCTGGTATAGCTGCACCACATTCCTGACTCACATAAGCAAAGACAGCATTTTTCTGCTGACATAGCTGAGCACGTAGAAGAGGTCTGCCAGCGTAGCTAAGAGATCTAGAAGTGTGAATTTATTTTTAAATTAAAAAATTAACTATCTATCATGATTGTTCCAGAAATCTTGGGAAAATTTGAAGTCAAAAGGCTCTAAAGCTATAAAACAAATTAAAAAATCGAGTATTATAATTTTTAAAATCTCATTATTTGCAGTAGTGGGGAAGCACAGGTCGTGATTTATGTTTTCTTCCAGCTGGAAACATTGCTGTTTGATTCGTGTGAGCCCTTCCCTTGTGCCCTGAAACCATGGCAGTCAGTGTAGTCATATGTTGACACAAGTCTCCATTCTTTAGGCAGAAGGTGGTTGTAAACAGCATATAATGATTGCTTAAAGGTTCAAACATCCTCCTTCTTTCCCCGCTCCCCCCCCCCCCCCTTTCTTCCTGGAAAATTTCAGGAAATAAGAGAGTATTAGTACCTCATTTCTTAAGTACCCTTAGTATTGTTTTATCAAGCAACAAGGATTTTTTTTTAATTAAAAAATAATGGTATAGAAAATAGCATGTCATTGGCAGAAAAACACAGGAAAAAAAAATCCACAAAACATATCACTCGCAACAATCCTAATAGAAGTTATCTCAAGCCAGAAGATTAAGGGAATTTTTAGCAGGTAAATGTAGAAGCAAAGAAGAAATTTAGACATTCAGGTCAGGCATTCATATAAGTAGATATATTCTTTAATTTATTAATGATGATCATAATCCTGTTAAGTTGTTTATTAAACAGAGCTTCAATATCTTTTATGTCTGTAGCTGAATGTATTTTAAAGAGTTAGAAAGGCAATATGTGAAAGACTAAAGTAGCGTTATTCACTAGACTGTCACAGCAGGGTGACCAGGTCTGCTCCCATTAAAGCTGTCATTGCCACGTTACCTAAAATACCTACACTCAGAGACTGAGATAAATGTCTACATGAAATATTTTAACGTTATCAACCAATGAAAATAAAAGTAGCAATTAATAATCTTGTGCATCAGTGTTCTGCTGCAAACATCAGTCTTCTAATCTAGTACACATTTCAAACTTACTATTCATGGATTTGAAAGCATTTGTATCTGTCAGGTTTGCCACTGATGCAAACACAAGGTGTCTTCAAACAAGTTGACACTGTTACTGTGTTGTGTGCCCACTTCGCTCTAACCTAAAAGTTTTTCCACACAGATTGAACAACATGCTATGTTGCTGATAAGGCACTCAGAGGCAACTATATGTTAGAATATATAAAACATTTTTAAGCCCAGCTTTGTTTGCTTAGAATAGTAACCTTTCTGGTTGAAATTTTGCTAGAGAGATTTCTTCTTTTTGCATATTGTGTTTTGGCAATAAGTGTTTCAGCTGCTTTAAATGAGGAAAGATTGAAATGTCATTTTTTGAAATAGTCATTTTTTAAAATAGATGATACAAAATATAAACAATTACAGCACTGAAGTAATTATACACAATTGGCACTGCAAACAGATCAAGTTCTCCAATGCAGTTCTGTATTCATAACTTTGTCTTACATCTTCTATAAAGAAATGTTGCACATGGAGGATGCTTTACAAGGAAAACATTGTTATGACAGTAGTTCCTTTATGGTACTTTACTATATTTTATATAAAGATACCTGTGAGTGAGGTGTCAGGTGAATGCATGGTTATCTAATAGTGTATTCCAGTTTGTGAATCTGTGTGAGTGTGCGTGTTTGTATACAATACAAGGTGTATCTTAATATCTAGTTAGCTATTCAAATTACTACACCTTACTGGAGTGGAGCACAGTAAATTCTGGCATTTAACAACATTATGCATAAGCTCCAAGCAAGCAAAAAAAAATAATAATGCTTTTAGCATGTCTGTTGTACCACAAGTGACCAAAACCATTAATACTTTAGTTAAATGATGTGCTATAGCCATAGGCATACTATGGGAAATATCTAGCCAACAGCTTCCAAAATTTTTGAATAGAAGAACTACTGTTTCTTGAATTTTTCATAGACCACTGTGCCTCCATATCATCAATCTTTATGAACACATAACAGCTGTAAATTAATGAACATGTAATGTGTTTAAGTAATTCACACGTAAATTTATGAACGTGTTGAGGTGTGTGTTTTTGTACTTGGAGCACCATCTACTGGGAAGTCGGAATTAATGAACATAGCTTTACTGTTTCTTAGGATCAAAGTATACTGTTTGGTAAAAAGAAAAATACTGTAGCGGCGATAGCTGTTAAGTGACAAACAATGCTTTCTTCATAATTAAAATTCAAACTGTTATCAAATATAAAAGGGAAACTAGAGTATTGGAATGAAATTAAAATTTTGTAGACTTTTAAAAAATTATTATCCACAAATAGATTCTCATAACAAATCTTTACACATACAGTTTTAAAGTATTTTTAGTAATATCGTGGTAGCCATACTTTGGAAAAACTCTTACTCCCTGAATTAAGATCAAAGCTTTATTCTTGACTGATCTTTTTACTATTTATGGTTAAGTAATAACCCAAGGTTATGATGTAACAAATCTCTTTTTTTAAGACTTAGGGCTAGAATGTAGTTTTGTGTAAGGAAACCTTTAGAAAAGGAATTCAATGTAAGTCAGAAAATGGCAAAATTCAGCAAACGTAAAATAAAAACTTTGCAATATACCTGTAATTCACAAAGAATAATTATAAGGAACTTACCTGCTAGTGAGTTTGCTGTCTGCATCCCCTTTTTTGTTGGGTTTTGGTTTTTTTTTTCATTTCTGATTCCTATCCTACCATAAAAAGCGGGGCTGAAAAGTGCAGTCTGCAGTTTGTGGGCTTAGGACAGCAGAAGGTGGCAGAAGATTGTAGTGAGCATTGGTCAATTTATGCTCAGTTTATGTAAGGTATTTATTGTGACTATGACAGAAACAAAAAGTTCAGATGAAGAGGGAGAGGGGGGAAGAAGTTGCCTTGCAAGACCTCTGAAAAATGCTGTATGACATCATAATGAAATGAAGGAGACAAAGAAAATAGGGGTTAGTCCCTTTTATAGTTACTGGATTACCCGTATACCTACTGCCTTTTCTTACTGTTTCCTACAAGATCATGCTTAGGCACTATTTCCTCTCTGACGTGGGGACTCATGCAGGTCAACCTCTCTAAAATCAGCTTTTGTGGCTCAGTAATGGTTATTTACTAGATCTTGCTGTCTCTCAATAGCTGTCTCTCAATAACTCGTGACTTGCTTTAAAACCTTAAAATTAAATAGCTTCCTGAAAGGAGTAATGTTCAGTTTAAACAGTTACAATACAGCAGACTTAACAGAAACTCAGCTGCTAGTCTATGTTTCTGCTGCTGTTTTCAACTGTGATACTACTTCAGACGTCTTGAAGCATAGTTCATGATATCATTAATTTATAAAGGATACAATACTGAATTGCTGAGTCTAAATAAAAATCTGTATGGGGTGCTACTTCATTATTTTTTCCTTCTGAAAAGAAAACTGGAAGTTCTTTTGTGAGTAGAACTGGATTAATTGATTCAGGTAAAGGAAGCCACCTGAAATATTTGCAAAATCTTAAAAGGATTAAAATACCTGCTGGAAAATTTGGAATAGCCCAAGTCATTCTGGGTTGGTTTATTGTTGTTTTCTTCTGTTTATAGTCCCAGTCATTTTGGTTTTGTTTTGGTGTTTTTTTTTGTGTTTTTATAAACTTCTTATACTGGTACTTTGAGACATAATTATGAAGTTTTATAGAAAAGTCTATCTTTGAGGAAATTTTGACCAAACAGAAATGGGGGGGCGGGGGTGTCAGATACCTGACCTGGAAATATGTCCTTGCAAGCTTACATGTTGTTTGCAGATCCAAGTCCTATGCCAACTTACTTGCGCTCATCTTTACCAAAGATCTTAACGCTGTTCATCACTGTTTTCTTTATGGGGATGGGAGAAGGTTCAGTTAATTTTGAGGCTGGGCTGAAAAATCCGGCACTGAGGACAGTGACTGGACTGATACTGCCAAGTACAGCTTGGGACACCGAAATCAACGGTTCCTCTATCTGGACGACCATCTAAAGGGAAAGCTGTCTTGTTGTAACTAGGAATAAAAGGCATAGGAAGACATCAGCAAGGGAAGACTTAGCAAGAGATACGGAAACACAAAGGAAAAGTGTGATAAATAGAAAATGTCATGAAAATGAATAGGTAGACGGTAGGAGAGAAAAAGGGGAATCTGTACAATGGGAGAAAACAGGGACTGAAAAAAGTTCAAAGAAAATACTAACTTAACCTCAGTAACCCACTCGCACTGGAAGGGCAAAGAATCTCATTTAACATTTCTTAGGTTTCAGAATTCATTGTACTTTGAAAGAATACTTGATAAATTATTTAGACAGTTTCAAGTGAGATTGGAAAAATCCCAGCCTGTCAGAAGCTAGGTTAAAAAAGCTTCTGGTGCTGCATAAATAATTTACTTCTTTGGGGAGGAAGAAAACATACAAATGCTGGTGTCTAAAGTAGAGAAGCACTAAACCTGCTGAAGCTCACTAGCCATACAGTGAATTTAAGCCAGCACTACAAACTGAGTGCTCTCACTTAAAAGCAGAGGCTATGCCAGAGGTAAGTTATCAAAAGAAGGTCAACATTAAAGATTCTACAATTCACTGCTTTTATACATTCACCCTTTTAACACCATGAGCACACTCCAGTTTAAAAAAAGCTGGTAAAAGTCTCTTTGTTTCAGTGATTTCTCATAGCAACTAATTTAAGTAAAGCACACTTATCATATCAGTGTTGGTTTTCTTCTTAATTCATTAGTTTTATTTCTATAGAGCAGACACTCTCCAGCTTCATCATAACAATCCACTGTTCCTAGCAGATAGTTCCCATTCCAGTCAGAATTGCTTGACATTTCAAGGGAACTAGAGCAAGGGGTTTGTTTGTTTGTTTGTTTGTTTTTACATGGAATAATTACTACTCATTGTGTTTATTATAGTACCTTTTAAGACTAATCACCATAGTAACAGAGGAAAGGAATTTTTATATATATATATATATATATATATATATATATACACTCTGTTATGGCTTTTATTTCAATAAGAGTACAAGTGCAGAATTTGGCGACAGCAATGCCATTCTACTCCGACATACCAGCACTATGTAATATTCTGAGTAACATCAGTTGAGTAATATCAGATGTGTAGTGAGCACAGTAGCTGTCCCCACTGCCACATAGCTTTGCTGGCTGTCACGAGACAACACTCCTCCCCAAAACACCATTCTGTGGGGGCCTTTTGTCCCCCATTCCTCACTGAAGTCTACAGAAAATGAGGTGACTTGGTAGCTTAGGAAGGATAAGGCCCTAAAGGCAGTCCTTATTTCTTCTGGCCACTACAAGATCCCTTGGATAAATAACTAATCAACCTATCACTTAATTCTGTGTACGGTCAATACACTCAGGATGACAAACAATATTTCTAGAAGTTTGACTGACATGTATCAGGACCATCCCAGATATGTGGCTACCAAGAGAAAATAAATGCTATAGATCTGGTAGGTGATGGATGGATTAAAGCTCTGCAGAAAGGAGGTTAGCTAGATCACAATACCTAAAAATTTTTTAGCGTATGCCTATATATAAAACTGGAATTCTACTTGTATACCTCCTGCACAGTCCGATTAGCTCACTTATCACAGCTAGGATAGCTTTGCATCTTAAAGTTGCTGGACAAAGTCTGTCTTGATACTTGTCGGTAGAATTATTATGTGTTCCCTGTGAGAAGATGTATTTAGACTTGATTTTCAAAGTATCACCACTGTGAGAGAGCATGCCAGGGCAGCAGACCCCGTAATTTGGCTGACCTGTGGGGGAGGCTGGGGGAAGCAGGGTTATGAGTTTATTAATTCCTAAGAAACTTAAAAGCATATGGCCCACAGCGTGACAACTTCTACTGCAGGCATGGCTGTGATGCAGCCTTTTGCACCCCGTAACTAGAAACATAACACTTTCTATCTATCTTCAATGCCCTCAGTATCTTTTTTTTACTAATTTATGTAATTTTGTTCTGTAATACTGATGTGAACGAAATTCCTTTGTTTTGATCTATTAGCCCCAACCACCTTTCAGTTCTCAGAGGCTCTAGTAACGATCTTCCTTCTTATGTCTGGGACTTTAGCCAAGTAGAGCGGCAAATCCCTGCCCTCCTCAGCCTTTGCCTAGGGATCCCTCTGGATGTTTCAGGGACTTTGGGCTGGAGCAGAGGCAATCATGTATTACCCTGATTCTTGTCAGCTTTGAGGCCCGTATTCGGCAAAGATACGTAATTCTCACCAAAACAGGATGTGCCTGAAACACTGGCTTTAATTTGTTATCTTTGTACCCCATATTAAATCTTTTAACTGCAAGGGCTTAATTAAGAGGTGATAATAAAGGAGTTGGCAGCTTTCTCTTTTGCATTTAGGGTAAATATTTTTTAAATAAGTAGTGGGCGGAACATAGATATATGTTCCAGGTTCTCTAGAAGTGCTATTGATGAAGAAAATGACCACCCTCAGTTTTAGTAGCAGCATATTGATATGGCAGGGGGGGGAAAAACCTGTAAAGTCATATGGATTTTGCAGTAGGGAGTTAAATGGGGAACAAGAAAGTTTCCCTGTTAGTGAGATTTTTCAAAATAAAGTGGCAAATCCAGTGAAGAAAATACTGTCCGCAATGGAATTCCCCCATTTTCAAAGAATAAGCTAAGTTAGTTCAAACTTACTGCAAAATTGAGTAAATATTTTGTACACTTGAATATTTTTTTTTAAAAGCAAATTTCAGAAGAGTCAAGCAATTCCTTAATATTTATTGTTGAACCCTTCCAAAAGAGGCTTTACCCTCTGCTTGTCATAGATCAAGGGGTTTATCAAGGTTTTATATATTTATTTACTATGTTTTCTATTTATTCTTTTCACTAAATTTGCCAATTGTAGTTTAACAAATGGAGAAAGGTAAACAGCACAAAACAATTGTAATAAAAACTGAACAAAAAGAAATGGAGGATTAGTTTGCTTGTTAAATTTGATGTCATTCTTTGCTTTCAGAATTAGCTGCCTAATCAGTATTTCTGCTCTTCACATTTAATTACATCAGCTACCGGAGGGGAAAAATCACTAGTGGATAAATATCACCAAGGATTAAAAAAATCTATTTCAGTGTTATTTTGTCCTATATAGAGTAATAGTCACTCTATGGGAAAATACTGATATGGCAAAAGAAACAAAACTCTTAAGTGCCTCCGCCTTTTAATAAAGCTAATGCGAGCTGGAGAGCAGGCTCCCTGGGGAAGGGGTTTCAAGAGCCTCTGCAGATCCCAACCCCCTCAAGTATCCCATTGTGCTACTGGGGTACCTCTGCGAGAACAGTTGAGACTCAGCCACTAATAGGAGATATGTGCAACTTCGGGTTAAATTCTCCGTGTAAAAGGTGAGGTAATGACACACATGGGGTGGGAAGTGTAATTTTTAAACTGGTACAATATATTACTTCATGTTCTTAATTGCTCGTTGGTTGGCGGTAGGTGGTAAGACACAGGAAGGAAATGGAAAGGGACTTTGTGGTGTGTGTTTGCAGCTTGTTCCTACAAGGTGGCTCTCACAGGGTGGGTGTCAGGAAGCATCAGTTTATCTAAACTGATGTAGCCCATCACTAACCTGGCACAGCACTGTCTTCCAGGCATCCCACTGGGGTCTGCTTCAGTGCCAGTGCCCACAGATGCCAGAGACTGAAATGGAAAAATAGGCACCACAGTTACCGCTGTGGCTATTGGAAGCATAATCACGGGGGCTGGGCTGGGGGAGGAGTATTTAAGCTGCATTTTGTTTCTATTCTTGCATGGCTGCATAACAATTACTGACTTGTATTGAATCTCTCCCTGTTTGCTCCTTGGCCGTGTAGCTACACGGGATGCAGCACCCAGGCACGCCCCGGCATTGTTGCTCGCCTGTTCTGCACGAGTAGTGCCAAGGAGCACAGCCGGGGCTGCCTCTGAGATGCCTGGGCAATGCTCCGCCGTTCCCCGCGGTTCCCATTTGCATCTCAATGCCCGAACTGGGCCGATGAGCTGGGCTCCATCTCACTTACACCAGAGTAATAATTGATTTCAGGCCTGAGTAAGTCCATTGAGCTCAGCTGAGTTTCTCCAGATTTACAATGATGTAACCGAGATCAGTTTGTGACCTCTGTGTAAGATGAAACATTATTATTAAGTATTTGTCATTTGCGTACATGAAGAGCCAAGGACACACTACTGAGAGTCATATTCTAATAAGAGAAGGGCGCAAAAGATGACTAAGGAAGGAAGAAATAGTTTTGAGTGCAAATCTTTTATAATTCTGAGACAAAGGTGAACCGATTTAGATAGAGATGGATTGGACAAACATACTATATATAGATCTAAACTTTCATTCCCATGATTTCAAAATGTTTTTTCCATTAAGTTCAAAAAAATGAGTTATCGAAATACTTGCTTTTCTTTCTCTCATTAAACTTTATGCTTTCATGTGAACACGCTCACCTTCACAGTAATGCTTTGCTTTTTTATTTAAAAAAAAATTCTTTGAATATCATATTATAAACTTGAAAATGAAATGCAACACTTTGGTAATTATTTATTGATTTGTCATTCTATATCCTGTTATAAAAAAATCTGAATTCTTTGAAATTGGAGATAAAACCAAAATTCTAGAATTTCCCTATGAAGGAAACATGCAGTTCCTGCCTGCTGACCAAGCCTTATCTTTTCTGTGGCGGTATGTAGGTCTGCGCTGTCCAGAATTCTTCCTCTGTGTCACGTTGCCTTCAACTGCCATCACATGGCAGAGATCCCCAGGTCTTCCTGAGAATGGTACACCACATCCACCTGAAATTCCAGAGCTTGTTACGTTATTGCTTGCCTATGTAGAAACAGCAGGAAGACTGTTAGAAAACCTAAGCATGTTATTCATTTTGGAAAGACTGACTGTAGTAAGCACAGTTCAGTACCAATGACATCGTAAGATCCAACACCTTTATCCTTCCACCAGGGGAAAGAGGCAAAGTCCTACATCGTATCACTCCAATCCCAGCTGTTGAGAATACCTGAAATGGGAGATGGGCAGATGAACCACATCAAATTGCTTGTCTGCTTGCCAACACACAGGCTGCCTTCCCTTTTGAAGTTCATCTATCAGCTTTTCACATTTCTGTTTCCTGTCTTACCATTACTCAGTTCTGTGACAACCTCTTATATAGATGCTGGCAAATGACAAACATGGCTAGCAAATACAATGTCAAACATTTACAGATTATATATGCATAGCTGCAAAATGAGTACCTAAGAAGACAGCACATTTCTTAGCAGAATGGATTTAAAGAAAGTCCTACAAAGTTAAAGCCAATCCTACAAAGTTCTGTCTTTCTGCTGCCTTTCACTCTTTTTCTTCCTGTATTCATTATTTTCTTTTTTCTTTTTTTTTTACTTTGTCATAAAGCAATAAGATCAACACAACAAGCCCAGCTCTCTACGCACTGGTTACTAGCTGAAGCTATGCCTTTGATGTTGGGAGTGGGATCTGACTTACTATATATTTCGCTGAAGACTTTTTAAGGTACTATGTTTTTTCAGCTAGTAAATAAAAAGAGGTGATCCATGCTTTTCAAAGAATGGATCCATGCTTTTCAAAGAATGGACATGTTTTCCACACTCACAATGGTTCTTACTACCTGACTGAAATATAATTCAGACAGCACTTGAGGAGAATTGACTTTCTAAAATCCTCACCATCCCTGCAGAGGTGCTTAGGTCCAATTTTAAACAGATATTTCTGTTCCTGGTTTTGTTCAGTTTTAAGATGCTACTCATTTTAGTGCATCTTCTTTTGCAAATCCCAGAATAAAAAGAAATATTGCAAGTGTACAAGTCAATGCTGTTTGAAGGGAATGCATTGTAAAATTATCTCTGCATCCTTTTTATACTATAAAAGTGCTGACAGCACTTTGATGTGGAAAGGATGAGATACAGTAATCTGAGGGGCTGCTATGAAAGTAACGATATGCTTTAAGATGGAACTATACAGAGAAACACACAGAGTAATGACAGCTTCACACAACATCTAATTTGATTCCTCCTTTGCATCACAGTGGACTCATTACACCACAGCCATCTGCTAATGAGCAGGGAGGCTTCTGAACAGAGGTCACCTTTCTCCCATATTTTGTAAAATTGACTCCACCCCAGTTACAAAACCATCCATTATCTCCTTTTCTTCCACAACAGTTTGTCTTTGGCGAGTTTACTGTCACATAGAAATCAAACCAAGAAAGGGAAAAATTAGTGCCTGCTTCTGCAATTGAAATTACTTCTAATTTGAAGTAGAAATTACTTCTATAGATGGGGAAATTAGTTACAAATATTCCTTAAAAAAAAAAAAAGCAGACCTCCTCCCACACACATTCCAACTAAATAACAAATGCAAAGCTGGTGTACTATAGTTTCAAGCAGATGTAACACTACATACGTGCTTGCAGATCATTGCTCTACCAGCAAGTGACTTGCAGTGTGGGATCACATTTTGGTATTGCCAACTCAAGTTGGCAAATGTTGACTACAGTTGTCAAGGGCAAGAAATTTCAAGAGCAGCAAAACTATTTGCTATACTGGGAAACAAAATGTTATTAATACACCTGTTCAAGTTTCATATTTGACTGGGTTAATGCTAAAAAGAACAAACTTCCAGATAAAGGCAAATGCTGAATTTTGAACGCTAGAAAATAAATTCATCAAGTTATTTTTATATCTGTGAATGTTAGATAGTGAAATATTTCCTAAAGCTCAGAAATTTGTCAGATTATTAATCAGAACAAAATGAATCCAGTGAATTGCAAATAATGCACTGAATGCCTAGTGAAAAGGCATGCTGATTAGCTGTACCACGCCTTTCCTGGGCTTATATCAAGCACAAAGCACTAGCGACTCACCCCAAAGCGTCCGTAACTATCGCAAGGCACCTAAAAATTAAAAGAGTACTTGTTTAATTTTCTCAGAGCAGAGCTTATTCTTCCATCCCTAAGGTATGTGCTATGATGCAAACAGACTGGAAAAACTAGATGTGTGGTGTCAAAGCTGTGAAGATCCATAAAATAGTGATTAAGAGAGTAGATCTTTATTTACATTTATTTGAGAAGCCAGTACGGCCTTTAAAAGATTGTTTACATAGATGCATTTGACAGATAAATTACAGCACATTTCTTTTATTATTATTAGGGAACCTAATTAGTTGTAATTCTGATACAACAAGGAATAATTAAGTTTTTAAACTCAGTGAGATAAAGAATGGACACACTCTGCGAACCAAAATGAGTTTATAATTTCCATGTAAAAATATTTAGTGAATGTGTAATGAAGCTGAGGGAAGCTGCAGAATCTAGAAATCTCCTATGCAGAGAACAAAGCTACGTGTCACAAACAGAGTTAAGCTTAATTCTGGTGCTGCTCCCACGACCGAGAGCGTAGTTTTATTCTTTGGAACTTAGGAGTACCTAGGAATGCTATGATTTATTTCTTGTATGTGTGTTTTATAGTACTTTCTCATACTTATCTTCATTCACACAGATCTGTACAACTCAGAAATAACTACACCTGTCCAGCTGCACGCTTGATCTGAACAACATCACTTAGTTTACTGCATTACTGCTCTGGCACAGATCTTATCACATCACAAGCCTTTTACACTTATTTATCAGTCTGAAATGCTCTGTATAGTGTCCAGGTAGAGTTCAAAGTGCTGGCTTCGACCTGGGAAGTTCTCAGTGGCCTAGGACCTGGCTGGAAATAGTCTGTTGTTTAAGTTGAGATATACCTGAGAAAACTAGATCACTGCTAAAGAGAGCTATTACAGGCTATTTTGGGAGACCATGCCTACTATTTAAACTTCCTACTTCTGTGGTAGATGAAGTCCTGAGCTGTTCCTGTGACAGGTTATTGAAAATTATTTAAACCAATTATTTGCATATGTATGTGTTTTAATTTTTTAATTTTAATGTAAATTTCAACTTACGGCCAACCCATGCAATGGGATGGAGAGAAAGACATAGAACTACCCAAAATTCTGTTTGTGGTAGATGTTTTTCAGGGTTAGGCAATATTAGGGTACCAGGGTGTTGTGAGAAATACTGGAGGGGAACAAATTTTGTTTGTGGAGGAGGCAGCTGTCTTGAACCAGCAGTGAGTAAGAGAGAGTGAGCAAAGCCGGGGGGTCACCAGCTCAGCAGGTGGTGGGGGACCCTGCTGAAGCCAGAAGGTGCCTCAGCTGGGCAGTGGAAAATCAGCTGAAGTGCATGAATGTGTGACTTTGATAGCCTTACACTTACATGCTCCCAGCTCCTCAGTTTTGGTGTGAAATAGCCTGTATTGCTAAACATCACAGCATGCTGCAAAGCTCATCTGTCAGTGACTGTGGTATATGGGACTGACGGGGAGACTCTGTCTGCCAGGACAGGGAGTTCTTCCCTTCCGTTTCATGAATTTTAATTTGTCTCTGCTGTGTAAGGCAGATGCTCTTACCTTTCATTTTAAATTATTTTGAAATAGTTTTCATTGGTGTGGAGCCATTGATAGAAATCTTTTTCTTGCTTTCCTTTCCAGTAAGGTCTGTTACCCCAGGAGAAGACCGACCATTATGGAGAAATGAAGGGCTGTGCCCACTTCTCTTGGCTGTTCATCTCACAAACCCAACCTCAGCCTGTCAGCCACAATCCTCAGTCCCTTTCTCTCCCTTTCTCTTCCTTTGCTGCTCCCAGCAATGAGCTAATCAGAGCTGAATGTTTAGTGCCCATGCACACATTTGTAGCATCACTCTGATGTACACCCTTTTACTTAACCATAAAAATTGCTATTTTTCATAGATAACTATATTAATATACTGTCAAGCAGTCAGATTAGACTGAGTGTAATCTTTTCTGTGAAGATCTGCAGTCCAAATTGTCCTGTCTGTGTATGGTAGGTAACCTGCAGACAGCTTTGGATTATAATTAAATACACTTATAAAACTAGTTTGCAGACTGAAGCCAGGGATTAATTTTCCACAAAACCCACCCTTTTCTTTCCTTTTTGCTTATGACTCTTCTTGTGCTGTGTGGTGCTAATAATACATTAATTTCAATTCTACACTGAATGCAGAGATTAATGAAGGGATTTTCTTCCCAAAGCGGCATCCTTTCCTGTTTTCAAGCCCTTTTTTTCTCTCTTACCCTTCCCCTCTCCCTCATGCTCTCTCTGAATGTAAAGGCGCATTGACTGTCATTTTTTCATTTCCAAATTTTGCTTTAAAAAATTCCTCCTTTGAGGATGATGAATTTACTAGATGCTGTGATGATGATTCCTCAGTTTTTCAACAGTCCTGATGCTGTCCAAAAACTGTTGTGTATTACTCGGAAAAAGTAGTAATGACTTAACAAATTATATTGCTTCAGGTTATTATAAAAATCTGCCTCTATGAGATTTAGAGGCTATTCATGATTATTTTCATGTGTATTTCATGTATTTTAGGGAAAATGCCTAATAGGCTTGTTTTTTGTATTTTTATGACTCTACTGTAGCTAAAGCTGTTCCTTGTTTACTCTCTCTTTGTTCTTCACTTCATGCCATCTTTCTTCTCTGCTTATCCACACATAAACAAATAAACAGTGCTTCCTGCTGCCTCCTGGATGCCTGCCAGCTGTCCTGATATCAACCGGCAAAGGACAAAACCAGCCCAGCAATAAAGAAACTCGCCAAGAAGCAACGCTCCGCAGCCTCGGCAGACAGCGCATCCTCCCCGTCTTCAGAATGCCAGCAAAGATGTCCTCTGCAGGCAGAGGTCTCCATACTGGAAATATTAGAAGAATCATTTAGTTAACTTTCTATTATTGGGCATAGAATAAGAAAACCAAAATAAACTGTCTTTTGACTGTCCTTCAAACCAACATCTCTGATTTCAATGCTTGGCAGAATTTTTATGTTTAGAGATTAATATACCAGTGAATAGTTAATTGACTTGATTTTCTTAAACTGCCCCTTCCTAAATAAAAGCTCTTGGGGGCACTGTTTCATTATGAAAAGAAGGGAGAAAAGCTGGGGAAAACAAGATGCTTCTGTTCTCAGAATTTAATTTCCCACAATTATACACATTGATACTACAGAGAATAACACATAAGTGATAGAAGCATTATCAGTAAATTTTGGAGCTATGAAAACTCCTCAGTGTCAAAAATGAATAACTGCATTCAAGATAATCCATAACTGGAGCTGAGAAGCAGTGGAACAATATATTCGGGAACTTACAAAAGGATTTCCAGAAGTAACAGCTCATTATAGCTATAGGTAGGAGGTAGGGAAAAAAATCCATATTGTTGCTAACAATTGGTACGGTAGCAAATAAAATATAACAGCTATTTGATTAGGTAGGGAAAAAATAGGAATACATTTTAATTCCTAGAGAATCTGTGCCTGAAAGAAGAAATCCTAAAAATAATGGATTAACAAGACACCCCTTCTCCTATTGATTCTTACACAAGCAAATTACCTATGATCCAATGCTTAAAAAAACCACAACAAAACTCCAAACCCTCCAACACTTACTAATGCATACTGGCAGGAACACACACCGAAAAGAAAATCAAATCAGGTTTTCAGGAAACGTTCATGTCCAAAAACAGACTACCTTCAAATTTTAAGATTATATCAAATGAGATTTTTTTAAATTACATCTCTAAAGTAAACCCAGTTTAAAGCTGAGTCATAGTAGATCTGCAGGATGCCTCATCCAAGTAAGAATTAAGGAACGTATTTTTGTAACTCTTAGTAATTTTGTTCTTTTTGACCTGTGCTCCTTTTTAGAACTACCGAATCTTAAATGTACTGAATGGGGTGAGTATTTGTGCTTATTTTCAGCTCTGTTAATTGAGGAGGCTGTCTGTCCTTGCTTTAACCTACTTTCTCTGCTGAAGTAATTTTGCCTCATAAGCCCCGTGGAGATTTGAGACGCAAAGCCAGTTTATTTCTACAGTGGTCCCACTTTGTTCAGAAACATTGCCAAAGGCTTATTTGGAAACCCTTCTCAAAGGAAAGAGGAACATTTGGTACTTTGCAAAGACCGTAAGGACTCAACTCAAAATAGAAAGTACAGTTACCAACCGTAAGATGAGTATACTGCCTCCCTTCAAATTTAACATCCGAGAAAGCCCATTAAAAAACAAAAAATATTAATAGTCATCAGATATTAAAATGTGGTGTGACTCTAAGTATTGATATAATTATTGGTTAATTGCTTGATAGTTATTATAGATGATATTTTCTGATATGGACTTTACCACACATTCTGTAGCAAAATGTTAAAGAAAATTACTATTTTTGCATATACTTTCATGCTGCATTTTATGCCTGAAAATGTAGAAGTCTTTTCACCATGATCAAAAAGGATGGGACATTCACAACTGCATATTTTGAAAAAAAAACCTCAAATTTTTAGAAATTTGTAAAAAATCAAAGTATGTGTCGGTATGCTGGAATGCCTCCTGTGAAGTCGGACACAGAGGTGACGGATAGAGAGTGCCACTTGTATCCAGACGGGGTTTTTGTGAGCACTCTTCATGATTGCTTTGTGTTTTCAAAAGAGAACACTGTCATTATTTTACATGATCCTCCCCACAGCGAGGATGAAATCTATCTGTCCAGAAGGACTCCTGGGAAGCAAACAGGTTTTTGTCAGTGTTCAACTGCAGTCATGGAGTCCCCAGAAGCTTCATGAAGTAGATACTTTACCAGTAATAGGAAAGCAAAGAGGTATAACCATACCAGCAGCTGAGCAGCTGAATTTCCTACCCTGAGTAGCTGAGAGGAACTGTGCATGGCCACAGTGGTGCAGGGAGGAGGCAGTGCTTGGGATTAGAATTTAACCTTGCACGGGAAAATAAGAAATCTCTTCCTTGAGTGCAGCAGGATTCTGCCCTTCAGAAGATCCCACCCATGTTATCATACAGCCTGTTTTTATTTAGACAACACAGCAAATCTGTTCTGGTATTCCTCTTAATGGTTTTTTATTTGTTATTTATAGGAGGTCTTCATCAAAACAATAATGCAATTAGTTTGGCATTACTCCATTAGCTGTGCGCTGGTGCTTGCAGATCTTCTGATCTGCAGGCCATAATGATAACTAAATCATCAAATAACAATAAAGTATTCTAGATCCTAAAGTTGCTATATCACAGCCCTTTGGAGAAATACAGCCATATGTCATAAGAAAACCAGTGCCCATTTTTAGCACAAGCAACACTGAGATACAAATCACATCACACAGAGCCAGAGTTAATTAAGTCAGGTACCTACTGTTTGCCTATAGTTTGCAATAGCTATTAATTTGAAGGCCTGCTATAGCGCTAAGGAAAGATACTTAACAAATGTAGCATTTAATGGCATGATGAACACATTTCTAAAGGGGCTTGTTATGGTGACTTCTTCTGGATAACACTGCTCTCAGTAAAATTTTAGACAATATACCATAGTAATTTAAAGGGAAAAAAATGTTAACAGATCTTACACCTGTCTCTAGGTAAAGTAGAAAAAGGCCAAGAGCTCTTACCGTTGAATGTACAGTGTGCAAAACCACACTACAACTGGTAGAACTATCAAAGGAGCATCAACATTTTGGCATTTGTTCTCGTTATCTTGAATATGTCATTTTGCCAATTTCTGTGAAATTGTTTTTTAAATATATACATTTTTAAATGTGAGAGAAACTCTACATTTTGTTTAAAATCATATTGAATTACATACATACTGTCACTCCAAAGTCATTGTTTTTATCTATTTACTGCATCTCTATTTATTGACTGAAATATGTTCTTTTCTAGATTGAAGTGCTAACTCTTCCATTACATGCCACCAGAAGAAGCTTCAATCTAGGAAAAAAAAGTCTTCTGGGTAGGACTAAGGAACAATTGCTATGATATGAACTACGATTAAAAAGATTAAAATGAGAGACAGGAGACAGCGTTAAGGCTCTGCGAGGATTTAGACCAGCTGCAATCACAAGTCGGGGAAGATCCTTGGGTCACTTTCACCCTGAACACAATTGCTGATCTCACATAGCGAAGAGCTGCTCTTTAAAGTAACTAAACTGTATCACTTCCAAGAAAAGAATATTGGCATCACATTTTGTACAAAACCTAATACTGCAACACTAGTTGGCTGTTATAGAGGAATTACATATTTTAATACAAATATGCTTAAGTTTAGAATTATTGTTACTTTTTTGTTACTATACTCTCCTGCCTTTATTTTTTCAATTATGTTGCTGTTCTGTATATAATAAAGTTCTTTGTGAAATACTTCAGGGGGTCTTCCCAGCATTGTTACTGTGTTTGAACTCTGAAGAAAACATTTTCAAACAACTTTCTAAGTTTTTAATCTCGGTTGAGATGAACTCACATAGCTGGATATGCTGCAAGATCCAGGAGCTCCAAGGGGTGCTCAATGTCCTGCCAATATTGGGATGTTCTGTCATGACATCAGGACCATAAGATTTATCAAGAAACTGAAGAAATTCAGAAGTAATTAATACACAGGTTTTTAACGTTTCAGGTCCAGTAAACATAAGGCAAACTATATATAGTCAGGTCCCTTCCAATACATTATGATATACCATCTACCCTGGTGTATTTATGCTTTAATCTCACGTGAGATTCATTGCAAGCCGTCACTACTCCAGTCAGACAGCACCTTTTCCTCTGCATTGCCGAAGAGATGAAATCTGAACACAACCTCCAAATGCCAGTTCAGTAGCAGAGACGTAGTTATGCTAACTTGTCCTTTAGTTGAAGGCTTGAGTGGCTGCTTCTGCTCGAGGAAATAATCATAAAAATACAGAAGAAAAGTGACAGAAGGAACGGGACTATTTTTTTTTTCTTTTAACTGTTGTGAAAGCTGAACTATAGGAAGAACACATATTTT
Source organism: Pygoscelis adeliae (assembly GCF_000699105.1). Taxonomy (NCBI): domain Eukaryota; kingdom Metazoa; phylum Chordata; class Aves; order Sphenisciformes; family Spheniscidae; genus Pygoscelis; species Pygoscelis adeliae. Next base: position 6,878,070 of record NW_008824035.1, read on the forward strand.
CCATTTCTAGCTTGGAAAAGAAAAGTTGAAGAATGGTCTAACCATCTAGCCACATTTTTAGAAGCATGTAACAATTCATTGGTCCTTAATACAGGACAAAATTTAGGTGGAATTTCCAGTATGGATGGAATATTCTTGTTTCTGGTATCTTTACAGTCATGTTCCCTTTCTATTTAAAGAGTAAAATTTGAGTAAAATTATATGTCAAGATTTCAGTAAGAGAAGGATTACATCACATAAGCTTTGCACGGTTAGCAAAGAATGTGGACACAACCCCCCACACCACTAACCAGCACATTATGCTATACAATCACCGGTTTAATGCAGGTAGGCCACCAAAAAGCGCATTGATCACACCCTGTCCTACGGTTTCTGGGCACAAATCCACCTTCTGGCGCTGAACGTCATGTCCCCACGAGGGGGTTCTACTGTCCCAGCTCTGCAGAACAGCAGAGAGATTTTTTTCTTTGAAGGCCAGGAGATATAAAAACACTTCATAGAGGCTAAAAAAAAAATCAGCACAAAGGAACAAAAACATAATTGAAAGGGTTTTAGTTGCTAAATAAGCTAAGGCTGCCAAATGATGACACAGTTCAACTCATGGTACAGCCTCAAAATTTTAGACAGACTTATTCTAACTCCGGGAGGCTGGCTGTAGAGTAACACCTTGGTTTGATGAACTCTCATCGCTGTGGAAAAGAACCGGCATTCTTCTGCAGTGTATAAGTATGAAGTGAAACTAAGGACAGGAGAACACCGGTTCACACAGACCGGAGTGACCTGTACCTACAGCACTACCTCTGGCTTCAATCCACACCACTAAATAGGAATGACTTCAAACAAACAAACATTAACAACACCAATGAGCAAAACCTGAGAGTATAAAAAGATTTTTTTTTTTTTATGCCAATTTGCATTTGCTGTGCCCTCCTTTTCTGAATAATATGCTTACTCTGTGTATTACTTTGAGGATAGAAGTTGCCTGAAGGGACAGGTATTGTTTCCAGCCCTAGAAGCTGGTGGAAGAACGGCATTGCCACAAAATTAAAAGAAAGGAAATCCTAGCGTACAGACTAGGAACCTGCTTTAAACAGGAGCTGAGCAGATTTTTGACTACTATGAGAAGCAGCTGAGAGACTGCCATTAAAAATAATAGAAAACATATGTGATGTATTTTCACACAGTGAGAATTGTGTGGAAGTTCCACATATGATCATCCCCACCCACTGAGCTCACGGGGATAGCTTTGCTTTGATGAGGTTTCCAAACAAGCTAGGAGTCTGCTTGCGTTATCTTGGAAAAAATAAAATTTGTGATGGAGCGTCACGAATGTCACCCATTTGTGGTACTAAAATGAGTTAATATTGTAAGTCCGTGATCTTCTAGTATTTATTAAAATGTAACAGTGATGGGACTTCACAGCATAGATAGTAGCTCCCTCTGAAACAGTGGTATATACGTGATGTAAGAGCTTCCTCCTTTCTTTCTCTCTCTCTCTCGCACATGTTGCTTCTTAACAGCCTGTAGCAGAGATTACTGCTGCCACAAAAAAAGGTAGCAGAAGGGATTGCATGGCCACGTCCCACTCCACTTCTGAACAAGTTCAGCCTTGTTGTTTCAGACCTCCTTTGCTGGCTAGGCTCAGCTCACTTTACTGACCTCACACTGAAACCGCAGAGGATGCGATTTCTTCTGTCGGCTGAGGTGTGGAGTAATATCCTACGGCTGGCACATTGTAACAGCTATCTGGAAATACAGTTTGAGCCTTGCACAAAATTTTAATTCTACAGCATGCTAAAGGTCACACTAATTAACTTGAATGGGAATTAGTTGTGTATAAATGCCTTGCTCCTAATAAAGCAGGCAGGGAGACCAGTCTCCAGTCCATCATTCTGTGATTAATTAATGAAGCAATATTAACTGCAAAGAATCAGTTACCAGAATAAGGTATTGGAGCAGCTATGGTTGCTTTTCCAGCAGTATTAAGTACTTTCACTGAGCTTCTAGATACCAACCTTTCCTGCTCATTTGCAGAAGACTGCGAGTTGATGGAGCTACAGCTGCTTATGCCAGGAGAGGCGCCAGTCCAGGGAGTGCAGCGCGTGGATGATTTTTAACTTGTATCTTTCAAGCACAATGACAAAAACTGCCATGGGAAAACAACATGACTAAAACTATGTTTCCTGTGGCTTACTAATGGAGTATTCATGCACAACATGAAGCTGATGAATATGAATTTGTTGGACACGATATCCTTTCTCCCTTTGCGCAGGTTTCAAAGATTATGTTTGGTTTAATTGCTATTACTCTCAGTTGAATTGTCACTGCTTTCAGCATTTTCAGTATGTAGAAATTTATATTTTAAATTTGCCTTATCTGAAGGCACAACTTCTCATGTTGATTTAATTTTGTATGAATTGGGTGTTATTTTATTTTAGGGTCTGATCTATCATTGTGCTCACTTAAAAAAAGGAGAAGCATTCTATGTTGATTATTGCTGTCCTAAATATACATAAAGCTACTTGACATGAGTTAATTCAGATACCAGAAGCGATGTGATCCTGCTAGCCCATCCATAGCACTGTGCTAACCTAATGAAACAAGGCATATCAGACAGCACAGATTTCTATCATCTAGTGTGGCTATATAGTTTCTGGTACCACAACTAGCTCATTTAGAGTTAACTTAGCTCATGTATCTCCACTCGCACAGTACAGTAGACATGCCCTGAGATAACTCAGCAATACGTATAAACCCATATGAAAGTAATATCCAAAGAGCTCTGGTTAGAGCACTCTCATGCAGTTTCTTCCAGTAGGTGTTTGTTTAATAATGTTCATGAGTTACTCTTGCTTTTATGCATTTTACTGGAATTGGGGGGGTCAAGTTTCAGTACAGCGTTGTACGGAGTCCTGCCACGCTCTGACTGGTTCTACTGGGTGAAGGTGCTGTTACCTGCTCTTTGCATGTGGGGGCAGCTCTGTGAGGTCACTGGGGTTACTTGTGCATACGTGTAGGACTGATGATTGAGTATACACTTCTTTGGGGCTTTTTTTTTTTGCTTGTTTGTTTCTTGTGTGTTTTTGTCTTTGGGTGTTGGGGTTTTTTCCAGACTCCATAATCATGCTCCATTCCAACTGCAAGAATTTACTTCAGACTGAGGTAGAGATAAGAGATCCTAGTCATCTCTTACACTTACAGACTAGCTGCATGACTCCTGCAGGGTGATTAGGATTGCTACAGTTAGATGCTTCATCCGCCACAACCACAGAAACCTGAATGCTTCCCAGGCAATTAAGAAAGCCCACATGCTGAGCAAGAAGCTGTGCAAGACACACCAAGCAAGAAGATGTGCCTGAATTCCTCCTACTCTCTAGAAATCAGAAAGCAGGGTCATGTCTCTACTTCAGACTCTCTACATTTGGGATCTTGAGTGTAGTAGATTCAAAAAGGCTGGTCTGGGGTATTCAACCTGCACTGCTGCCTACTCCTTAAAGCATTCACTCAGGAACTGCAGGCTTTGGACATGCATGTCTTTTCACCCTCACAGAATTAAAACTTACATCTCTTAAAGCACGTCGCCAAACCACAAGACCGGACCCACTATACAACAGAAGGTGTTCTCCATTCAGCCTGATGAGGAACAAAATGTAAGGGTGATGATACACTGCAGAAAAGGGACTGCAAAGTGAGCAGACCAGAGAAGAAATGAGCAGAAGGTAGCTTCACTCCATAATCCAATAGTAAAAGCATTAACTTAGGAAAAGGGAAAGGGAAAACCTCACTTCACTGCTTCTATTCAGTATTAAACTGCCCTTTCCCTTTCTTGTTTGATGAATCCCACCTTCCCAGCCCCTGCTCTGCTTTCCACATTTAAGCAGAGAAACTGAAGAGTGTAATTTATGTCGCCCTGTGTTATTCAGCTGCTTTCAAAACATAAACTCGTTTCTCAGAAGTAATCAGTTGTCTCCTGGTGAAGGCACCTTGAAGCACACTGCTTATTTCCCATCCCTGTCCTCAAGCTCCTTCTGAGGTGAATGCTTAGCTGTCCGTGTTTGCTCTCTC
>NW_008824035.1:6882145-6887859 GCF_000699105.1 Pygoscelis adeliae
AATTCATATTGTCAGAATCTGCATAACCATCCAGATACACGCTGGTTTTAGTCTCCTGTGTAAGCACCACAGTTGCAAATCATTTTGAAAGCCAAAGAAACCGAATTCTGTAGTTAAAACTTAGTCATAAGCAGAAAAAAATTCAGGTACTTTTCCCAATTATTATTACTTAACATATCCTATCCCTGTGCTTGTCTTGATTAGGGATTTCTTGCTTTACTGATTATTCTTCTTAGTATTGCAAAGTAAATGAGAGAGTTGACTTTTATGACTTTGTACGTAAAAATAGCTATTATCTCTGGAGTGCAGAATATTTATATTGGATGTGATGCACAATTTTACGATAGCACTACTGGCCTTTGGAAAAGTTTGAGAACAGGTTTGTGCTCAGTTTGTAAACACTTCAAGTGCTTGAGAGCAAAGACTGGTATCTTAGTTTAAACCAAAGCGGTTTTGAGTTAAAATGCTGCATAGCGTATGCAATCATAGTCATGGGCTGATGCTCCCTTTCTCTCACTCCTCTGTGGGATCATAGTCTTGGACAGAAGACAAGGGAAGACAGCTTAAATCTTGGTGGCTAAGTCTTAAACTGCTGCACGAGATTAACCAGACTTAGTCTGTCAAATCATGAATGTCCCCTACTCACTATATATTGGGATTTTTTTGTTGAGCACTGAGGATTTAAGCCTGTAATACTTGTTGCAATGAAAGTAGTGTTACAGGTGTGTTACATGATGTGACAAAACAGAAGTACTATAATGTTCAGTAAAGAATAAATAAGTTGATTTAAGAACCTAGACAAAGGAAAAAAAAAAACAAACTTGTGGCATTTTCCAACCTTGAGAAAGTTTTATTAAATTCAGTTGATAGTTTTAAAAATTAACATTACCAGAAAACATTTTAAAAAAAAAACCCTAAAAATATTAATTGCATTGCATTCATATAGTTTCATCCACAAAAAAAAAAAACAAACCACAAAACCTGTGATCAAATATAAACTAGATCTCAAAACCCCCAACACACCCCAGGAAGCTGTGTTTTCTGTGTTGTTCTACAAAAGGGTTCTCTGAACAGCGAGGAAGATTAGGAATTAGCCCAATGTATCGCAGCAAGTCATTGGCAAAACTGGAAAAACAACTCAGGAGTCCTGAACAGAAATTATATGGTCAAGGAGAAAATAAGCTATTCCATTCCCACTGTCAGGAATGTAGCAGTATTAAGGATCAGAGGAATAAGTAACTTAAGAACATTTAGGGAAGAAGCGGGGCAAAAAGCAAGTCGTTTCCCTGAGCAGGGTATGAGAAACAAGCCTTTATGAACTGGGAAGCTGGATTCCTGTTTGAACAAAACCGGAGAAATATGCAGGATTCTTTTTTCTTGTGTTCTTCTTTTGCCTGCATGAAGCAGTTAAACGACAGAGTAGCTACAAAAACTACAAGTCATCTAACCTAAAGAGAAAGGAGTGCTGAGAGTGTTTGGTTGTTTCAGTACTGAAAGAAAAAAACGGGGCTTCAAATGCTTCAAGAGCTCTGGGGGCAAGGTGCAGAGCCAAGCGATTGCCCTTTCAAGATGGCTAAGACACTGAAGTACCCACGAAGGACCCTGACTCAAGTGTTACCTTAGAAATGTATTTATTGCTTCATCAACAGTTTCTATTATTGAAATTATACAGTTTAATAGAATAAAATTAGTCTTTTACCTACCTAATATTCTATCTAATAAAAAAACCCAAAACCAAAACAAAAAAAAAACCAGCTCCAGGTAACCCGGTAAGTACAATATGAGAGTAAAGTTCTTTCACAAGTGGTAAAATGGAAATCTTTGTAGAGTCAAGGCACACATTTCATTCCTTGTTGTAAGAGCAGGTTTAGGATCTAGGGATTCCCTCTGTAAGACCTGCAACCTCTTGTGGCAGGCAATAAGCAGCGTTCCTCAGAAAGCAGTACAAGCAGTGCTGAACACCTTGTGTCCCCAAGAATCACATCTTCAGAGAGCAGAAACCAGAGCTACTCTTCAGAAGCTGTTCTTAACTGAAAGTTTACAAGAGAAAAAGCAAAGGTCAAGCAGGCAGAGTGACAAAAGTGCTGCAGTGGGAAAGCGAGTGACAGGTAAGAAGGAGGGAGGAAAAGAAGGGCACTGATATTGCAGGAAAGTATATGCTTTGCAAATCAGGAAGAAGTATCTCTAGAAATGATCAGGAATTTGGATTGTAGGCTCTAAAACTGCAGTAAATAACCTCTTAGACATGAGTTTGAGCCAAACTCCCCTCTTTTTATATTAAAAGGAAATGTATCTGCATTTTAATATGGTCTCATTACTACTAGTGACCCTACTAAGAGATGTGCATGTCCAAAAGAAAGGTAAGAGGCAGCATTGTTTTAGGAATGCTAAGAACAGATGACAGCAGAATCAAAACAAATATTGGGCTTTCATAATTATATGTGGAAACAATTATTTGATTACGTACTTCATCTGTTCTCTCCTTTGCATATTTTGTAAGCCAACCAAGACAACTAGATGTGTTCATGAAAACTAGTATTTCTTCACAAAGCGCCAGTGACGATGGACTCTTAATGGCATCCATTAACTTTTGCAGAATGAAATGCTGGATCTGAATTTTAACTATATGTTATGACTACATGAAAGTTATCATGATTAAGACATTTTCCTATATTTGAATCAAAAAAATCCCAGACTCATATTTACTAATATATACTCAATGTGAGCATAAATGCTGGGGAGGAATGGTTCTTTTAAATTATAGCATTTAAGAACATCTGGTTACGTGATATAATGTCCTAACGTCACTGGTAATCATCTACATGACAGAACCTGGTGGTAGAATCAAGCCCTTTTTAAAGTGAAGCATAATTATGGTAACATTTGCAAGCTATATAGCTAAGCCTATCCTTTACCCTTAGAAAATACACAAGTCAAACATTAAAAAAATTCCATAAGCAATTAAGCAATAAGGGGCCCCAGTTAAAGTCACCACAGTAAGCCCATGCTGTTTACAAGATCACAGGTGTTAGGCCCCAGCTCTGCAAATTCGCCAGCCCCACACTTCACTTCAAGTGAGAATTGGATACAGAGTCTATTGTAGTCCTGATTTTGCAAAGCAATCCACAGGGCGCAATGAGGCTGGGATTTAAAAACATTTTGTATCAGTACAAATAGCCTTGTCCCAAAAGAATTCTCACAAAAAAAATACTGTATTTCCGTATTGATGAGAATGAATGTGAAGTGTTAAACATGTAAGCACAACTAAAATTTTAATACTCTCATCTAGTGCTCTATATGCGTGTATTTTAGCAATGACAAATCTTTCAGAGCATGTACAAATTGAAGTTTCTTTGTTATTAAGAGTAACAAATATCCCCATCCTTTCAGTAACTACCTTTTTTTTTATCAACATCTTAATCCTCCAAAAGCAGAAGCCTTGTATCATTCCCACAATGAGAACTGACTCACATGGGTATACGTCAAGTGCTAACAGAAGAATGAGACTGCTGAATAATAAAGGAAACAAATCAGTGTCCTGAAAGGTCATTTTAAAAATGTTAGTTATTCCAGCAATTGCATGTAAGTGTGAGCTGTTGTGAACAAGAAAAAAAATCTGGGATTCCTGGCAGTAAATAATTTTTAGAAAGTAGCAAGAAGACACTGAGAACTATGCTTTCCAGAAAAGTGTGGAGCTTAAAATTTGTAGCCTAAGCAATAAATATTACAGAATAAGTCAATGGAAAATTTCCAATAACTCCATATTGAAGGGATTTTCCTCAAAAATGAGCACTGAATAGGACTTCTACTTTACATGAGTTTTCTTACAGAACTTTTGAGCCATAAATTTCAAAATTTAGTATTCTTTTTTAATGAAACATCTTCATGTTGCTTTTTTAGTTCACTGTTTTGATTTCACTGTTTAGTCCATATTTTGTGGTATATTGAATTAGCTGGTTTTCTGCAACGTTTCAATAACATTTTCCTATTGTTTCAGGAAATAATGCATGTCTACTTTTTTTCCCCATGCATACTGATCCCCATACTGTTGTTGTCTGGCGTGTGAGACACAAAAAGGAGATTAAGCCCTTATGCCCCTCTTAGTCATTCTGTGCCTGAAGTGAGTGGTTTGGCTACCCGGTCCCTTCTTGCTTTATAAAATGCTAGGGAGGACTTGAGTTTTGCAGGTTTTAGGACCACAGTCACTAAAAACTTATTCAGATTGGCTCACCAACCTGGAGGACCAAGGCAGTGTGTCAGGGCTGCAAAACATGTGGCAGAGGAAGGCTACAGGACCCCAGTCACAACCAGGAGTGCCCCAGCTTCTGGGCCCCAGACCTGGCCACCTGGGCTGCCCCAGGGGCTTGAGACAGGGCAAGGACTCTACCATACTGTGGAAGACACCTCCCTCTTGACAGCTTCCTAGTTGCAAGAAAGTAAAGGAGCCGTTTTCCTACTGCCACGACCAGAGCGCATGATCGAGGGTGCAATTCTCACAGGAGGGGAAGGGGGAACAGGAATAAGACACGTAAAATGACACGCTTTCACCCCCTGGTCCTTGCAGGGATGCTGCAGGCAAATACCTGCCACTCCCGGGAAACAATCTTGTGGATTTGTCTATGAATATCATAGTTGAGCAAATTTCAGCTGTGGGAGGAACGCAAGGAATGCATTAGGAGATAAAACCGTACTTTTGGCTGTGAGTCAGCATAAGGCCAACGTACACTACAGCTCATCAGAATTATTCTGCTGTTGATGTGTTTCTCCCTTCTGTTTGAAAGGGGAAATTGTGAGTAGCATTTTCCCAGCATTGCTCCCACCTCGTTGCCACCTTCTTCCCCTCAGCAAATACTGTGTCCCACTACATATGCACGCACAGGGACTTGCACATGGATGCTGGTGGTCTGCAGCGCAGCGGTGCTGCCGCACAGCTCAGTTATAGATGTCCCTGCAGGAACCATCTGGCTCTTGGCTGAATTAATGCCTTTCTGACCCTGATCTGCTGTGTCCTCTAGGAGTTTTTTTTCATTATCTGACAAGAGCTGAAAATGAACCGTAAGCATTTTAAGACCTTACATAGCATTTCCCTTTTTTTTCCCCCTTCCTATGCATTTAATTACTTTCCACAATCCAGAGATTTGTGCCTATAATAAGCCACAGGCCCTCGGTTAGCGTGAATCAGTGGTGCTCAATTTAGAGGCCAAAAAACCCCCCTCTAATGAGCAGGTATCCTAACAGCATTGTAACTCTCAGCATGGTATAATGTGTTAAGTATGTCCTGGACATATTTCAAGTAATGTTTAACCAGCAGCTCATGCGTAAGTGACAGAATTGTGTGCTACAGGTGTTATTAAGGGGCAGGTATACTGAATTCACTCAGTAAATTCACTAAATTTTACAGAGATGCTGGAAGACTTTGGACAGCTTCTCTTCCTCAAGGGATGCGAGGTGAGTGCTTGTTTGCTATTACCTATATTTCTGACAGGAACCTCGTACATCTGGTAGCAATGGGGTTGTTTTTTCTGAGATGCCTTCACCCGAGAAGAAGTCGGCGCTAGGGAAGTGCAGGCTGAACGGAAAGGCGCGATATGCCTGCTGTAGAGCTACTCACTCAGGAGTCGCTCTGTCGGCTTGTTTCCCGCTGGTTTGGTTTTTTTTTTCCTCCCCTACGACAACCGCTACAAACATCTTTACAGTAGGGACGAGGCCGGTGA
>NW_008824035.1:6888606-6933243 GCF_000699105.1 Pygoscelis adeliae
GGGGGCTGTTTGTTTTGTTCTAAGGAGTTATGCAAGCATAGCTGTAAAGAATAAATTAAAAGCGCAGGTTCCAGCACCGGCTGCAGGAGAGAGGTTTTGATTGTCTTCTGTGCATTATAGATGAAATGCTTTTCATACGCTGAACTCCGCCGTGGATTGTCTCATTGCTGTGCATTCAGAACTTCATAAAAAGTAGGAAGTCAAGATGAAGAGCAGGGTGACACAAGTAAATGTAAGTGTTCTTAAACCTAAGTTGTGGGGTTTGATTATTCCCTTATTGCTGGTGATTAGGTTTGCAGTTGATGTTGTGTTAAATAAAACTCCCTGAATGTAAAGCAAACAATATCCATAATTGACAGCAGCTGTTTACAAGAGAAATATTACTATGAAGTCGGTGAATTACTGTTGTCTCTAATGCTTGTTGTCCTAACAGTGGCAGTTCTGAACGTTATTAGCATGTAATGACATAAAGTAATTGGTGAAAAGTGACTGAATGAATGATGGCTCAACAAAGAACATAAGCACATGGAGGAATGGGGAAAAGAGGTGTTGAAAAATCAACAGTGATGTTAAAATGAAAAGATAAAGGGGCAGGAAGTAGCAGTTAATGTGGCAACTGTATTTCTTACTGTGAAGGGTAAAGCTTTCCCTTTTAAAAGCTGTGTGGTACATTTCTGAATGGATGGGAATGATTTTTAGGAATGCAAGAGGAAAAGTGGGTTTAAAATTACTCCTCTAAAATGGTGGTTTAGAAATGCCATGTTTGTAAAGTACACTACAATTGGGACAGGTTAGCAGAGCAATACTCTTCTGATGCGCTGTCTCAGATCTATAGTTTTTCTCTGCCTGTGTTTCTAGAGTTCAGCCCTGCATAGGCTTCTTCACTCTTTTGGTTCCAACTTTTCTGATTGAAGTGTTTTTTAATAGGGATGCTTGAGGGACAGGTTTGATACCTTCTCATGTTTTCCCAATCTGGTGGTTATGGTAGTGCTCCCTCATCTGTCAAAATAAGCCAGTTGGCGAAAGCACACTGTTTGGACACTTTCCATTAATAATTTTGATCAAAATGGACAAGGAAGAAGGCTAACTTATGGCAGAAAGCCTGGTCACAAAGAGCTGAGGGTGACAAGTTCTTCAGCAAACATAGCTCCTTTTGCAAGAGACATGAGAACTGCCAAATAGAGACATCTGTATCATTGTTTTATTTCTGTGAACATGTGCCTTTTTTGGTCTGCTTGGGCAAAGGTAGATGATGTGGAACTCATGAGAATGGATCATCCTAAAAAGGCCCACCTCTTCCCATCTGCTAAATATTATTCAAATACAGTAACTGTTCTGTGTTTTTCAAAGACTTCTATTACCAGTTTCTTGGAAGCTTAGGATATGGTCTTGCATTTTATTATTTTGGGAAAAAAAGCCCAACAACTTAAGGACTCTTTTTAACCTTGAATTATTTCAGTGATCTGCTACATGGTATAGTCCCACAAATGAGTATTGAAAGGGGAAGAAGACCATGGTGAAAGTATGGGAATTTCTTGTACTAGCTTTGTCATCAAAGGTAATGTTACTCTGGAATTAAATTGCCAGATGGATGTTCTTTTGTAGGGATGCATACACCCGGTAAATAATGCAATGCATTTGGTTTATACTATTGTCTTGGTTCAGGCAAGATAATATTGGGAATAATTTTAGCACAGTGTTAGAAATGTACCCTGGAGAAGACTATATTCTAGGATATGTTATAGCCGCCTGAAAAGTATAAATATGTATATTTACATGTATATACACACCAGTTTGAGTGATAGCAAGTCAGTATCATCGGTCTATTGATAGGATGATGCTCATAATTTTTGTGTTGCTATTATTTCTTTAGGAAGCCTCAGTCAATGTTGATTTTACTTGCACAGCTCATTGTAAACACCACACTTGCCATTTAGTAAAGATACTTTTCTTTCTAATTAAGTTTTTGGAGATCGTTGGGTGTTATTGCCCATCGGGGTCTACTTATGTGCTGGTTTTGGCTGGGGTAGAGTTAATTTTCTCCACAGCGGCTAGTGTGGGGCTATGTTTTGGATTTGTGCTGGAAACAGTGTTGATAACACAGGGATGTTTTCGTTACTGCTGAGCAGTGCTTACACAGAGTCGAGGCCTTTTCTGCCTCTCACCCCACCCCACCAGCGAGTAGGCTGGGGGTGCACAAGAAGCTGGGAGGGGACACAGCCGGGACAGCTGACCCCAGCTGACCAAAGGGATATTTCATGCCATATGATGTCATGCTCAGCATATAAAGCTGGGGGAAGAAGAAGGAAGGGGACAATGTTTGGAATTATGGCATTTGCCTTCCCAAGTAACTGTTAGGTGTGATGGAGCCCTGCTTTCGTGGAGATGGCTGAACACCTGCCTGCTGATGGGAAGCAGTGAATGAATTCCTTGTTTTGCTTTGCTTGTGTGCACGATTTTTGCTTTATTTGTTAAACTGTCTTTATCTCAACCCACGAGTTTTCTCACTTTTACCCTCTGATTATCTCCCCCATCACCCTGTGGGGGGAGTGAGCGAGTGGCTGTGTGGTGCTTAGTTGTTGGCAGGGGTTAAACCATGACAGCTTATGAAGAAGGTGGTTAGTAGAATACAATGCCAACAGTTTTAACTGGGTTCTTTAGTGGGGCAAAAACTAGTGTGCCAGCATGTAATGGATAGAATGCCACTGCAACAAATGAGATGAATATTTCTGCAAAAAGTTCAGTCAAGGTGCATAAGCAAGTCCTTGTGATGAGTTTCTGCATCAAGGTGAAGTATTACCTATTTCACAGCTGATCACTGGCTGATAACATAAGATTGTGGTTCTGAAAAATCATAGAATCATAGAATCATTAAGGTTGGAAGAGACCTCTAAGATCATCAAGTCCAACTGTCAACCCAACACCACCATGCCCACTAAACCATGTCCCTAAGCGCCTCATCTACACGTCTTTTAAATACCTCCAGGGATGGTGACTCAACCCCTTCCCTGGCCAGCCTGTTCCAATCTTTAACCACTCTTTCAGTAAAGACATTTTTCCTCACGTCCAATCTAAACCTCCACTGGCGCAACTTGAGGCCATTTCCTCTCATCCTATCGCCAGTTACTTGGGAGAAGAGACCGACATCCACCTCGCTACAGCCTCCTTTCAGGTAGTTGTAGAGAGCAATGAGGTCTCCCCTGAGCCTCCTTTTCTCCAGGCTAAACAACCCCGGTTCCCTCAGCTGCTCCTCATAAGACTTCTTCTCCAGACCCCTCACCAGCCTCGTTGCCCTTCTCTGGACACACTCCAGCACCTCGACGTCCTTCTTGTAGTGAGGGTCCCAAAACTGAACACAGTATTCGAGGTGCGGCCTCACCAGTGCCGAGTACAGGGGCACGATCACTTCCCTGCTCCTGCTGGCCACACTATTTCTGATACAGGCCAGGATGCCATTGGCCTTCTTGGCCACCTGGGCACACTGCCGGCTCATGTTCAGCCGGCTGTCAACCAGCACCCCCAGGTCCTTTTCCGTCAGGCAGCTTTCCAGCCACTCTTCCCCAAGCCTGTAGCGCTGCATGGGGTTGTTGTGGCCGAAGTGCAGGACCTGGCACTTGGCCTTGGCCCATCAGTCCAGCCTGTCCAGGTCCCTCTGCAGAGCCTTCCTACCCTCGAGCAGATCAACACTGCGGCCCAACTTGGTGTCGTCTGCAAACTTACTGAGGGTGCACTCGATCCCCTCGTCCAGATCATTGATAAAGATATTGAACAAGACCAGCCCCAAAACTGAGCCCTGGGGAACACTCTTGTGACCGGCCGCCAACTGGATTTAACTCCATTCACCACAAATATTATCATATTCACCACAATATTATCATAAATAATATTTTAAGGGAAGAGAGGGCCCTTACAATGAAAGTATGGAAGTCAGAAAAGCTGCTGCTTAGCTGTACCAAAGTAGTTTTTCAACATCTTGATGAGGTCAGTGCCTTTCTATGTGTGTTGTAGATGCTGTCAGACTCCAATTTTTGTGTGTGACTCCATAATTCTATGTCATGGTTCAGACCACAGAATTTACTGTAAACTATTTAAGTGTTTATCGCTTAAACAATCCTACAAACTTACATTTCAAAAATCCAGAATTAAATTTACTTCCAGGATCTGTCAAGTGGAACAGTGTAACTTAGATGTTTATAATGTATAAAGCTAGGAATAACTCATGAGAAAATAAATCATGGTTAGTGAAAAGGAGGAAGGTAAGGAAAAATTATGCAATAAAGGGGATCTTTAGGAGAGAAGAAAAGACACTCTTCAAACAAGAAGTGGTAGAATTCTGTTAATGGTATTGCATGTGATGCAACAAACTGTAAAATGGCATATTGAAGAAGGGGGCAGGAAAGGCAAACCAAAGGCCTATCTATTCTAATCTCCAGCAGTAATCAATAGCAGATGCCTTGAAACGTTTAGGAACAGGGCAACCAAAAAAGTACTCAACCCACATACTCTCCCAGTGTCTGCCTATTTGCAGCTTCCTGAGCCAGATAATTTCTTCAGTAACCCATGTGAATTTTTCTTCAGTGTTTGTCCAGTCTCTTGAACGCATGTAAGCATTTGGCATCTGTAGCATCCTGTGGCAGGGAGTCCAGCTGCTTAACTACTTATTTAGAACCAGCTCTCCTTGTCATAACTGACTGCCATCAGCTTTCTTTGATGACCCTTACTTCTTGTGAAGGAGTAAGGAACCCAAGACATGGAATGCTTTGATCTCAAGATATATGTGCTTACAGTAATTAACATATGTTGGAGCTTGATTTTTTTTCTTTGTTTTCTTAAAGCATGGTTCCAGTTACGAAAGGAAGGAAAACTACAGTTCACGCCAAAGAAGTTTGTCTCCAGAGGACAGGTAGAATGATTGATTTTTATATCCTACAATTCTGTATATACAACTCACATAGTGAGTTAGCTATGTTTAAAAAAAACAAAACAAAACAGGTTCTGTTTCTTTTTTAATGTTACCATAAGTAAGCAGTGAAAAATAAGTGTAGGTTTAATAAAATACTTGAACATCAATATAGCAGTAGTTAAATAGATTTGTTATTAAAACTAAATCTTTAAAAAATCCTTAGCATTCAGTTAAATTGCCATGGGACTTGAAAATGGAAATTAGATGCCAGCTTTTTGCTTGGGCTCGCATATTGCTGATACCACAATTGTCACTTTAGAGCAAGATTATTGATGCCAGCAGGAGGTGGAGAAATATCATTTCAAGTGCAATCTACCAAGGCATGAGATGAACCCGTTTACTTTTATTTTTATATTTTAATTGGAATTAAACCTCTTGTACTAAACACAATATCATTTTTTTCTAATAGTGTCTATTCTGTTTCATGCTACACGGGCAAAAGTAGGTGGAACAAATGAATGCATATGTTCCAAGCAATGCACAGTGCTGAATTTACCTTTGGTATTTGATGTTCTTACCATTTAGCATTTAAGTTCTAGGAGGAGCTTCCTTTTACAGTGCTTCTCTTGATTTTTGATTATTTTTTGCTGACAACAAATTATTGTAAGAGGAGCATCTTCTATTTGAATGATGTGTATATTGAAACTCAGGTTGCAGAAGTGGAACAGTTAGTATATGTGTAACATTGTGTTGCAAGTAAATATTAATAGCATTGCTTTTCTAATCCTATTACTAAGAATTTTATGTCTTGGGTTGCAAGTAGGGATACAGAGCGTGACAGGACTCCATCTCCCAGAAAGAGAAGGTACTCTGATGACAGCAGATATGATCAGGAATATTCAAGAAGGGAATACTATGATGACAGAACTTCAGAAGGAAGGTGAGTATCAAGCCCTTTCTTAATCAGTAATAAAATAATCATTTTAGAGTAATACGTGAAAACTTTTCATGAACCCTTGGGTGTTTTGTGGTTGGTTTTTTTTTTTTTAGAAGGATGGAAAGGGGGAGAGAGAGGCATCATGAGAAATGGGAGGAGAGAGAATCTGATCGAAGGAAGCAGAGAAGATACTCATCACCTGATCGTAGGAGTCCAGAGAGGTCGACAGTCCAGAGCTCAGTTGCTCATGACGAGACCACTTCAAAGAAGAAGAAAGAAGAAGTGGATCCAATCCTTACTCGCACAGGTGGTGCGTATATTCCACCTGCCAAGCTCAGGATGATGCAAGAGCAAATCACTGATAAAAATAGGTGAGTCGAAAGTAACATATTAGAATTTTTACTGAAAAGTAAAACAGTAAAGGGTTTATAGTGAATATTGGCGAAAATAGGATACATTTTGAGGGCTGTGATCATTCCTTTGAGGGTATATTTTTATCAGAAGAAAGGTAGAAGAATCAGATTATGACTGTACCTGCTTCTGCTGCAAAGTGCAAATGGAAAAGTGGGATACAGAACATAACGAGGGTTTTTTTAGAATATCTTAGAAAAACTGAACATAGTGGGTTATACCATATCTGCGAAGAATTACATTTTGATATATCATGTTGGTTCAGTGATTTCCTAGTAGTTAAATGTATAACTGTGAACTAGTCTTCAAATTTATGCAGTGATTATTTTCTTACCTATTTTACTTATTACAACTTAAATTCACGTTTTCATATTTATATAAAAATTCACTCGGTGCTACCTCAAATTCGTGCATCAATAATTTGTGATACCTTTGTAATAGTTTGGCATATCAGAGGATGAGTTGGGAAGCCTTGAAGAAGTCGATCAATGGCCTTGTCAATAAAGTGAACGTTTCTAATATAGAAAATATCATTCATGAGCTCCTTCAGGAAAATATTGTTCGGGGAAGGTAAGTCTTAGTATTTTAAAACAATTCTTTTGCTTTCCTGCTAATATGTGTACTGTTCATGTGTACATCACTGTGTGCTATGTGTAGTGTATGGATGCTAGTCAGATTTGAAAATTAACCTTAGGCTATATTGTCCTATGCAGAGTAGTCCCCTACTTGGGGAAGGGGCCAGCAGGGAAGGGATTGTGTGCTTGGAGAAAGAGGAGTGCAACAGATAGTATATGTTTCCTTTTCTTGAAGGTTTTGCCTACGTATTTTACTTGAATGACTTGGAATTTACAGTGTCTCTGTCTATTTACTTTTGTATTCCGCAATTTTTTTCTGTGGGACAAATAATATCTGTAGCCAGTATTTAGCAACACAAGTTTTACTACAGTTATCTGGCTGAATTGTTTATTGTTGTAATGTAGAGAAAAGATTATTATGTTATTTGAGCTCAGTACTAAGTCATGGTGACTGCAAGTACTGTATGATGACTCTCCTTGCTTTAATTTTGATGTCAATAGAGGTTAAATATGCTAGTTGAAAGGAGTATGGCTTTCTTGGATTGGCTACCATTTAAACAAACAAAGCCAAACTACCACCAACAAAAAAAGCCTCTGAACAAAATATCCAGAAATAATTCTGTTACATTTCAAGCAGATAGCAACACTTTTTCTGTCACAACTTAATCAGTGTTATTTCAGGAGGTTATAGCTAAGGAATGTGTTGCTTTCATGTATGTCATACCTGATGGGAAGATCAGAATCCTGCAAATAGCATAAAAATAACAGAAGAGAGTTAAGTAAAATCTAGAGAGTGAGCAAGTAGTTCCCAAATGTGATTGCTGTTGAAAGTAATAATGACGTCTCGAACAGTCTGTGGTAGAACTGCTTTTTACTTGCCTGCATTTCATGTCCCCAAAACTTAATTTTCATACAAGCAGTAATATTTTAGTTTAAAAATGAGCTTATTGAGTATTTTTAGAATACACTTGTCTCTGGAAGTTTTGTGTGTGGCTTATAAGCTTATTAACTTCAAAATAATGTAGATGGAAAGTGGCACCATTTCCCTTCTTCTTACACTTAATTTTGACTTCCAAATTTGCACAAAGGTGTGTATAAATGTAATGACATGAAGTTTTACCTAGCTGTAAAGTGCTTTTCTGAGTTTTCTAACTAGAGGGTAAATAGGATCTGAACCAGACCAGTTTCAGTTTGTAAATGAGAAGGAACTAATAGTTTCAAAATGAAATATTCTGTTTCTGTGCACTAGTATGAAATGAGTTCTATTCCATTTGTCAACTCCAGAGTAAGTAGGAATAAGGTCCTGACGCAGTTTGTGTTTAGTACCATGTAGGAGGTTTTTTGGAAGACTTCAATAGATCACGGGGAAGATAGAGTTGGATACTAGTGCACACTTTGAAGATTCACGTTTGGAGGGCTTTTTTTTTTGCCTCACCGATTTGTAATGGACTAATACAGCAAAAGTCAAATTCTATGTGCGAAAGCATTAGAAAAAGCAAAACTGAGAGGGGGAAGAAGTCTCAGATTCTTTTTAGACTTTAGTCTTGATATAAATGTAAGAGAGACTGTTAGTACAATAGAAGAGCTATTATCTCATGAGCCCTGTGTTTACATTCATTTAGGCTCTAAGTAGTAGTCTTTTACAATCAGTTCTCAGTTCCAAAACATAATAATTATGTTGAAAATACGCAGTTTCATTTGAGAAAAGCATTGAAAAGCATTACTTTGTCCATTCTGGTTTTACTGAACATTCAGTTTTGTTACTGCTAGGTAGCTCTTTATTGTTAGGGACCTTCTATGGAAATGTAATTTTTATTTCTTAGAAGTTTGTTTTGCTTGTTTAAGTTATCATTATACTAGAACACAATTCTGTGTTTTTCATAAATAGTTGCAGATCAGATGTTTTTTTGGTCACAAACAAGATTTTGTTTTTTCAGCCGAGGAAAAGAAGCAACACAATCATACAAATTTCAAAGCTAAGAAGAGCCTGCATTGGGGTTAAAAAGGGATAATTGCAGGATATAAGATGAAGACTTTTTATGTGCTTATTTTCAAATGTAGTTCTAATAGGAACAGTATTTAATGAAAGATAAGGTATCATTTTAAGAATTTTTTTGGCTCAGACACATTTGAGCAGCACATTTTGCAAAACTCCATTTGTGGCATGATAAACAACGGTTTGAAAATGACCATCTAGTATCTTCTAACTATTCCAACTGTGTGATACTATTCTATGTGTTATGTACTGAATAAAAACATCAAAGGTTTTGTTACCAGAAAAACCTTAAACTTAATGTATTTTTACAGGGGATTGCTGTCTAGATCCATTTTGCAAGCTCAGAGTGCCTCTCCAATTTTTACCCATGTTTATGCAGCTCTTGTGGCAATTATCAATTCTAAGTTTCCAAATATTGGTGAATTGATTCTCAAGAGGTTGATACTAAATTTTCGCAAAGGATATCGCAGAAATGATAAGGTATGTAAAATGTGAAGCAGCAACATGCTGAAACTTGTAATTCTGCTGCGTTAACCTTGTATCAAGTGTGTTCAAATTACATACTTCTAAGGAACACAACCAAGACCTGTGGGTCGGGACCTCTCATTAGTACATTAGGTATAGTAGTATTAGAGTACCATGAAAGCTTGACAACCTATTCTGAGTTGTTACTGTGATTAGTTTTTTTTAAGTGCGTACAGTCCTAACTGTGAACAACTATCAGTATCCCAAAATAGTTAGTTTCATGACTTAATTTGATTGAGATGCACAAATTTTAGTAAGTAGATTTTTTTTCTTCCATATAAGCTGTGTTAAAATTTCCTATTTTATTTGTTTTGCAGCAACTCTGTCTAACGTCTTCAAAGTTTGTTGCACATTTGATGAATCAGAACGTGGTATGTTACTTCATGTTTCTACTTAATCCAAACCCTATGTGGCTATTTCTTTAGTTTCAAGACTGCAGTAGCCTAAGTGAAGATGCTCTCCCTGTTCTAAAGGTTACTGAAAATCTGAGTTCAGGTGTCCTTTTAATGCCTGCTGTAAGTTGTTAGGACCTTTTCTAAAAAGACATTGGTAATTGCCTATGCAGTTATCATTGCTTACCATTGCACTTATACTCCAGGGCTTCCCCAGACTTCGTAAATACGTTTGAGTTAGTATTCAGGCAAATCTTGATGCAAAGCAAGCTTCACCTGAGGCTCTGTCCCACAGATCTTAAACAGAGTTTTCTTGCCACACTGTCTTCTGACTTCTGTGTAGGCAGAACTAGACTGTTGCATCTAAATCAAATTTGTATCCAGCTCTATGCCACTTTTTTATGTGTTAAATTGGAGTATCCTGATTTCTAAATAATGGCAAGAAGCAGTGTTTCAGGCATGCATTGGCAATATACAGCATTTTAGTAAAGAGGAAACTAATCTGAGATGTGCCATTTGCTTACATGCCTGATCCTGGAAGACCTGATTTAATTATAGGCACAGTGCACTTAGAACTAGTTTCTGTAACATGAGTGCTGTTTTATTTGCTTCTTGGAAATGCATTCTATCTTTTTCTTAATGGCAAAATGTTTTTCATTGCTTGCTTTTTCATTTCAATAGCATAGTCACGTTCACTACAAAGTTGGTGTAAATACAGGTGGTAAAATTGTATTTGAAATTTTTACTTCCTCTTAATTAGCTTTGTCCCACTACTGTTGCCTAGTGTGTGTGATTAAACAAGTGTGTTGTGGCATCCTCAAAGGCTGGACTGCTCCGTCAATTAAATCACTGTAATAATAGTGTAACATGGTACATTCTAATTCTTTACTGATATTCTTTCCATAGGCTCATGAGGTTTTATGTTTGGAAATGCTCACTTTGCTTCTTGAAAGGCCTACTGATGACAGTATTGAAGTAGCAATTGGATTTATTAAAGAGAGTGGGCTCAAATTAACAGAAGTTTCTCCTAGAGGTATTAATGGTAAGTATAATTAGCCAGACCACTTGTCTTTTTGGTGTTTGTATTAGTAAGTCCTTTTCATATTTACATTTCTGGTTTTTTTCAAAGCAATCTTTGACCGTCTTCGACACATTCTGCATGAATCTAAAATTGATATGCGTGTTCAGTATATGATAGAAGTCATGTTTGCTGTACGGAAGGATGGCTTCAAGGATCATCCCATCATTCCAGAGGGATTAGATCTAGTGGAAGAGGAGGATCAGTTTACTCATATGTTGCCGTTAGAAGATGACTACAACCCAGAGGATGTTCTTAGTAAGTTAGAAACGGAAGATAATTCTATGACTGCATTCCCCGTGAAAACAAATTTAAGATTAAATATTCATTGTTTTCTTCATTTTGTATTTTAAATAAAGATTCTCTTTTATTTTAAAGATGTTTTCAAGATGGATCCGAACTTTATGGAAAATGAAGAGAAATACAAAATGCTGAAGAAAGGTAGGGGGGTGTGTGTATACGTGTTTTATATATAATATTTATAAAATATTTATATAAACACTTATTTATAGGGCATTTACTTATCCAACTATTCTTACCAACCTTTATTTAACAGTGGGTGATATTTGTGTCCCAGATAACTGTCTTGCAGTTCATCATAGACCTTTCCAATGTATTCCTGCTATTTTCTTCAGTGCTGTTTCTCCAGCTATGTTTTCATTTGGTTATGATACACCTGTTTTTTTTGGCTCTGCCGCATTCTCCACCTTAGACACCCTTCCACTCTTAGGTGTTGGATCAGGTTTTTTTGGTAATGAAACTACTGTGGTCTGTATTCCTTTAATCTGGGATACTGCTCTTTCAGAAATTCTTGATGAAGGTGACAGTGAATCTGAAGCAGATCAAGAGGCTGGAAGTAGTGAGGAAGATGAAGAAGAGGATGAAGAGGAGGATGAAGATGGTAAGTGTATGACTGGCACCTTACTAGTGATTGTTTGGTTGTAGATTGGCACCTTACTAGTGATTGTTTGGTTGTAGATGAAACAGGAAAAAGCTTAACTTGTTACACGTTTTGCAAAACTAAGAATGTTCAAATGTTAAGGGATGTTTTAATCTTAAATTATTTCAGAACTAAGTGTTTACTAGCAAATAGGATAAAAGTAATGGTCTAAAAGGAAGCATTCAGCACAGGCAGAAAATGAAAGGCAACTTTGCCTGATTGTTCTTGACTATACCAGCTTCATGTGAGAAAAGCCTTGCAAACATAAGACATTAAAAATAATGAACAGGAAAACACTTCTTTAAAAACTAGCAAAGGCAACCTTTGTGGACACTTTCTAGTGCTCTATCATATTTTTAAGTCACTTTCAAAATCAGAATGGGTTTTCTTACAACTGTATTTACATCCTCTATATCTCTCTCAGTTCAGTTCAGCCCCCTTTCTTGATCTTTAGTGGAAACAGACAGCGTTTACGCATTTTCAAAGAAGGTATTTGATTCCCAGGAAAAAAAATTGATGGATAAGCGTAACTGAAATGTTTGTGCAGACTGTGTGAGTAATTGAAAAGCCAGCCAAGTCTGATTCTTGTAGAATACCAGGAATTAATTTCCTCACCAGTTTGCTGGAGTATTTCACAGAAGAGCAGAGCTTCCAGGCTGATGGAAAGTATGAGAATTCACATAACTTTTCATCGTTTATTGCTGTTGCCAAACTTCAAAAGAATGAAGGAATAGTGAATATCTTATGAAGGTGTTCCCAGAATGGTTGTAGTTTGGAGTGGATTTTTCTACACTTGCTCCAGGACAAAACAGAACTTTGCAGAATGCTGTAACATAGATCCTACACACTACAGAAACACAGAATTTCCTGTTAAAATCAGGGAGGCTACATTGTATAGTTAAAATATGCAGAAAATACCTTGCTAATAATGTAGACAAGAAATGTTAAACCCAGAGGTTGCAGTGGCTAAGTCACGTGAAAGATCTTTAAAAGGGGAGTTATCCTCTTAAAACTGTATCTCTAAATATTTACTTGTTAGTTACAGATGAGGCAAATACTGATTTTTATTTTTTTTCCTTCTCTGTAAAAATAAATTTAAAAGAATACATAAACCTGCTAAACAGTCCTAAATATTTCTAGAAGAATTATTATATAGTGTGCTACAGACTTAGTAAATAGAGCTGTTCTGAGAGATTACATATATCTGCCTTAATGTTTACAAAACCATGTTTTTCTTTCCCAGGTCAGAAAGTTACTGTCCATGACAAAACAGAAATTAACCTGGTCTCCTTCCGTCGTACAATTTATCTTGCTATTCAGTCAAGGTAAATAAATATAATTTGTACACATATGAGTGTAGTTCTTTTGAAATGGCTGAACTGGAATTCTTTCTTTTCAAATTCTTTTTTTAGTGTGCAATTTTTTAAAAAAAAAAAAAGGAAGTGTTCTTTATGGAGCCTGACCTAATTGTATAGTATACAGCAGACTATTTTGACAAATAGGTATGCAAATTCTCATTCTGAGAAAAATCCTGTTTCAAAATGTTTGAGGAATGCACTGGGACTTTTCTATGAGGATTGCATTTGTAAATTTTTATTATATTTGTAATCAAAATTTTCTGAGTGAACGAAAGTCAGCGATCTTCAGTTTATACAGCATCTTAAGAATTTCTGAAGAAAATATGTGACACGCTTGAAGTAGAGATGATGTAGAGTTTCTCCACTTCTGAGAGTAAGGAGTTCTGCAGTGTGGTACTCTTTAGGCCTGTTGCCATCTGCATTGTTTGGAAAATAAGTATACAGATACCAACCCTGAAGTGTACTGTATTTGTACTCATCTTGAGAATGAAATCCCCTTGCAGTACATGGCACAAATAATCAAAACATGATGGTATAACTCCTGTGTTGCCTGGGTAAAAGGAGAGATTCATCTGTTGCATTCCACTCAATTCCATCGTTAGAAGTACACATGGCCCACAATATTCTGCAGGTCTGAACCTGCATGAGGAGTGACATAATGTAGTTGTGGTATTGATCGTTAGACATATGAATTAATACCATGCTGAGATGTATGAAAAGCTCTTAAATTTCTCGAAGTTACTGTTCAGTGCTTTTTTGCCATACTTAAGTTTGTTGATCTTATACTTGGGTGGGGGGAGGTACTTACTGGTAGCTAAAGTCTCTCAATATGCAAGAACGGGAGTGCAAAGAGAAGAGTGTGGTATATACTGGTTTTGGAGCTTATGTACAGTGCTTGCATTTCAGTGTGTTTCAGGGTGTGCAAAATGAGCTCACATGTTTGTGTTTTGCTAAGTTTTGTAAGATGATGTAATAGTAATAATGATACGAGTCATCTTGTTTTCAGATTGTCTGCAAATGACTTTGGATTAATTTTCAGATATGAACTCATGAAATAAAAAATGTTTATTAAAAAAACAAACAAAAAACCCAACAAAACAAACAGCTTTCTGAATGTTAATGAGATACTTTATTTCAAAGCAGTTGAAGTTTCAGCACCAACAATCAATATAATTCTGAAATGTTTTTAGCGTAATGTATGTTGCACAAATAATAAGTATTTTTTCTATTGTTGCAGCTTAGACTTTGAAGAATGTGCTCACAAACTGCTGAAGATGGACTTTCCCGAAAGTCAGACTGTGAGCCTTGCTTCTTACTCTTTTTTTTTTGTTAACAATATTAAGAAATAGTGCTATGGTAGTATCTAGAATCCTTACTCTTGTCCTGGGACCTAGTTTGTATAACAAGCAGATGAACGAGTGATTCCTTAGAGCTGCTGTTCCCTAAAATGAGTCTTACAATCTTTAGAGCAAATAGGCTGACACATATTCCATAAGATATTTGTCTTATGCAATTGCTTCTTTCTGTCAAGCAGCTCAAATGTTTGCTCATAGCCTGTTTGAAAAGGTTTGTTGCTTGGACTGTTGAAACACTTACCCTATGACAAAATTACTGTGGCATGGCAGTCATTCTCAGAGCTCTGTCTCTGAAAGAACTCAGAGTTGAAGATCATATTTGCAGGCAGCTGTAGACTTTATCAGTGGGGCTTGAAATTTAGCATAGTGCTAAAAGAATGTGTTGTTTTGTTGCTTTCACAGTCCTTTTGGATTAATAGTGTATTGAATTAAAGCAGTTGTAAGTATGATTGCTTTGTTGTAATCTTGGAGATCATCAGACAAAATCTGTTTTGTCTTCAGACACTCTTTGTAAGATCAATACAATTGGTATGTTTTCAAGTAAAGGAAACTCCTTCAGCTAGTACTTATACTAGATCCTGGTAGAATGTAAATACCCATCTAATTTTATAAACAGCTTTTCAGTCAGCTGTAAGCTATCATAATGAGTTGCACTTGACAGAGCTGTTAATTTTCTTGTGGCTTTAATTATCACTATAGTCTGTTTTACTTGAAACAATATGTGTAGAAGTAACCTTATTAGTGTAATAGTAACTAGTAAGTGGAGATCTGGGCTACAGTTAAGTGTTCTTTGAAAACTTGGTTTAATCTAGTAATCAGAAAATGGTTTGCGTATTATTTTTTCAGTTCTTGTACTATTTTGTTACTAAGCAATTTACATGGAAGTAAACTAAGAACTCAGATGATTGTGTATCTTTTTAGCTAATTCTTTAATTATGTGCATGAAGTGCAATACTAAGCATGTATAGGATTATGATTCCCAGTGAAGCATAACCTGAAGAATTCTAAAGAAAAAAACCCTGTTTTCCAGCATATCAATTCAGCTATAAAGAATAGAGAGAACAATCTAGAATATATGTGCTAGATCATACAGTGGAGATATAATTTGTGTAACACTGCTTGTTAGGTAACTGCTCGGAGAACTACTCAACTGTTAGTATTTAATACCGTTGGAGTCTCTGTCAACTACAAACTATTCTGTGGGCAAGATCTACTCGGAAAAAATAAATTTAATGGGGGAAGGAAAAAAACAACCCCAAAAAACAACTTATTAGTCAGAATCTTAGGTGCATAAAAGTAGATTTTCTTTCACCACTTTATTTGGGTTTTTTTGAGATTTGGCTTAATATTTGCTGCCAGGTTATTTTCTTTTGCTTTCTGTGAATCCTCTGCTTGCTGCAGATCAAAATAACCAGACATACACAGATGAATTTAAGGTGCTACTTTTCATATACTTTATGGGGTGCTAATTTACTGAATATTAATCTTTTTATATTACATAATCCTGTGAAGGGCTTTACTTCTGTCTCAGCTTTGAGAAACTATATTTCCCCTATCAATCACAGATTAAAAATACATGAATGTTACTGTATGCAAAAATAAATGTGCAAACATGTTTGGTTTTCCTGTTGCACTGCAAACACAAAAATTGTTACTCCTAATTTTGTAGGAGAGCTCTCAGAGCAACTCCCAGGTCTAGTTTTGAGACTTAAAGTGTGGGTAAATTGAATATATATGGAACTGTTGGGAATCAATTAAATACAATGCTAACTAATTTAGAGTACAGTAGCTTTATGACCAGCAGCACTATAATCTCTGAAATGTTGCTACTGACTTTCATGTCTCTTTAGAGAACAAATGATTGGAGAAGACAAAATACAATATCCTACTAGCTGTCTAGTCAAGTCTCTAGACAATATTACTTTGTTCCCTTAACATCTTATTCCAACAGATCCTTTCCTATCACTTTGTGCTTTGGAAAATGTGTAAAATTCACTAAGCATCAGTTTTCAATATTAAAATGTATAGCATTCTTTGAAAACTACTACATTCAGATGAATAAAAATTTATGTATTTGAATATTACAGTTTGTGGTACTTAGATAATTTATTTTGGTTAGCACACCACCCTATTAAAAAAAAAAAAGAATCCAAGGTGATGTAATTATGATCCAGCTGCAGTTGCCATGAATGAGATGCTTTTAAAATAAATGCAGAAGTGTTATTTTTGGCATTTTATGTGCGTGTGCAAGTATGTATCTATCTAAAGAGATAAAAATAAATTAGTACCAACCTATGATTCACTACTAGTTGTAGGAATTACTACAATTCAAGATTCAAAACTGCTGTAAAACTGCATCATCTTATCACATGAGGCATCTTCTTTGTGCTGATTTTCTTTTTTCCCTAATAATCATTATTACTTTTCACCTCACCTTAATCAAAGATGTGAGAGCTTTGACTTGCTCATTGTATAGATTTATAGCTCCTAAGGAGTGTTTATGGGGGCAAAAAGAAAATAATGAGGTTTCCTGATCAGTGTGAGAGCAGAAAGAACAACCAGATACAGACAATAAAATTATTCAGGGATTTATGGGGCTCGAGTCTGTCCATGTGGATAAAAAACTGAATGCACTCAGCAGAAATTTCTGATTGAATTAACTGCCAGTTTCTAAACAAGAAAAATCATCTTTTATTCTTTCAAGTTAATAACTTCTGATTGAAGCCGTTAGTGAATTGATTCCCACTGCCTTCATTATCAAAACAAACCACAGGATTATTTTTTTAGCCATAAAGCACTTTTTTGGGCGGGTCTGTTTTACTGAAAGCTTCAGCAACTTGTATTGCAGGATGATGTGTCTTTATCTGTAATTTCTTTGCACCTTATGATTCAAAGCTTTAACCAATCTTGAGAAATTCCTGAAATGTTTGCTGAACTCTTGGGTGAATCTTCAAAGTTTTGCTTATGCTTGTAAGAAGATTGTGATTTAGTTCAAGTGTAGGAGAGGTGATAATGTCATGGTTGGTTTTTTCTTACAGTGAAAAGACCCTGTAGGTAAAGGCCCATTCTGTATGCCAACTCCTACTATGAATGGTGGTTATCATGAGAAGCAGGTGCTAGAGTGTTTGACTGAAGTATCATTTAATGCAGTTTCTATTGCTTAAAAATCAGGTGAAACTTAAAATTCTAGTTTCAAAATTTCTGCTCAAATTAAGTCTAATTTCATAGTAACTTCATGTTTTCCTTCTGGAAGGCTTTACTTAATGAAATCAGCTTTCTTTAATTTTTGTCATTAAGACTGTTTTCCACAGGTTTTGAGTAGTGAATTGTCAATTAAATACAATCTAAAAACTAATAAGAGTATTCAAAACCTAAAGACAGACATGAACGACAGTTTTGAGACTAATACAGTCTTAACGACTTTCTTGCAGGTTAATTGTTCTGGAAATCTTTATGTACAGAGATTTCCGGCATGATTTAGCAGGGCTGAGTTCAGGAATATATTTAGCAGTTTTTATCAGTGGTTGAATTATCAGATTATCGTGTCACGTTAGCTGCTGTGCAACCCAAGTGTTTGTATGGTTAATACCGATAATGGACTGTCGCACAGCTCTGACTCACAGAAAGAGGATTAAGGTTCAAATGGATCATCTACGGAATAGAACAACAAAATACTGCTTTTCGGCACTGCAGTTAGTACCGACTGCTGATTGTGATCAATCAGGGTTGTGATGAGAACTAAACTTGTATACAGCAATGCTTTAAACTTTAATTAAATTAAAGCCTCTTATATAAGACTATCTGCCCCTCAATGCAGTTATCCCAGACAAAAGGAATGGGCCACAGGATATTTTTTTTTTTAACTTAAAAAGAGAAAAGTTATTGTAGGCATAGCCTTCTTGAAAGAATTATGCATGCATTTGACACATTTTCATTTTTACAGGATGGTGTCACACTTGCTCAAAACAGTCCTAGTTGGAGGGGTGGGTGTCAGTGTCTCTCTTGTGCTATTTATGCATCGAGTCTTGAAGATAACAGAAGTACTTATTTTGACTTGATATTCAGTGAGAATGTAGTCCAGAAAACTGTTATAGAGTGGAATGGTCTAAAACTGATAATCATGTTCTGATCAAGTTGATGATTTCTTATATTCATCAGTTTCCTTTGTTATTGTAGGGCGTTGCAACTGGTAGGTTTGGCAACTGCACCATGATTAGTTCACAGACTTGCTACTGCCTGTGAAAGATGATCATCCTCAAGTAGGTTTCCTGTCTCTTGAAGCAGGACTTTTTGTGGGCCTGAGATATTGGATCAATCTGAATTTTAATAATTTGTCAAAAAAAAAGTACATAGCAGTAGCTCTGACATTGAGGTTAAAAGTATGTTTAATTGGAGTTATATTAATGCATAAACTTCCTTTATTTCCCTGCTTCTTTTGTTGTTGTTAATGTCTGGAAGTATAAGTCTGATGACATGGATATATCTAATTTTCTGAACTATATACTATTTCAGCCTGGAGTATCATAGCATTTAGTTCAGATTTTTCATTAAATTCAACTGTACTTTTCAAATACATTGCCTTAAACTGACAAGTTCCATCAAAATCAGAATGATCTTATTCTCAAACTGCTCATCTGAACATCATCTCGGCTCAAGGCATTAGTTGTCTTAGTTTCCAGATGTTTTGGTATCATAAATAACAGTAGAATAAGAACTTATTATATATTATATAAAATATAATATGTAATTAATATATCATTTTTAAAAATTTTTAATTCTTTAAAAACATTGATAGCTGAATGTTTGTAATATGCTTCAAAACTTTTGAAAGAAGCTGGCCCTCAAGCCTGATTTCCTTTGTGTTGATAAGGACTGTGTGTGCTTACAGCTGTTTCTTAATCCAAGGTGCAGTAACTAATCCCTACCTACAGGGCATAGTTTCTTGAACTGTTTGGCTATCTCTATGACCTGTATGACCCTGGGAATACTTTTGACAGTCCATCAATTTATAGGGTGTTTATTCAGTACATAAGATACATAGATTATATGGCTTGTGAACTATATCTTTAAAATGGAAATAATATATTTGATGCCAGAGATGTGTAGATCACAAGTTGAAAAGCAATCTGAAGTCTGTTTCTCAGGAGTCTTCAAAAGGTGTTGAAGAAAGAAAGGAATTATTAATGTTATCCATAGCCTTGAGTTTGAGGTGGGTCCACAATCCCAGTAAGAATTTGACATTTTTCAAGTCAAAGTGTTGATTTGTATACTTGTTTATATTATGTTACTGTCTGGCCATTTTACACTGGTCAAAGTTTTTACAAATTACATAGTATTTTTGACTTGGTTTTCACACATGTAGGAGCCTCAGAAGACTACAACATAATCAACCAAAACCTGGTTCTGAACACCCTATAGTTAGGATATAAAATTTTGATAGACAAGATCTTGCTTCTTCAGTCGCTTTAATTTGTGTAACATACAGTGCCACTGACATCAGTGTAATCCCTGAAGATATAGAACATCAGAAAATGCACATATAGGTGCAGAATCTGGATATTGAGTTAAAATTTGGAAAGACCCATTAGTGGAACCAGTTTACCCTCTTTCATTCTCTCCAGTTAATAACGTAGATTACATATTTAAAATTGAAAACAGCTTCTAAATAGTTCAGTAGATGTGAATGAACTAGTTGCTTTGGCTGACCTGAGATTTCTTTAATGACCTGAAGGATGGAATAGGGGTTACTCTTAATAGGCTTGTGGGTCGTACAAAGGGGCTGAGCTTTGACAAGAGAAATCATCTAAACATATAGATGGATTATTCAAAATATCACTTGAAATAATTAGTAATGGATTAAAAGAAGTCTTTAAAACCATACCTATGTGGGATGAAGTCCCAGAAGCACAACTTAAGTTTTTAGAAGAACTTTAATTACATGATATCTATTAGATAAGATTATTTTAAGCATATGCTTATAACTTTTAATGAGTTTACATTTTTCAGCTCTTACTGATCTTTTCTACCAGAAATTTTTTTTAAAAAAATCTAAGACTAATTTTCAGCTATCTTGAGTGCTTAAAGTTTAACTGTAGTTTTTGGAAAATAGGCTGCATGTGCTTTATAAATGTGACAGGTGATATTTATGTTAACAAATTTCCAATAAACATAAAATAAAGCTTTCTGTAATTGCATCTCTTTATGACATTAAAGACACTAATGAGGTAAAAATAGCCAGTTTCATTATATAATTAGGAAGCTCATTGCCCTTTTTGTGTATGTTGTGGTGTATGTTGATGTCTACAAAACAAAGGTATAGAAGACAGAATTATGCTATATTTTTGTGTTACTGATAACAGGCGTTAGCTAGAATTCTGACTAGACTTTGATCTTCCAAATATGTATGAATGTATGCATTTAACCTAAGGAGATGGAATTGCTCAGATTACCTCAGTGGCATCACTTAATTTTAAGTTTTGCATGTGTAGCCATGAGGTGAAAGAGAAGCAGATTCTGTGGGGCTTTAATGTATTATTTCACCAGACTCTTCGCGCGTGTGTGTTGCAGACTTGTAGCATCATGATTAAAAATATATCTATCCTTATATCCAGTTAATGGTTCCTGTGTAACAGTTACGGGTCTGATTTGTGCAAGATTTTTGATAACCATATTCAGCTTTAAGCATCATTGCTCTAAACATAAAACAGGATGAGGTAAAGAATGGTAAATGAAGGGACAGTAAAAGTTGAGAAAGACTATTAGCTGACCAAACACAGGACAGACCTGGAGACAGTATAGTAGCTGTCGAAAGTACTGCACATAGTTTGCCAAGAGGTCACCTGCTACTGAAACACCTTCCATGGCTTTGCCTGCCTTGGCTTTTAAGTGGTAATTCAACGAATGAGGAAGAGAAAGAGGAGAGGTGCTGGAAAAATAGGTACATGTGACAGTTACACATTAAAATATGCAGCTGTAGAGAGAGCTTTAAGGTAGTAAGTGGAAGTCAAATACACTTCAGCTGAGAGGAAAAAGGAAAAACATAGCATCTGTAAAAGCAGTGCAGATGTATAAAATGCAAGGCACTAATTTCACATAATTCCAATTTCACTTTGATTTAAACCAACCTATGTCCTTTATTAGGTTTGCTTCCAGCAAATCAATTCCTTCAGTTCCTTGTATGATTGTAGAAACCAAGTGCTGGGATTGATAGTTTTATATTTTAAGAAGCTACATTAGTTTACAGGGTGGGGATGTCTTATGATTGCTTCAGCTTGTGTATGCAATGGATGGAACAGAGCTGTGTGGCTGGCAAGGGAGGGGAGGTGGAAATTACATCGCTTCCAGCTAGGGAGGGGGAGAGTGAGACGTCCTCTTGGAGGCAGTCTGTGGGGCAGCTCTGAAATTGCAGTCTTAGCTGAATGCAAATGTTAAAGAGAAGAAATAGCAAAAAATAAGGGAAGAAGAAATGGAAAAAAAAAAAGTAGTAACTGTAAAAAGGAACAGTAAAAAAGGATCAGAAGGGAGTGAGAAAGCTGAGTTGCTCTTCTATCTGCAGTGAACATAGCCTTTGTGTGAAGCTGAGAGAATATAGAGTGGGCAGGGTGTGCTTGTTTTTTAAAATGGTAAAGCTGGGGGAAAAAAGCAAGTCTGATTTTTCTGTCTTTTCCTAGTTTACCCTTTAGCATCTTCAAATGTATCATTATACTTGCCACGTTACATTGGGCCACGGTCCATCTAAACCATTATCCTGTTTGGGTAAGAGCTAGTAGGAAATGTTAAGGGAGACCTGTAAGAAAAACAGTGTATTTAGAGGGAGCTTTCTCCTTATCTTCTGTCTTAGCAGTTTTGAAGTCCGTTTTTTTCCATGATACAATAATGAATTAAAGATCTTTACAAAAGATCATTCACCATGTGTATGGGATGTCAGATATTTTCAAAGCGTCTTACTTCATGATTGCATAGCTATACATACTTTCTTAACTAAGCTGAATAGTCACTTGTTGAGCATTATATGAGGACTGTTGAACAATACAGTATATAAATTGCCTGTAAAATTGGGAAACAAATTAATTGCATTCTTTAAAGCAAGTGATGGACTAAAAACACACAGGCTTTTCCTGTGATAACAGGAAACACCAGATAACAGATAACACCAGAAGTGTTATCATTGGGAGCGTAAATATTAGTTAACTATCCTTTAAAGCTATAAATGAAGCTAGAATTGCTATGAGAACTTGTCACATCTCTCAAAAAACAATTAAATCATTTTGAAGTTTGTTAATTTTTAATTTGGAAGACAGTTACTCTAGACCTAACCTTGAGTTGTTTTGGTAACGCTAGCAAGAATGTCTTTGTGGGCAAATCTATTTTCATGCGTGTGATTATTCAAGATACCCTCCTAGAAATCACTGTAATATTTAATTAAAATGTTAAAATAATTACTGTAAACCACAGGGGATACCAATGTTGTAATTGCATTTAAGATGAGGAAGAAAAGTAATTTTTTTCAAGTCTTGCTGACTATATTAGCAGTGGCATCAGCACTTTACCCTTTTTATTGTTTAAAAACTGATTAACTGCAGCATTACTGTAAAACAGGATAATATAAAAAGTTAATATGCATTTTAATACATCATACTAACACAGTGTGACAGCATTGAAAGGAATGCTTTTAAACACATCTGTAAGGTTGTTTCATACATTACTGCCTTGATACTTGGAGGGGGTATTTTTTCTTGTTCAGCATGGTTGGCTTTTTATTTGTTTTGAGTTTTTGTGATGGGCAAAACATTTCTTTTCGGAATACATGCTTGGAAGAATGGTACAAGTGGGAGAATATGAAATCTGGTATATGTTACAGTAAACTGGTGTAAGATATAAAGAGGACAAAATGCTTGAAATTATCCAATATTTTATGGGAGTTTGTTAGTAGTTTAAAGAGAAACTAAATTAATCGTGGAAGATACATGACTGACAGCCAAAAACCTATTTGGGAATGTCATAAATTGGTTTAGGCTATGAAGTTGGTCTTACGAAAAAGTAGTAATAAACAGGACTGGAGTTTTTCCCATTAACTTAAGTGCCGTGTGTGTTTCATGGCTCTTAATTTATATAGAAGTGTTTGCTTCAGTTGTCTAAATTACTGCTTCAAAATGTGCCCTAAACCGGTTCATAGCTGTATTACAATCTGTAATTTACATAGTAGGTCAGAGTAATAAGTTTGTTTTTAAACTTGTGTACTTGCCTAGATCACTGCTCTCAACCGGTGAAGGGCTCTGGTCATAGAGGCGAGGTACAAAGCAGAATCCACCCGTGCGTGTTTCCTTCTGGTTCTTGGTTTGATGTGTGTGAAAGAATAGGAGGTGGTAGCTGCCAGACGGTGATTCAATAATGATCTTGGGGTGACGGTATTGGGGAACAAGGAGAAAGGGAGCCAGACAACCTGTATTCCAAAAAGACTGGGGCTAACTGTTCTAGACAGTTGGTATCAGTGGAAGGAGAGCATCTTCTGCGGGACTGCCGTAGCTTGGTGCTTACATCCATGTCCACCATGGAGACGAGGAAAAACAGAAGACAGGCTGTCAGTGATGGAGGATGCACAAAAGTTTTGGGAGGCTAATCTAGCTAGGCTTCCTCTGCTCCTTCCTAGCCAAGAAGGAGAGATGCTTTTCTAGAGGGTGATTCACAACATGAGCCTAAAACAGCTTCTTTGGAAAAGTTCCTCTCATTCTCTTGGTTATAGAGGGAAATCTAGGCAGATCAGCCTGCCAAGGCTGAGTATAGTCTTTCTGAACATCACCTTCAGGCCTTTCTGAAGCAATTGCAGTAAAGCACTGCCTTCTGCTTGCTTATGGTAAGCAGAGTTTGTGGTGAAAATTATGGCTGAATGATTAAAGATATTAGTATATACTAAAATCTGTAGATATTTCTGATTTTTGGAAATATGCTGCTAAGCATGCACACTGTAATTGAGTTTCCAAATGGCTTGTCTATATGCCATTTTGACATTTGGAGGTTGCAAAGAATCTTCATTTTCCATAAATGCAGGGATTGGTGCTATTTAAAAAAACAAAACCAAAAACCAAACCAAACAACAAACAAAAAAACCCCAAACCACAAAAAAGCCCTCAAAACCTTCCCTTTTTATCTTATACCTCCTTTTTTGTACTGTGGTAAAGTCAGTTTGTAAATTAGTTTTGATGTTGTTTGGTGAGATGTACAGTGTGTTAACTCATAAATTTTAGCTTAAGCAGAAGAGGGAATTTGAATGGCAGAAGTTTGTATTCATGCCCCAGATAATTTCTAAAACATGAGAAATTCAGAAAACTACTGATGCTGCCAATAAAGTTTTATGTAAATGCTCTTGTTTCAAAGCTCACATCTATGTAAGGCTTTCTTCAATATTTTGGTACTTAGTAATGATGGGTTTTTTGCTGCTACAGTGAATTTACCTAGAGAATTTTTTTTCCTTAAACTAGAAAGAGCTCTGCAATATGATACTTGACTGCTGTGCTCAGCAAAGAACATACGAGAAATTCTTTGGGCTACTGGCAGGGGTAAGTTCTGTTTTCAGATTTTACACTTTATGGTAGATAATTTCACTGGTTTACTCTTTTTTTGTGTGTCAAACTTAAATTTTAATGGATAAATAAAACTAATAGTCTTTTTATCATTCTGAAAATGGTTATATTAGTTGATTGGTTGTATTAGCTCATTGAATTAACATTTTTATTGTAATAAGCATAGTGAATGCAGGATGAGAGAACTCATTTTCTCTTTATATTGTTGCTTTTTTTGCCTCCCTCTTTTTTCATTATCGTAGAACAATAAATCGATGGCAAAGGAATGGTACTAAAAAGAGGTAAAAGTATTACGAGTTACCAGAAAATACCCTTTTTACAGGTGCTGAAGATTAATTTTGGAGACTCCTGTCTTCTACCACTTTGTTCAAAACTGCTTAGTAGGTTTTATTTAGAGCACAAGACTTGATACTTACTGTCCTGGGGTTGTGGGTGGGTTTTTTGTTTGTTTTTCAGTAAACAACTAGCTCTTTGTTTTTGTGTAACTAATTGCTGATTTAGTTGTAGTTATTTCTTAGTTAAGTTTTCCCTATCTATGATATTGACAGATCTGACAAGATAAAATACTTGTCTTCTCAAGGGAGCAAGTTATGCTGAGTGTTTTTTTCCTTTTGTATGTCTTATCCAGTATTTGGGAAAATACTTCTGTAGATAGTCAGTTATGAAGCACTAACCATATGAATCTACACATTCAGTAGAATAGAAATGTTAACTTCCATGTTCTTTGGAATGTTTATGTCCAAAATGTCTTACCTCTAGCTGTGTTCCCTGCTGCCTCTCATATTTTCAAATAGTTATTCAGTGATGTCATGAAAAAAAGTTATATTTGATAGGGTTACATCAGGTGAAAACACTGGATGTACAGAAGTAAAAGAAACTGCTGGATAATTTGCTGTAGTTCAAAATTGATAATTACTAATTTGCAATGCAGATGAGTTTCTTGTTCTGACAAACTGCTGAAAGCAATAAAATGTATCCATTTGAAGGTATTTTCTTCTCCTCTAAGTGTTATTTAAAAGGAAAGTCTTGCAGTAAATATTTGCACCATTAGGTCACTTACGTGTAGGTTATTTGCATGTTCAACATTTTGCTTAATCTGGTTGTTTAAATTGTACAATGTTGTCTCAGCGTTTCTGCATGTTAAAAAAAGAATATATGGAATCCTTTGAAGCTATTTTCAAAGAACAATATGATACTATTCATCGTTTGGAAACAAACAAACTGAGGAATGTTGCCAAGATGTTTGCTCATCTACTGTACACCGATTCAATTCCCTGGAGTGTAAGTAAAAAAGGCTATTATCCTAGATTTCTCTTTCAATAATTCATCTCCAGTATTCAGAAATAATATATAATACATTCGTTTCAGTATTTATTCTAAAATTTGGAACTACTTGTATTTGTAGCAAACTGGATTATGTTAAGTATCTTCTCAGACACTGTTGAACAATTCTGTGTTGCTCCATCTTCTCTTTCTGTCTGCTGTGCATCGTCATCCACCCTCCCACATTCTTAAGTACTTGTTTGAAGCTGTTATTTTGTGGAGCTCAGCTGGAATTGGTTAATTAAAATGTACTTTTTTAGAATTTTGAACTTCTAATCAGCAACGTAAATAGCAGAACAGTCTCTAAAAAACAAGCCTAAAGAACCCTTTAAAAATTATCTTCATATATGAAATTAAGTTTTATATAATTATAAGAAATTTAAAAATACTGCCATTTTGTGATTTAAGTGCCAAATAAATAAAGGCAATCTTGCATTCTGATATATTTATTTCTTCATTCTTAATGTTATATTATTATATCAAGGTAACTTCTCTTTTCCTACTTTTTTATTCTTGTTTCACAGTCTAGTCTAATTGTCATTCTTCAGGCACACACAAGTCAGTCCAAATATTTCACCTCTTTAGAACTTAAGTCCCAAATCTTTAGCTTCCCAGAAGTTCACACACCTGATTTTCTCTAGTGAAGCTTTCCTGGATAAAGTAAATCCTTAAAGAATTAGTATTATAAATGTGATCAGAAACTGCTCCCAGGTGGTAGAAAAGAATTTTTGAGGAAGAAAGTCTTGACTAGGAATTACAGGGTGTATGTTCAGGGGCGGGGGAGATCAGTCTTTAGTAGTTATTTCAGGAGGACAAAGGTTTTTAAGATAAATAAGAGAATGTATGTTAAACTTAAGGGTTTTTTCTAAATATTTTTTAAATATTTACAGGTCCTTGAATGTATAATATTGAGTGAAGAAACTACCACATCCTCCAGTAGAATTTTTGTCAAAATATTCTTTCAGGAACTCAGCGAATATATGGGACTTCCTAATCTAAATGCAAGATTAAAAGATGAGTAAGTTGAAATTTTATTTTGAAAACTGTAAATTTAATTAGTTTCTTCATCTGAAAAAGTACAGATAAGAACTCTGTTTTCAAGTTCAACTAAGGCTGCAGTTCTGTAGCTGCAGTACTTCAAGAATAAGTTCATGCATAGATTTAATCATTGCAGAGTCTCATTAAGCTGAGTGTGTTACCATCAGTTTGGGTTCAAGTGTGTGCATGGCTAGTTGCAAGATGTATCTTACATTTTTTTCCCAATGATAGTTCAGCTTGTATAAAAATTTTCCAAGTGCAAGTCTATTTTTAAGTATTGTCAGCTATATAGCTCTGTAATAAATGTTACTATGGCTTCTTTTTCTGACAAAACTTAGAAAAAAGCACATAACTATTAATTCCAGTTTTTCTAGGATTAGTTGCTTATTATCCTTAAGTATGGTGTAAATAACGCATTCTTTTAAGCCTGTATGTGATTTTAATGCATTGCATTCTGGCAATGTTCCTTTCAGTTGCTTGAGCTATTTCCTGTGAGTTGGGATTTCTTCTGTGTATGATGAAGAATTTAGGAGATGCTTTAGCTCACGTAAACTTAAACTTGAAACTATACTTAGGGCCCTGTTTGGGATTTCAGCATAGATACCTGGATCTTTGAACTTCTCGGTCAACAAGTAATTATCCTTCACTATCCCAGGCTACTGCGATTTCACAAGTCTCTTCAGGGCTTCACAAAATCAGGCTTTCTGTTGTCATAATCTGACAGTATGTATGTAATTCTTCTGTGTGTGTGAAGAAGCTTAATGTTTTCATAAAAGAGCAAGTTTTTAAATAGCATTTTGGTCAGATACATCACAGATATAGACAATGAAAATATTGAAAAATGTATGAAGAGAAAACTTATGCTGTCCTATGGAGATCCATACAGTTTCTTTTTCAGTTATTAACGTCAATGAGAATTAGTGCTAAGCTGGCATGGTGTTTAATTTAGATGTTTGTTTTCATCAGAACATTGCAGCCTTTCTTTGAGGGATTGTTGCCTCGGGATAACCCAAGAAACACTCGCTTTGCCATCAATTTCTTCACTTCTATTGGCCTTGGAGGACTAACGTGAGGAACGCTTTTCTGATTTTTATATTTACTTTCCTTCCTTCCCCTCCCCCTGCCAAAAAAAAAAATTGAAAAAATTTTTTTTGTTAATTAGGGATGAACTACGGGAGCATCTTAAAAATGCACCAAAGATGATAATGACACAGAAACAAGATGTTGAGTCATCAGATTCCTCTTCATCTTCAGAGACAGACTCTTCCTCAGATTCTGATTCTGACAGCAGCAGTAGTAGCTCAGAGTCATCCAGCAGCAGTGACTCCTCATCTAGCAGTGGCAACAGCAGTGACTCAGGTACTTAAACACTAACTATAACTTTTTACTTCTCTTTTATTTACTTCTATACAGCTATTTATTTCTATTTCTGTGTATGCTTGTTTTGAGGAAATGCTAGCTATAGACAGTTTCTCTGCTTTAAAAACTAATCAATTTTTTTTAACTTACAGATTTTAAAATACTAAATATTGCTCATGGAAATTTATTTTAGAATTTAGAAAAACTGAGTTCCATTTTTAGAAACTTAAATATCTGAGGAACGTTGTTTTGTAGATTACTTTTTTACACAGTTGATACCTGTTGCACAGTACTATCACTTCAGTGGAGGGTGGAGGGATTAGAGTCATTCCCTGTTAATATCTCTGTGGGATGCTTACTGGTGAACTGTAGAGACTAATATCTACAACTTTTTTTGCTTGGCTTGATTGAGTGAGCTTGATACTACTTGTGTTCTTCCCTGTAAATATGTGCCTTTTCATGGATCAGAAATGACATTGTTCAGTTCTAGCTGAATTCTTCTCCTTCGGAGTCTCCCATTTCTAATTCCTCAGGAAGAGTTTGTGTGGTGATATAGTGAAGGTTCTTGTCTGTAGAGAAATCTCCAAGGAAGAATTAGCTTTTGCTGACAACTTAGTATTTTGTAGTTTTATGCATTATAATTAGTGTTTGGCATCTTATACCATCCTGCTGATGTAGAACCTTCTGTTTGTCATGAAGTGTCATAAACATTGCTTAATCTATAAAGTACATGCTAGTATGAGTTAGTGTGTGCAGTCTCCCCCATTGTATATAACGTGAGCAGATGATAACACAGCATGACTTTCTATAGTACAGAAGCTTGCTGATTCAAAGTTAATTTGATTTATTATGTGCCTTTGAAATGAAAATGTTGATTAATAAAATAAAAGCAGTGTGAAGTGCTCATGCTTTGGAAGTGCATTTTTGTTCTCTATTGCAATCTTACTGTACAAAGTCTGATTTGTGTGTCATCACATTAATCGCATTAATGATGACAAAGCACTAGAGGAGGGCACAGTTAAACAGGGTCAGAGGAGGCATTAGTTCAGTGAAGAGCCAGATGGCTCCTGCATAGACAGCTGCAGCTCTGCTGAGCTGCTTGATAGGAACCAGAGAGGTAAGTCCTTAGTTGCAAACCAACTGCGTCTGCAGTCTGCTAGTATGAACTTTTTATTTTTGTAAGTTTAGGGCCTTCCCTTTTAGTACTTGTCCTTTCTCCATTCAGGAACACATTCATTAAAACTTGCATTTTGATATCTTTGCAGCCTGGTCTCACTTTTTTTTTTCCTGATTCTTGTGTACTTAAATGCAGTGGTCAGAACAGTAATTGGAGATAACTATATTCTTTAATGGTAAACTTGGTTGAGGTTCATTACTGGTTATAACTCCAGGTCTTCCTGTGTTTGCAGCTTTTTAAATCTTTAAAATAACTTGATAGAGTTGAAACGCATTTTTCAGAGGAATGTGCTACAGTATTTCAGTGTTTTAACAGTGCAATATATAAAAGAAAATAAAAACCTGTTGATTAGAAATTGAGCTTAGAGCTGTATTAGAGATTACTGTCTTACTGACATGTTAATGTGTGGAACGTCACCAGCTAGCTCAGCACTGCTCTGGAGAGGTCATTCCAACCAAAACAGGACCAGCAGAGGATGAAATTTCTCTGTTATCAAAGCAGCTTTTTCCTTTTGTATTTACTTTCTCAGGTCTTTTTCTGCGTTCTAGTGGATGTAAAACAAGAAGTTAAAAAGTTATTTTTAAATAAGTTTAAAAAACTTAATGTGTTAAAATCTAGCTGAAGTGATCCATCATCACATTTTATCAGAATGCCAGGAAGCCTTAGTTCAGACATGAGACTAGCCAGCTGCTGTAGAACTCAGATATTTGATGTACTATTAAACTAATTAATGGCTGTGGTATTTTCAAAAAGTGATTAGAAACAGTTAGCTGATATGATACTATAGTTCATACAATAAGGTGAATTAATGGTTATTCTAAATGGCTGTCACTTCAGTGTTTACTGATAAATGCTGTCGAGTGGAATCTAGAGGTTCCTTATAAAGAGCAAACAGGAAGAGTAAGGCCTCTTCCACTGAGATGAGTGCTACTGTGTATTTAGAAATACACAAGTTTTAATCTTGTTGACGAAGCTGTCACTATTTCTCCTGAAAATGAGCCAGAGGGCCATTTCTATGTTGCTGCAGTATTGCTATCTCAAGCCATTTCAGCATGCCTTTGTTTCCTCGTAGGATAGTGTTGGAGGTTTTCCCCATCTGCTGTTTTTAATCTCCATTGACTGATAAGCTTTTCCA
The DNA here is from genome assembly GCF_000699105.1 of Pygoscelis adeliae. Classification (NCBI taxonomy): domain Eukaryota; kingdom Metazoa; phylum Chordata; class Aves; order Sphenisciformes; family Spheniscidae; genus Pygoscelis; species Pygoscelis adeliae. Next base: position 6,919,689 of record NW_008824035.1, read on the forward strand.
GGAAGTAATTGAAAAAGTAAATGACTTTAAGAGACTGGATGGTCTGGGAAAGGTGATCTTTCTAAAAAAAACACACTTGTGAGAATGCTTTGATACATGACTTTACAGCCTGTGCCTGGTCCTTTTGATTCAGGTCAACGAGATTATGGTGATGGGTAGAGGTTCTCAAAAATTGGGCATCACTTGCAGATAGCTAAGGGATAAAAACCCTGCGGTGGATACTTCTGAGTGGCAGCCATGTCTGTACAAATTTGAGTTGTTCCCTCTTAAGCAATTAACTGGGGGAGGAGGGGGGTGGGAAGCAAGGTTGTTGGAGTTTTGTCAGTACATAGAATTACAAATCTTTTCAAATATGGAAGCATATCTTACATAACCAAAAAATTCTTGGATTGACAGGTTTGCAGATCTTACGTCAGATTCCCATTTAGGGAGTTACTCTGTTTTAACACTGATAGGACTGCTTAGTAATGTTTTGCATTCAGGTTTGGGGTTTTTTTGTAAATTGAGGAAGAAGTTTCTTCTTGGTTTGAGCTGCATCATGTTCTCAATACCTGTATAGGCATTGTAAATGGGATGAAATGCAGAAGGCTATTCCCTGATTTCTTATTTGTATGCTTTTAAGGTTTTGGGGTGATACATTGTGACCTTGCTTTTGTTAACGTGAGGTTCTTGTGTTGATAACAGTGGAATTATTGAGAAATATTGAAGCTTAGAGGAAAAATGAAGAGTAGTCTTGGGCTTGATAGTAATTTCACACTTTTATGGAGAATTTCTCTGTATGTAAAATAAAAAGCCTGTAATGCAGACAGACGTTTAAAAATAAAAAGTACCTGCTCAATTAAAGAATGGGTGAATTTTCCCCCATTGCATGAGACACTCAGTTGGGGGTAGAGATTTTGATAAAATCAAAGCTCATTATTTTGAAACCTTCGTCCAGATACATACCCACAAAACGTTTCTGACAAAGGAATAACTCTCTAGAACTTTGTGTAGTTTAACAAGTTAAGCGTAATAAATTAAAATGCAACCTTATTCCCGTCATTTGTTATAATTTCAGATGTTCCTAAAGCCAAAAGAAAGAGAACGCAAAAGAAAAATAGAGAATCTGATAAAGTTTCCAGGAAAAAACAAGAACGGAAAAGGAAATCACTTGAAAAGAAAATGGGAAGGAGGCAGCAAGAGGAAAGAAGTGATACTGAGAGCAAATCAGAAAGAAATCACCGAAATTTGAGAGAATCACACAGGAGAGATGACGTATCAAAATATCATCAGAGAGATGAGTCCAATGGCAGAGACAGTTACCATAGTGGAAGGGATAAGAACCATGAAAGAAGTAAGGATCTAGAAAATAAACACAGTAATTCAAAACCGAAGAAAGCAGAGAGGAGAGCTTCTTTGTCTGATGATGAAAATTACAGACACTGGAGCAAAGATAATGGACATCGCAGTAGAAGAAGAGAAAGATCAAAATCCGGAGAGAGAGCCCATAATAATTCAAGTCCAAGAGAGGAGGAACAAGATGACCGATACAGAAATGGTTCAGAGAAGCACCGAGAGAAGTACAACCGTTATTCTGACCAGTACAGAGAATCCAGAAAGAACGAGGACAGACGAAGGGAGAATTCCCCACACAGACGAAAATAATACCTAACCAGAGTTGGAAATAAATGTGCATTTCTGAGCTGTTAAAACTGTATTTTAAAATCTATTACTGAACTTTCTTTAAAAAAATTTTGTACAAAGTGATAGTTTGCATTTGTAAATTTTATCAGACTTTTTCAAATTTTCAGTACCACTTTTTTTTATAACTCTTGCATTGAGTCTTTCTGTTAAATTCTTCCTTTGGAAAGATGAAGCTGTTTATTTTGTGAATAAAACCGTTAAGATCTAAGTGAAATGGCTGGTTTTGTCACTTAGTTTCAAGTATTTGTAAATGTAACTTTATAGTCTAAAAAAATTGGTTTTTAACTTTGCCTGTTAATTGAAATTAATTCAATTAATTCAGTAAATTGATACTGGGACTAGGATGATAAATGTAAAACTCAGATTACAGTGTGAACGTTACATGAGAAGGTTTTATAAACATTTTCAAACATCAGCAGGAGCACTTCAGGCATTCTATGGCTGTATATTCTTTCAACTTAGCAAACATGAAAACAAGTTTGACCAAAATTTTCAGGAAATACTTCAGTTGATTTTTTTTTTCTTCAAGAGTTAAAAATTGGAAAAGCAATATTGCTGTTTTAAATGTCACATTTGAAAGTGTGTCAAGTTGTTCTGTTACTTTTCACAATGTTTTTTAATATTGTAACATCCTGAGCTAGTTACACTTGTGATCTTAGAGACAGGGGAAAAAAAGTTTTTTTAACTATGAATTTTATTTTAAAGTCATAGACTTCAACTCTAGCCCTACAAAGGAAGTGTTTAAGGAACATCTTCCCCAGTATATAAAAAAAAAATAAAATCAAAATAAGAGGTGTTTCAAATCTTTTTAGACATTTTGAGCTACATGGCTTGAAGTGCTCAAGTTTATTGGAAGCAAAGTTTACAAAAAAAAAAATTAAGTTGCTGCAGCAGTTTATAATATAAATTGTTCTACCTGAAGTCATTTGAAGCAACCAGCTCAACATTCATTGTATGAGTAATGAATCAAAATCATCTGGTTAAGACTCTAAATCTCATTAGTAACTACGAAAAACTTTGAAAGTCTTTCAGCATGGAATAAGAAATAGTGTGGATGTGGTCAGTGGGGAAACCGAGGTGATAGTTGTACATTATGCAATTGTTGATGCCATAAGACTACATTTTTTTAGTTTGTGAAATGAACACAATTGCTGAGCATATGAGAATTTACACATTTCATGTGTAAATCATATTTCATCCTATATAAAACATAGAACATATATTTGAGCTGTTTTATAACAGAAAATAGAACAATTCCTAAGGAAATAGATCAGTTTTGCCTAAATCTTGTCACAACATTTTTCTAAGAAAAATGTCACATTTTAAAAAAAAGATACTGTATTTGACAGAATTTATTTCTGCAAGCTTTCCTATAATAAATCATTTTCAGTCAAAAACATTTTCATGGAAAATAAATTCATATTGCAGAGAAAAAATAAGGTTTCTATCTTGTTATACCACACAGCTAAAAATGCTTTAGTGGCATCATGAGGTACATGTTGTTTAAACTGTGGTGGTTTTTTGCCCAACGCACTTCTCACTTTCAAAATGATTTGTGCATTTTGGCAGTGTGTGTTAATTCCAGGAAAACTTAATTTGAAAGAATGCTTTCTAAAAAGAGTTCTGCTGATAATTTTTATGCTTCTTTGGTAGCTCTCTACGAACTTTATTGAAAATGATCTGTACTTCATAATGGTTTAATTGTACAAACGTACTTAATTTATCTAGAGTAATACTCCCCTTACTAGTTATGGGTTTAATAGCATAAATTTTATTAACCCATACCTTTTGAGATATTCTGTTCAAGTTAAAAAGCTTGTTAATTACATCTTTAATAAATGGAAATATTTTAAAACAATAAATGTGAAAACATAAAACATTTATTAAAAAATAAAGCATTTGATCTCAGACGTGCTGATCAGGAAATGCCAGCTTAAACATCTCCAATTTTTTGTGTTATTTCATACAAGCTGATAAAAATACTATGTTCTTTGATGGTGAAAAAATGGAGAGGGTGAGATGAGGACTTGAGCCTGGGGTCTTAGCTGCATTTGCAATTTCTTGGTGGTTTTTTTTCATTTCCAGAAATATTAATAGCTATTTAATAGAATAAGCTATTAAAAATAGCTGTTATTTTTACCATTACTACTACGAGCAGGTTAATGTTAGCCAAAAGCAGTAAGACAATGAGCAGGAGTTCCGATGTGTGCCTGTTAACAGACGGGCGCTCAGAAGAATGGCTGGGCTATGGCACACCAGAAGTGTCTCCAGCCCAGAGGCCGTGGTTGCTGCCGGTGGTCGGTAACGCCGCGTGCATTCCCAGCTTTTAGCAGACTGTCGCTTAAGGACTTCCTGAGCCAGAGGCACTATGGGCGTCTCTGAATAAGGCCTCGCCTGTTGAGTGGCCTAATTCTTTAACTCATTTTGGGGGGATTCTGCGGCATCCTGTGCCAGGAGTTCCAGTATTTTACTGTACAGTATGTGTAAAAGTTGGTTTCCTTCATAGCTTCTGCCAGATCGCTTTCATTTGCCGCTTTCTGATGCGTTTTCTGAATAACAGCGTGTAGTTGTTTACTGCTTGCCATCTTGTGTGTGATTTTATAGATCTAAACCTGTATATTCTTTTCCAGAAGTTAAATTCAGCTGTAATCTCCCCTTGCGTGGGACTGCTCTATAGCCCTGGTCAGTCCTCTGGCCCTTCATTTATTTATTTTACTATATTATTTATAAGGGACAAGAAGTCAAAATACTATGTAGTATTCAAAATGAGGGTATTCCAGGAGTTGCTGAGTGACCCAAGAGTTTTGGGGGGTTGTTTGTTTTCAGTCCATCCTCTCAATTGCTGTGGAGCGGAGTGATCCACAGTGATCCTGGGCTTGCTTTCCTCAGCAGTAACAGCTAATTGTAGACCATGCACAGTAATGAAGTGACTCATGCATCTAGTCTATAATTAATACTGGAGCTCTAGGTTGTGTTTTGAATAGCAGTTTTGACTGAAAGACTTCAAGAAGTGGAGGTTCTATGACGTTCTTCACTATTTTGCTCAGTTGTTAATCCTTGTGGCCTAGAAGCACGATTGAAGCAGCCTAGCCTTAGCTTTCTGCGGTTGGGTCTGGTTATGAATTTGTTACTAGACAGACCTCTGCTAGTCACCTAATGTAGGTGCCTCTGGGCCGTGTTCGGGTAATGGCTTGGCTGCCTCTCAGATAAAATAAATACTAAGCTGCTTTGGTCTTACTGAACTGCAAGTTTTAATCACAAGTGCATCACTTTTCACTCAGAAGAGTGAAAAGGTTATGTCAGAGAAATGTGCTGTTTATTGGCCCTATAACTAGCAACCTATACCATTGGACTTAGAAGTGTTATGAGTGAGGGTGTTCACAGCGATGCGGTGTTGGGCATCTGGCCCTTGGTCTTTGCGGGGTGTTTGAACGTAGAACTGCCGTCGGCTTCTTGGGCTGGCTCCCACAGTCCCTCGCGCTGGTCAGCCCTCAGGTTTGAGTTACTGTCAGGCAGGGCTGTACGTACTAACCGCCTTCGCCTGGCGAGGGGAGCAGCTGCTAGAGGAAACTTCTGGACTCAGCTGGGTCTGAGCTGGTACAAACAAAAAGATGTTTGGGAAGGAACTTGTGACGACTTGTTCTGATCTTGTATGCTGAAAATTTACCTCTCCAAAGTGGTTGTAATATCCAAGTCCATAGATACAGTAAGAGAGACATATCCCTTTTGCTAGGACTCCCTGGCCGAGTTTCTGAGTTTCCTCACGGTGGTGCCATTAGGTGTTGTAGAGAGGAGCTGCTGACTCACCCAGTGAATTCAGCATCCCTGTAGGAATAAGTCTTGACTGCAGTGTTTGTGGTATTTGTAAGAACCGTAATTCTGTTCTCTAACTATTATTTTATTTGGAGCAAGGTCTGTGAAGCTTGGTTATTCATATACTCTAAAGAATGGGGTTTTTTGGGGGGAAAAAAAGACTAACACTGTTTAGGCCATCTTGTTATATAAATCATAGTATAAGAATAGTTAGATACATTTCGGGACAAAACTATTCCTTCTCCTTGTTAAAAATACTTTAAAATTGTCAGCAACAGATCATGCTTTCTACAGCAGTTTTAGCTGCTATTTAAGCAGTATTGCAGTCCTCAAGTTCTAGATAGTTCGTCTCCACAGTTCTGCATGGGAATGGGAACCTGACTACAAAAATATATTTCTGTTTGCATTGTTCATGTTAAATGAATTTGACAAACAGATGATGTACATATTGAAAATTAAATTAAATTTTGAAAATTACTGGTAGTACTAATTAGATTTACATGGTATATTATTTTAGCCTAGGCGTATGGTGTTCTTTAATTTACTTAAGGTTCCAGTAACATAACTCTTCTTAACTTTTGAATGCAGGCTATACTCTAAAATTGCTTAGCACATGTCAGCCACCAAAAAATACATGAGCTAGGGTGGACACTTCAAGCTCCAGAAGCAATGTAACTTCTCCCTGTCATTAAATTTCTACAGTTTTATGAATATAGAAGATGACACTGGCGTATTTTCATTCACTGTTCTTAAACTGCTTTGAATTATCTTCCACTGTTAAGGACATGTGCCTTACTATAAGGTTAATTTTCTTGGAGAATCTGAAAAAGCAAGAGTCTGTTATTATGCTAGCAGCGAGGATTGACTCCAGTTTCTCTAATAACATTCAGAGAGCAGGGAAACTTGTCCTTCAATTTATTTTCAATTAGATAAGTTAGTATTTTTTAAAAAGCTTTTTTATTAGTCAAAATTTTTTTTAAGAAATTGTGAAGTCAAGATGTAGAATAAAGGGATATTTTAATTAAAACTCTACATAAAGCATTTATTACTAGGTTAAAAGTGGCATGAGCAAAATACTACTTTATATGCTGAAAAAAATTGAGGTCACTTCAGAGATGTTCTGCTTTTAGTTTTCCTCATCAAGTCTATAATAATTTGGCTGAGACTAGAGTCAGGGGTTGCCTTTTCTTGTCTATTCATGACTATCATCAAGCATTTTCTTCTAACTTAAAAAAAAAAAAGGGAAGGGAGTGCAACTTAAAACTTTAGTGTTGTTAGGAAAACGGTTGGTTAACCCATAAAACAGACAAGTCCATTAAGAAAATAAACTGTCGCATTTCTACTCTCTTTAAGCTATGTCCATTTTGAGTTATCTTCTTGTGCTACTTTGTAAAATAAAGTGGGGACCAAAAATTTTCCTGAGGAAGAAAATAAGCTGCAACATTTCTTAAAAGAGGGGTGGGGGAAAGAGCAAGGGGATGGAAGAGGAGGCAAAGCTCCAAGAAACAAGAGGACTTGTCTTCAGTGACAGGGTGCTCGTGGCAGGTAAGGAAGTGAGGTCAAAGCTGTGACTGACAGAGATGTGTAGGTGCAGTGCTAATTGGTTTTAGCTTAACTGGTATTGCTCCTTAATTGCTTAACTGAAATGTGTGTTCTGCCTTTAAAATTGCTGGGCCCCTGGCTTCTTTTCAGTTGTTTACCTATTGCTTTTGGAGGTACTTCATGCCTCAGTCACAGCTGTGAAATCTCTTGTGCAATTTCAGATTCTGGGATTTTTGTATAATAAAAAGCTGTGTAAAAATGCCTTTGTCACTACCATCTAAAATTTGGTTTAACTTGAAGAAGATTCCTTATATTTTCAAGTCCCCATGCATAAGCCCAAACCATCTCATAAAGACTGGAAATTTTCAGCATCCTTTTTTGCTCTGGAGTAATACTTAAGCTAATTGGAGAGATGTCCATTGATTTTAAAAGGGAGAGGATTAAGACCTTTCATCTGGTTGATTACAGACGCTGCTCCTGTATTGACTGTATTTGCATTGCTCAGTGTTTTTACTCTCATTAGGCTTTTCCTCATTTTCTTCTGCTCTAGTTACAGTTTTTCCATTTTTTTCTAGCACTTCTGAACTTTGTTCTTTATCACATGCAGTGTTAGCCATTTAGAAAAGTATAATGCCAAAAATACACATCAAAAACTTACTATATATCACTTGCATAATGCATCAAAAAATGATCTTTAAAGGATAACTTGGCTAAAGGAACAGCGTGCATGCACACATACCATAAAGAACAAGCATGCAGCATGCTTCTTGCCTTCTCCTTCTTACCTCGGAATAGTGAGTTACAGGTCAATTGCAAATTTGATGAGGTTGATCAGTCTTATTTGTAAACATTTCGTTCTGATTGCCTTTATTTTGCACCACCTTTGCTAGGAAGAAGCATTGATGGAATTTCTGAATTTAGATAAAGAGGCAGTTGAAGGGTCTTGTGAATGGCAATATTCCCTCAGAGGAGCTGCGGTGGTACTAGTGACAGCAGAAAAAGTAAAGAGGGGTCAACATACAGCGTAGGGTTGGATCCCAAAGGCTTCTGTGTGCCTGTAGGGAATACTAAGAGTTGCTATCTTCTTTCTGACAGACTGTAATCAACCTGAGTCCTTTGGCCGTAAAGGGTCATGCAGCAGCTCATGGAGAGAGGTGTCCGCTGGTCAGCCAGTTTACCCATCCCCTACACCTGGGCAAGGCTATTAGGAGGAAGATGCATCTGATAGTCCCCTCCCTGTCATCCCTCACCATGCAAGTTCAGAGCTGGGCGTGTTATGTTGATGTCCATTTTGGTGATCGTTGCTCCAGTAATGTTTCAAGCAAGGTAAATGGTACGTCTGGTCAGCTGTTCATATGCACAGAAAACATGGTTTTCAGGTTTTCACAATGGCTGGCTTGAGCCCTGTGAGCCTAACCTACTGCGGCTGCTTTACGGGTCATAAGCAAAGAAAACCTCTGCAGCATACAATGAACTGAAAGAGCCTCTCTTGGCTATAAAGAGAGTCCAGAGGAAATAGCTTCATTATACCAAGGTTAGCTTTTGCAAATACTTTCCTCTTCTCCTCCTTCATCTTCTTCCTGGTTAGTCATAGGTGGATGTCTCATGTGAAATTGTGGTGTCCCAATTTTTCATCTGGTAATGAGGAGAAGTGCCTGAACAGTCAAAGAACTTGAAAATTCCCCTGGAAAAATAATGTGGGCCAGTGGCACTGAAGGGAGAAAGATTATGCCAATTCACGACTGGTCCCAGTTAGGTGGCTGACAGCAGCCCTTTATTTTGCTGTTTCAGTCTTAGTGGGAACGCCATCCTTCCTCCCTTACCATCAACCCCTTACTGCTGGGCGTGTTAAACACACTTCTTCAACGAAATGCACAACAGATCTCTTTCAAACCGTCCTCCCCTTCGCATCCCCCATGTGTCCCTCAAAGAGGAAGAGGTGGTCACCTCTTTCTGTTCCCTTTTAAAAATGGCATCTCATGCCCCAAATCTGGTGTGTGTATATACACCTTGAGAAGCAGGCTTAAGTAGTTCATAGGGTTTCGTGTGGCCTTCTCTGGGTCTTCTCTGTCTGTTAACCTGTCAGTGTCAGGGGACTTCCGTGGTGAACAGAAGGTTGCCTTAATTTAGTGGTTGAAATAGCCAATTGGAAAGTTGATACAGTAGATCATATAATGCTAGGGGTGCAGACAGCCTTTGTGGCTTCCTATGAGGAAGAAATACTTAAGTGATGACTACCTGGAATGGGAAACACACTTTCAATGAATATGCTTCCTTTGTTCACGCCTTGAGGTTGGATGACTGGTCCATAGGCTCTCATTCTTTGATTAGATTCACAGGGCACCCTTCTTCTTGTGCTACACACTTCATTATGAGTCACCAGAGGTGGAACGCAAAAGTGCTCAAGAAAAAAAATTGATGCCAAGTGACTTGATCAGTGATTGAAATAAGCAACTGAAAATATGCATTTGGAAAAAAAAAAATGATGTCCCTTGGCAGCTCCGTTCCTTCCTGTCCTCTCTTCTCCGCACAGAAAAAAACCCCTTGTTATACCTCTTTGTAGAAGAGAGATGGTGCATCAGCCTGTTTTGATCACTGTACCTGTTTGAAACGGGAATTCTTTGAGATGTCATCTGCAAGTGCTTCACAGCCCATCATTTCCTCCACTCTTGCTGAGTGTATTTATGTGATTATGGCTGTGAGGATGGGTTCGTTGCTATGCCCATGGCTGGGAAGGGCGCAGCCTCCGTGCTCCTCGTGGAACCTCAGGCTAAATTCATCCCTATGCATGCGGAGTCCGTTTGTTTGTTTCATTTTCCTCCCATTTCATTTTTAGCTCATTTTTCCAAACATATTGGAAAAGTGTATTTCAGTTTTCCACACGTATTTAAACACACACTTACACTTGCATACAAAGTCTTCTATTTTCATTCTCTTTGTACATAAGAGCTTAAGATTAGTTGTAAGTGTGAATTAATATAGTTCATTGGGATAAATTTCGGCTGTTTATACTCTGTGTGACGAGCTTTGTCACTGTACTATCTGAATAACTCCCAAACGTTATTTTTCATCTACATCCTGTTAAACAGTATAAATTATTCATATCCTGATGTTGTGAAACCTGTCTGGAAAAAAAAACCGCTATACACAGTACATTAACTAAGGTTCTGTAGTGATGTATGTTGTAGTATAAGGCCACCAAAGTGGAAAAATGTGTATTTTTTTTTTATAGCACCTAATGACAGGCACTTCAAAAGGTGGGACTACAGATACCAGCATTGTTAGTGTATATTTTGGTGTATAAAACATTCTGATGTTTTATATACATGCAATTATACTTTCCTTTCCAGGAGTAATTGAAGTTGAAGCTTAACTAGAACAGTATGCGTGTCAAGATGAGGCTCTGCCTCAGTGTGCCAGGGGAAGATGGGTGGCGCATCCTGTGATCTGCGTGACTCTGACCACCAATGTGGTAAGGAGCAATGACTGGGTTTAGTTTAGACAGGGTTTCTACCCAAGACTTGAGGTCTACCTCATTTTGGGTGCATATATAATCAAAACTTTCTTTGTTTCACAGTATTTATAGGAAGGCCTTATTTCCATAATTGCAGTTTCACTGTACTTTATAAAGAAAATATAGCGTGAAGACGAATTGTTTTAATGATCTCTATATCATATTCCAGTTGAGGGAGAGTGAGTTTCAAGGTTAGTTGCGTGGCAGTTGTCATCAGTCTGTGAAATTCTCATTTTGAATGACAGGTTTAATTTGGACTTTAACCCTAGCGTTGGCTTTAACTCTGTCTTGTTCCTGGTAACTCCCGTCTCTCCTTTTCCTGTGAAGACAATTATAATCTCTCTTTATAAAAAGAAATTAAAGGGGCGGGGGGAACCTCGTATCTCCAGAAGGCCCTTTTTATTTTCTTAATAAGCTTTCTGCTCCACCTGATTGTTCTGAATTACATGTGAAATATTTAGTTCCTTATTAGTCAGTGTTTCAGAAGAAGATGCCACAAATCTTGCAGACTATTATTATGGAATCATCTACAACATTAAAAGAAAAAAGCTGTAATCTGTTTTAAATGTGTTTTCATTTTCATTTAATGTCTCTCCTGTTTCGAGGCAGGGTAAGAAGTGCACATTTTCTCTGCCATATAATATTCATTATTGCCAATGTCCAGGGCTAAGTGCTTTTCCGTTTATCTTTTCTGTAAACACTTCTTCAGAGATTCACTTCAGAAGGAAAGCCTTCACAGCCTATAATAATTTTTATTCCCTCTCCTTTCTCTCTTGCTCTGTCCTCTGTGATTCCTCGCTGTACTCTGGGGCCATCAAACACAGCATCCCAGTTGATGGGTGATGGGACCATACCACTAATTTTCAAAATGACATTGTATCTTCCGTATTATTTTTTTGCTTTTCCTTATGCTTTGGAACAATCTGTATGTTTGCTTTTTGACAGCCACTGAATGTTGGACAGGGAGATTGAGCTGTCCACAGTGATGCTCTGGTCTTTCTTTCACAATTGGTACACCAAACTTGTATGAATAATTTACAAGCCTTCCTCTAACGTCCATTACCATGTTCTTGTCAACAATGACTTTCAGCTGTCATTGTGTTGTCCTTTCAACTAATTCAAGTTCTTTAGTTTCCTATCATTTTTATTCCAAGTAAGCTGAATGATAGCTAGCAGTACTACACAATGTTAGAACACAGTTTTCGGACTGTTTCACTGTTAACCTATTGCCATACAGAATATTGACCATGTCTTAGTATGCTTTATATTCTAGTACCATGTTTCAAATCCCTGATCTCTTACCTCACAACTGGTTGGTTTCTTTAATAGCCTCTTGTGCAGGACTTGTTAAAGGCTTTTTGAAAGTCCAAATGAATAAGATTGTTCCAAGTTGGTTCCCTCCTATATCATTTGGTGGTTCCTATAAATTTAATTACATTTAAGTTAATACTTTTAATTCTTACTGAATATTTACCATTGTTGTGGTTTAACCTGGCAGGCAGCTAAACACCACAGAGCTGTTCGCTCACTCCTCGCCCCCCCCACAGTGGGATGGGGGAGAGAATCGGGGAAAAAAAAGTAAAATTTGTGGGTTGAGATAAAGACAGTTTAATAGGGCAGAAAAGGAAGGGAAAATAATAATAATAATAATAAAATAAAAGAATATACAAAATAAGTGATGCACAATGCAATTGCTTACCACCCGCCGACTGATGCCCAGCCAGTCCCCGAGCAGCGGCCCTCCCAGCCAGCTTTCCCCAGTTTATGTACTGAGCATGACGTCACATGGTATGGAATGTCCCTTTGGCCAGTTTGGGTCAGCTGTCCTGGCTGTGCCCCCTCCCAGCTTCTTGTGCACCTCCAGCCTTCTCAGTCGGTAGAGCATGGGAAGCTGAAAAGGCCTTGACTAGTGTAAGCACTGCTTAGCAACAACTAAAATATCCCTGTGTTATCAACATTGTTCTCATCCTAAATCCAAAACACAGCCCTTGTACCAGCTACTAGGAAGAAAATTAACTCTATCCCAGCTGAAACCAGGACAATCATATAACTAAAAATGAGGTCAATTAATTCCCCTAAAGACCTTTGATACAATTTATACAACTGACAACTTGAATTAAAGGATTAAATGATTGAAGAAAAGATGAAAATCTTTCCAAGGGGATAATTCAAGGACTTTAAGTTCAAATACATTTAAAAAGGTATTTAAAGGGAGAGGTATTTATCTTACTCATTTAAAGAGACTGGGTGTGAAAAATCCTCTCTCTTGTTTTGGCTCCAGGTGGTTGAGCAGCTTCGTTTGAAACTACTTCAGGAACAGCTAGAGTTTAATTTGTTTCATGCCAAGGACCAAAAAAAGCAGTGAAATAATATATTTTTTGTTGAAAACTATCTTAATCCCTTGAAGCGCTTAGTTCAATCACAAGTAGACTTTACAGAGCTGCTGTGTCCCTGACTTGCTACAGCAGGTGACAAAAGCAGGAGGAAGTGTGAACACAGCATTAGGCCCTTTGGATTTACTAATCCACTGTCAGGCCATGTGTTACGCCAGACGCAGAGATGCAGCAGCCTGGCATGCAGCACAGGGAGAATGTCACATGTAAAAAGGCTTGAGTGCAAGGCCAAGGACAGCACTGCCATATCTCCTTTGCTTGCTCTCTGCCTTCCTTTATTGTTAAGTGCTTGACCGGGCCCTTCTCCATGCCCTCCAGCCAGCTGAACCGATGGCAGGACGAGGGGACTGGCTGGCAGCCGAGGGAAGCAGACTGCTGGGAGGGAGGCAATGCCCAGAAACAGGCTGGTGCTGGAGCCCAGCGCTGGTCCGTGGCACTGGGTCCTCCTCGGATCCTACCTGATGCAGCCCTGCGGAGAGCATGCGGAAACCCCTGGGGTGACTGATACAAGCTCATGCAGGAACAAGAAACAATCTCCTGGGCTATAAAATCCCTTACTGTAGACAACAACATCGCATACAGCGTGCTCTATTTAGGTTACACTGACGCT
>NW_008824035.1:6933255-6943268 GCF_000699105.1 Pygoscelis adeliae
TGCTGGAGAAGCTCAGAGCTGGACAGCCAGGGCTGGCTGTGCCTTCCTAGACTGTTCTGCATATTCCTCGCTCTCTTCTTCGTACAGAGTTGTAAGCAAGTTCTCTCATCCTGCTTTATATTATTTCTAGGTCCTAATCTTAATGATTGGTCTTAAACAGGGTTGTAGTTTACAATATGAAACAGCAAAATACTGCATACTTAACTTTTCAGATGTGACTGGTGTATTTGGGGTAGAAACCAGGAAACACGTGTTCATAATCCCAAGAGACAGGTATCCACCACCACCTCCCAAAATACAGCCTGATTTTAAGAGGAGAGGGGAGGAGATGCCCCAGTTGATACCAGTTTTCTTGTAGAAGTACATAGGGTAGAGAAAAAATGATTGAAATATTTTTTTTGTCATAGCAAAATTCTGTAGGGGGAGTGGCGTTTTTTTGTTAAAGAACTATATTATTCAATCAGAAGGGACCACCTGGTGCAAGGTTCACACAGAAACTCCGCTTGCTTTAATCAGCTGAGAGCAAGGTATGACTGACCTTTGGCCAGAAGGGCCAATGCTGCCCTGCCGGCTCATGCAACAAGGACTGCTGACAGGCAGCACCCAAGCTGCAGCTGCAAAGAGCTCTTGAGAAAATAATTTTTTTTCTTGCCCATTTAGTATTCCTCATTCTACTGTGAAGAAAGAATGAATGCAGGCTCTTAGGGGGAGCCCGTCTCCCTGCTACGTTTGCTGTCATGAAGATTTTAAGCTCCAAAGGGAATTGGTGGAGGTTGTACAGTTTTGTGGGACGATGGCTGGCAGTAGAGACAGTCATGTCATGTATCGTTTCCTTTGCTGAGACACAACAGCCCGTCTGTGCCATGCAGTTCCCAGACTGTCACGTATTTTCAAAACAGCTGACTTCCTGTGCCTACTGGGAAAATAAATATGAAAAGTTATCCCTAATGAGCTAAAAATTGTGAGAGATAGGAACTTTGTGTAGGTGTAGGTCTGAGCAGAGCATCACTTTGTCTTCCTCTCAGTCTGATCCCAGAATGCATTCATTCATTTCTATGGCTGTTTCCAATAGGGATTTCTTGTTATAAGAAAATGAGACTGCCGGTGTCTTGCTTGATTCTTTCCTATTTGCCCATGTTGTGCAAATGTAAAAAAAATCCTATTGTTTTAATATATCTAGATTGTTTAGTGTAAGGAAGGTTGTTTTTCATTTCTGCTGAACACCGCTGCAGCCACGATTGCTGATGTCCTCATCAACTTAGTCATTCATTTCACCTTTACAGTGAAGTGAGAGGGAAGAGCGAAAGAGTGAGTGCACATGAATCTTTTGGTGAAATATCCTGTAGGTTAATAGCTCATTTACCTTAAGTTATTCAAATTCCATTCAATTAATTTCTCAGCATAATAACAGGGTGGACCAACTTTGATAAAACCTCCCTAATATATAAACTGCATTTGTTGTTTTGTAGATAAATGTGTATCTGCACGCTGAAGCATTCTCTTATCCATGTGGAAAGCAGAACATTCATTAGTGGTTCCCCTTGGAGCTTCCATCAAATGGACACGGTAGGACTCAGAGGGAATTTGTTTCCCCTTTCTGGCACAGGCAGTAAATCTGGTACTAAAATCTGCACATTCTCCAAAACCTGTAACAGGCCTTGAAAAGCCCCCAGAGATCCCTGAGCCTTATCGTTATCCCTGGGACTGCTGCTGTATTTCCTTACAGCCTGTCGCTGGCGCTCACAACACCCAGGAGAGAGATTTGTTCTACAGCCCACAGAGGCTTCATGAAATAGAAACATCATGATATATTTTTTACTAGTTCTGAGGAAGCACGGTGCCTGGCACATGTTATAAACCAGTGCCTCAGGCCTGTGTGCCCTGCAGACATCTCTGACCGCAAGGGCGGCTCAGCCCCGTATCTGGCACAGTGATGGGAAGGGTTTCACAGGGACCACCTTCCCTCTGCTCCAACAACGTCATTGCTATCTGAGGAGCTCGATGTGGTAAGAAATCCACCAGTACAAGACGAGGGGCGGCTTTTTTTTGCAACTATAGTCTAAGCAATTTGCTTCTGAGAGCTTCCCATTCCGCTTTTTCTTTTGACAGTGCTGAAGCTATGGTTTTTTGGTACACGCTAAGCCTCCTCTTAGAAAGAAGGCAGATCTCACAGTAGCGCAGGTTTTACCTTGCACATGAGGTTCGATTTGCTTCTCTGTGGTTACATCAGATGTAATTTGGTTTGGTGGGTACTATTTTGGTGACTGTTCTTTTTTGGAACTGTGTAATCATACGGAGGCAGCTTTTGATCTGTTTAGTATATAATTAAGCTGCATCTATTGCTGTCTTTTTTCTACAGATGAGCAAGTAAACAAATGAATGAAAATGTGCTGGGAAAAAAAAACCATTATTTTTTCAGCTGAGTTATAAACCCTGAGAAAATCAGATGTAGAATTGTTGATATAATTTCTATTTTATCAGAATTAATCTCCTCCTAAAATCTTAATGTACAGGGTCCATACAAACAATCTAAGGAAAGATTAATTATTTAAAAATTGTTGTGGGACTTAGTGGCAAATACAGTAATTGTAGGGGTATATGTAGGGGTATAATTTTGTAAGGCTGTGGGGTTGTATGTTTAATAAACAGCTATTTAATTATACATTGTGTTGTTTTTTTTTAAATATACAGGGCTGTGTCTTAAAATTAATCTTTAAAATGAGGAACCCATCTTAAGTTTCCCAAAGTTATTTTACTGCATTACCTGCCAACTAAAATTCAGTAATCGCAATATTACTCCTTAATCAATAGTATAATCCAGTCTCAACACTATGCATGAAATCCCTGTGTATTTTAAAAATGATATGTCCACATAATATAACCATCCCTCCTACTGGTTAAGCAGACGTAACTTTCGGGAACTCAAAGGAATATATGTATGCAGTCATAAAAAGCCTATGAAAGTAGGAAATACTTTAGAATACTCTAAATCTTGTTCTTGGTCACCTTTTGTTTCTCATTCCGTGCTGTTCTTACGGCACAAGCGTGCTCTTGCAGGTGTCTAATCACTGTACCCTGTAAGCTGATTCATATGACTCATCCAGTGTGTCTAAGAGACATCCACCCTATTGATGCAATTTCTCACATTTCTGCTGAAATTAAACAAGCACAGCTGCAGCTTGTCCTTTGAATATTCTTAGACCTGGTCTCCATTCAGATTTTGTACGGATGTAACTATTTAAGTTAGGTTTGGGTTTTGTCCTGTATTTTTCTGAAACAGTTATCTTTTGACAGAAAAAAAAAAAAGGAAAAAAAAAAAGAAGTTTTAGTACGGAAAAGAAAAAGTTTCTATATGAGAGAGAAGTCTTGATATGCGGTCTGTTTGCTGGCGGGGGAAAAAACAAACCAACAAACCAGTAGTCAAATACTTATAAATTTTCAGAAATAATAGTATGGCACACAGTGTCCAGTAACACAGGTAATGCTGGTACAAACTTCTAGTGTGGATCTTTGTACCAGTAGAGCTCATGTGTATATATATATATCCTGGTATAGTAAAGTACTTGCATAGCCTTCCTATACTGGACTATGCTGCAGTACCAGCGTAAAGCACCTAATAGATATGCCTACACCCATACATAGAATTTTACAGCATGCTATACCAGTTCAGTTAAGTAGCTGAGTGTTGCCTGTGTTGCCAAATTTGCACTGGTAATCTTGTTTAAGATACAGACGGAACTGCAGTTAGAGCCAAATCCTATTCTTGTTGTCACTAGAATAATTCTCCCTGGGGAGAATTAGAAGGACTATTATTTTTCTTTTAGTTCTGGATGAGGCATTGAGATTTCATACTGGATAGTGTTAACTCAAGTACTTGCAATCAAGGATCGCAATGCATTTTCATAATGTTTTCTTTCATTCTCATTGTTCAGAGAAGGTCCTGAGGCTGTTGTGAAGAAAAGAGTCTGTCTTTCACCACCATCCTTCTTATTTTGCCCCTCACTAACTCTTCCAAGGTAAGCTTGGGCTATGTAAAGAATAAAAGATTAGTCTTATCCTTGGTACCTTTTTCAATCCACAGCATAAGGTAGAAGATGACTAGTTTCCCATGTGATCTAAACCACTAGCATTTACATTGGATTTTGTACTTCATAGTTTTCCATTAGGGGAAAAGTGGCAAAGTTATGCTGCGTATGCTTGGCTTGCTGTCTGTCCTTGAAGTGTCAGATCTCTTAGAGAAGAGCCCGTCCCCTAGCTGAAGAATGATCTTTTCAATTCAGATTTTCTTGGAATCATAGTTTGTTGCACTATTTTTATATTAATAGAAAAATTTCCAATATATAAGCATACGTGATACATCATCCTTATTTTTGACTCAGTGACACCAAAGAACAAATGCTTTAGCTCAAATTCCTTATACTACCCTTCTCACAGTTCCTCATCTCCTATGCTGTGCAGGTAGTATTATTTTTAAAACCAGATGGGAACTCAGGAGGTGACTCTGATCTTTCACCTGTACTTTAGAAGAGAAACTGCATAGTTCTTATCTGGAAATCCCCAGTGATTTGTAATGGACGTTGGTTTAGAACACCGAGAGAAAGAAATATTCTAGTTGGTTTTGTTTTTCAGCTGAAGAACAGTTTGTTTCTATGTTAAATGAAGTAGTGAAAACAAATAGTATGCCATCTGGCTAGCCTACCTGGGTATTTTACCAGCAGGTTTTCAGACGTTCCCCCTGCCAGTTTACAACTTCTTAGTCCTATATTACTAATGTACTTTCTTTACCCAATTGTTCTTCCCTGTCTAGGAATTATCTTATTCCTTGAACCGAATTAGAATTTAAAAAAAATCTGACTCTCTTTTGCAAAGATTTTCCCTGTCTGTTGTTGGAATTATTTATCCTCTAAATTACAAAATCTCTAGCGTTTCCAGCATTCACAGTAAATCAGTTATGCAGAGGAATAGGCCTCCATGTTATCCGTGAAGCTGATATTCTCAGGGGACAGGATAACATTGAATAGTCTAAACATGTACCAGTGAGATCTCATTCTTAGAACAGATTGTGACTGAAAGGCAGGGTTTAGCTGCTTTTCAAGTGCTTGGAAAGATGTCATATGTTTTTCTTTAGATCACTTTTTTCTGCTTCAGTTTCTCAAAGGAAGAACATCCTGCAAAAAGATAAAAACATTTAACATAGCTGGGAAGGTAATGAAGTACAGATGCAAATATTTCATTAAAACAAAATATTTATTGCTGATTTGCAACTTTTAATATTGTTTTTACTTAGTATAAAACACAAACATTTGTTCACAAGTGATTTTTGAAAAGGATTGTGAGTGTATAAATGAAAACAGATTTGTGAAGAAGCATTCACGACTATCCGGTTATTCTGTTTGTTATTTATTATTTATATTGAATGTACACATACAACTCTAATCATAGTTCATAGATGTGGTTTTCTGAGCGTGATGTAGACAGATAATAAAGAGAATTCCTTGCGCCAAACAGCTTACAGTCTAAATCCACGTAATTTTACTCAACATGCAATCAGGAATTAGAAACGCTATCATGGGAATTAACTGACCCGTCACAAATAGCATAGTTATGTAAGACTGAACAATTGGCAGATAATTCATAGAGTAAAGTATATTCATATAAACAACTTATCAAATAATTTTGAACAATGCAGATAATTTGAAGGCAGTCTCCCCAAGCTGAATTCATCAGATGCTGAGCATTCTAGCTAGAGCTAGCAGACACAAGTTTAAAAAAGGGGTATCTCTGAGCAGTTAAGAAGACAAGTGGGACAGTTAAACACACTTTAAAAACACCAAGAAATTGAAAATCTGTGGGGAAAAATAAAAAAAAAGCAGTAAAGAGTTAATAGCAAGTTGCAAAAAGCATCTCAAGTAACAAGGACTCCATCAAACATAGACGCGAGGTAAAAAAGAACAACAAAATAAATCATTGCCCTCCTTAAAAAAAAAAAAGGTAGATTGGTTAGCAAATAGCAGGGTGGCTAAGTAGTTGCTTTGTCTGTTTTTACAGGGGAGGCAGATGGAGGTCTACTAAATCTGGGATTGTTTCCCCAGAGGCAGTAACAGGGAAGCTAGAAAATGTACAGGCATATGATATCTGGTTATAAAATGTCAGAATCCCTTAGAGGAACCGAAACTCAAGACATGCATACAGCTGCGAATTTTCAGTAAGGAAATCAATGAAGTTTCAAAAGTCTTAAAAAAAATACTTGATCCAGAAACACCTCTAAAGAACTTCTTTACTGGGAAAAAAACCAAACAGGCAACAAACAAGGAACTGCATGCCAGTGGGAAAAACTCTTAGAAAGTCTTTTGAAGCAATGTTGCAAAATCTCAGTTTGATTAGGGACATGAATTCAGGCATGGAAGATCATACTTCAGTCATCAGAGGGACTTTCTTCACCATACTTTTTCCATGCATGAAAGTAAGTAGTTATCTTTTTAGCTGTGTTTTATTAAAACTCTGTTATCAGATGTTAATTTTTAAGACCATAGAAATGTGTGGAAATCTTCAGGGGAAAAAAAAAGCAAACACCTCTCAAGTTTTTTCTTCACATCTACATGGCAACAAGGCTATTACAGTCTTGGAACGGGTAGAGTGCAAAGCAAACACAGAAGGCTGCCCATATTCAGTTAAAATCAAGAGAATATGTTTAGAAAGTCTGGGCCAATTACCCTGGGAAAGAAGACATGTTGAGGTAATCGCGTAGAAACATCTCCCATTATAAGAAGAATCGGTACTTAATGGAGGGGAAATATTGAACTAACTCTACCCTGTAGTCTCTCTTTCTACATCTGGTCTCCCAATTTCTGAAGTCTTTTTTACTGAAACATTTCTCACCACTAACATCAAATAGGCTACTGGAAAAGGCAGGTGAAAGGATTATTGGAAACCGTTGGGTTTATTTCCGTAATGGGAGACTTGTGGAATGTGCCTTGGAAGTATTTGTTCTTGTTGTTCCTTATGGGATCACCAAAGAGGCAAATCCCCATCTGGAGCATTAAGACACTAATTTCATATTTTGCATAGACAAAAAAAAAAAAAAGAAAAAGAAAAAAAAAGCCTATATTCATACCTCAAATGCTCTGTGGTGCTTAGAGGCAGCTTATTTTCGAAATGGATGATAATAAAAAATTCTTGAGCCTTAATTCTCATAAAAAATACAACAGCCAAGTAAAGGAAGCCGTCCTCAAAATAAGTAGTAGGCCTTTCATATATACAAAATTGATTAGTGTGGAGAACTCAGCAGTTGCCTTGTTTTCTGGAGGAAAGATAAAAAGTTACTTGGATATCTTGCACTATAGCTCTTACAGGGTGAATCATGTCTGTGAGGGTTGCTTGAAGCTTTCCAGTGGTGACCTCTCCTCATACTCTGATAGAAAATGTCATCTGCCTTTAATATTACTGTTCAGTCTGGGCGGAAATACTTCCCAGCTCTTGGGATTTCCCTAACTGATTTTGGCTTGCGGGCATCCCTAAGAGGTTTGCTTGCACACACCATTCTGCATGGATTATTCCTTTCAGTGACAAACTCGCGTCACACTGTATCTATTCTCGATGACAGATGTTTTAAAAAAACAAAACCATCTAAGTTTATTTCGGTAGAGCAAAATTTAAAGTTCTGAAGAAACTGAAATGATAAAATGCGATTCTAATTCACACTCAGCATCTCTTCTTCCTACTTTACGTATTCTTACTTTACTCAGGATAGGATCCCACCTCCCTTTCCTTCATCTGTTTTTATGTGTGAGTTGGTTTATGCAGATTTTCAGTGGAAGTGCAGCAAGTAGCAGCCTCTCCTTTCCCTGAGGCTCCTCTGAGTTCCTCTCCTTATAAGCTCTCCTAGTTTAAATGGTCTTTCTATTGCTCACACCGCGTTTACAGTTGTTTTGACATTCTTCAACTCCTAAGAAATACTAATTGTACAACAATTATGTAATTTCATAACTTCTAGTGTGCTTTCAGTGTTTGACGGAGATGAAGTGTGACACTTTGATAATACTGATCACAGGGCATTTAAAATTTTCCATCTTTCCCACCTATACCATCTTCTAGAGCACAGCATTTGATAGGGAGCTGGAGTCAAGAATGGTGGGTTGCACAGTGGAAGACTTAACTGAAATGTTAACATAAAGATGTTTACAATTACATCTTTAACATAAAGATGTTTACAATTATGGGTTAAATGTTGCTGTTTCTGATGAGAACAGTTCTTTCAAAGACAGATCCAAGATATAGTTTCACATGAAGTGTTCAAAACCATATATAATTATCTATCCGCCATTACATCTCTGTAGGAGGTTGATGGTTAGCATTCACTGAAATGCCTTTTTTTAAAAAAAAAAAAGTAATTCATGAGCCTACTGAACAGAAATGTATTTGTTCTGGAAAATGTTATAGTATTCACAGGGGTTCCTAAAATATTTTCATCTTAACAGCGAATATAGTGCATGGTCATTGTAGACCACCTTTCGATTTGAGATTGAATAACATCTCTATGGCAACTGCAACAGCTGCTTATATAGAAAAATAATATTGTGTGAACATAATATTCTTAGTTCTTTACAATAGGACTTAACAGTTGGATATGAAGAGAAAATTGCTGATTTTTTTTTCCAGTCCCGGTACATATTTTGAGGTTTCTGAAGATATTTTGTAATTTGTTCCAGATTGCAGAAAGTTTGTCTTGAAAAGGGCTAAAAGAGAGACAAAAGATAATCAAATTTGAAAATGTTGGATATTGCTAATGTGTGATCATACATGGATGTTCATTTTCAAGATAATCAATTTGGTGTCTGATTGACTCCAAATCCTGCCAGCCCAGGTCTTTTTTTTTTTGTGAGCTGAGTTACTGAAGGGGTTGTGTACACTTGTAATTCCTCTGGTCCAACATTGCCAGTTTCAGTAGTGGATTCTTCCTACTGTGTCATCTGTTCTGCCACTACAGATTCAGACAAACTCAGAATTTCTGGGAAAAATGAAATGTGTCCTGTTTTCAGCTTTTCCTCCTCCCTGTAGGAGACATCAGCAAGTCTTTCAAAAACACTTAGTGATGATTTAGAGTTCAGATTTCTTCTGAGCAAGAAGTTTGTGGTAGGTAAAGCACCAGAAGAAGGCCTATATTCATGTTTTCACAGGATGATTAATGCAAACTCTGAAAATTTCCTGTCCTGAATTATAAAAGAACTTATTGAACATAAAACTGTAAACAAGGTATGATGCAATTCTTAATAGTATTAAGTAGCACTGCTCTTCTCCAAAAGCTGAAATTAAAATACGGCAAGAAATTTTTCTCCAATGTTAAATGTTCTTGTTTTCCTTTCTGCAGAGGAACAAAAAATTAAGGACTGCAGGATTTCCCCCATTTGCATCATGTTCTACAGGAGGGATATTTGAATTATAAAAGCTGATACTATGAAAATGTTTATACTTAAGTTTGTATTGATTTTAATGTTTATAATTTATAATGTTATTATTTTTCTATTAAGTACACTTACAAAAATTGTTCTCTAGTGTAATGATTATATGTAAGGTACGGTTTTGTACAGTGTACAAAACAGAACATACTCGTGTATTTGTGTATGTGCTTTATTGCACATACAGCGCACATAAAACAGTGCTTTGTTGTTTTGCACCACTTACAGGTTTGGGAATCTCACTAGCGGTTTGTTTAGATTTAGGAAACAAAGAGAAACCCCCGACGACCAGAAACCGAAGGGGGGCAAGGAAAGCAGGAGGTACGGTGCTTCAGCTGGTTTTTTTTTTTTTTTTGAAAGCTGTTGCTTCTGGGACACGGCTGTGGTACTTCTGGCACGAGAAGTCCCAGAGGAATCGGAAAATAGTGAGGTAACGGCCATCGGCCATCTCTGGAAAATAAACACGCTGCGCTCCAGGAGGCTACTCCCAGCAGCAGCCGGTTTCGTTCCCCCCCGCTGAGAGACTCCCGGGGCCCCGCTGCGCGGCGGGACCGGGGT